>NC_045696.1:38614788-38940944 GCF_009834535.1 Camelus ferus | reverse complement strand
TGCTTTAGTTATTGGCTGTGTGCCCAGGTTTTCCTGAGGGCTCTCCCTGACTAATACGGTGTTTAGGCAATGTCAACAGGTCTTTTACAAGACTAGTCTGAAATTGAGATATTAGAATATTTCAAGATAATAAACCGAGCTCATGCTGCCTCCTCTCTTTCTGCCCCAAATTCCTAGAAATGACAGGAGAAATTATGGAAAAAAATCTATAACTAACCTAAAAAATAAGAACAACTGTCTTCAAATGACCAATATTATTTAATGAAGAAAGCTGTTTCCACCCGTATCAAAGATTATTCCTATGGTAATAAACTTGTCTTGGGACAAAAGATTGCTGAACTATTGAGGATGATGGAATAAGAGAATCTAACTTCTGTTTTGTTCTTTGAATGTTATTTCTGCCAATTTGAGTATAGCAGGCATGGGGTGGGGTGCTGTTCCACTTTGGGGTTATTAACTGTGGCTTTGGTTTCAATCATTTTGTACTTATTTGAGACTACTTAAACCAAAAAAAATTTTCTTTTGAGGATATTCCTTGATATGGAGAAAAATGGAAGTATCTCCTATAGAATAGGATCTTACCTAAAGAACTTCCTTACAATCTTGCTCACTTATTGCTGATGGCCTTACCTGCAGAAGTGCAGGTCACCAGCCACTGAATTTCTTAAACATTAGCCCAGATTGATCTGCTGATAGTTGATTCACAGTATTGATTAAGGACTATCTGGGTATGGTCCTACTTTTACGACACATCCACTGCTCTCTAATTCAATCCTGGACCTCATTCAATTGGGTAGGATGCTGTATCTTCCTCTTAAGGGCTGATAACAAAATTTCTTATATTCATCTAGGTCAGGAGACAAGACTCCCATGTACACAGGTTTTTTAACCTGTCCTCCTTACTAGGGAATAATATGTTTCCCCCTGTTTCTATACAGAGAAAACTCCAAAAATGACACTTCTAGTTTACTCTATTTCCCCTCTCTAATTTTACCCCTCTCTATGGGGGAAAAAACAGACTTCTTTAACTGCTAAGTGTGTGAAATGGAACTAAGCATCCTTTGTTCTGCCTCTCTCTGTCCCTGTCTGTCTCTCTCATTTGAGAGCCACATGCTTATCTAAATCATGCATACTCATCACCTGTTCTGAGCCATGCAGTGATCCTAGAAGAGTAGGATCTTTCCCAGAGGAAGAACGCTTGCATTCTGGGATGTTAATCATAATTCAAGAGACTGTTAGCAAGTCCTCTGACCAGACCTAAACCTTGCCCTCCAAAGTCAGCTTTTTCAATACACTTGCTATTTTTGATCCCTGCCTAACTTCAGCATATCTCAGCTGATTTCCAACTCAGCTGGGGAGCACCTTAAAACACCTAAATTACTCTCCACATCCATTTTCAGCTTCTTATCCCAGCTGCCTAAAACTAATTCCCACCTGAAAATACACCAGCAGTTAGTTATTTTCAAGTGGCAAATTCATCCAGTAGAAGAAGGGAATGATGACCAGAAGAAAAGAAATAATGGCATTTTCGTAATTCCAAATAGCAAACTGAAACAGAAGTAAAACTGAAGCTGTTGCAATAAGAAAATGGAGCAGTAAGGCTTCTGATTCTGCCCAAACTGAAGCACTGTTTGGAAGCAATGAAGTCCACCTTTAACCATCAGACTTAGGAGCAATTCCCACTCGCCAGCCATTCAGTCATTAAGAGTGCCAGCTTCCTAATTTTTGTTCTAACTGCATGCAGGCTATACTATTTTTTAATCAACATTTTTTATTAATTGACTAATGGTTTGCCTAAACAAATGCATTTACAATTGTAAATGTTAGCTATCTACCCAATATCCACTCTCCTCTTCTTCCATACTTATAGGACCTTGATCATTTATGGAATCAACAGTATGCCTTGCTTAAAAAAAAAATCCAGCTTCATTTACAGATGAGGTAGCCAGTGAAGTCTAAGAGTCATTAGTTGGGGCTCCTGAGTAAGCTCTTTAAAGAGAGCTTATTTAGCAAGAAGACCTATTCTTCTGCCCTGTTCTTTTCTCATCCCTGTGACAGAATATAGACAGGATAGTTAGCTAAGGTGACAACGTGGGGATCTTGAGGATCTTGGAGGAAAATCAGGCATTAAGGATAGCAGGGCAGAAAGATGTCAGATGCCTCGGCTGTGTAGCTTGGAATATCTCTTATAAACTTACTTAGATGACAGAAAAAGAAGCCTCTCTATCTTATTTAGTCCACCGTTATGGGGGTTTTCTTTTAGTCACAGAACCTAACTTTAACTTATGCATTATGTATTGAATATGCTAGCTTTATATATTTTTCAGTTATTAAAATAATATGTTCACATACTTACTACTTAAATGACTTAAAGTCATTCTGCTTGCTACTACTGATATGCATACCACACTCTTGGGAAACTGTCTAATTATCCATAGAACCTATAAAAATGATTCACCTTTCTGCTTGTTTTGCTCCTCTTATAAAGAGGGAGGTAAAAAGAAGGCAATGCTACCTGAAAGTAAACTGCAAATTTGTGAAGATCTTCTGAGAGGAAAAGACAAATATTTGGAAAATATTCTGGTTTAATTAATCAAGATTTACCTACATATCTGCATAAAATAAACTGCAAATTATGGCTGGCTGATACTTATTATTTTAAGGTACTACAAGGTTAACAAGATTTTATAACATGATAATGAAATTATAATGACAAACGAAATACTTTGGCATTAACTTTCTTTAGCAGAAAATACATAAAGTGTCTAATAAATATACTTACATTTGAAGGTTTAAGTTTATTAATGATTGTTGTTTTGCCACTGTTATCCAAACCAAGGCACAAAACATGAACCTCCTTCTTCTTCAGGCCAAGCAAGCCTGAAAGTCTGTCTAACAATCCCATAATGTGAGTCAAGTATTTCCAAACCAGCTGTAAGTCAAGAGGAAAAAAAAAAAAAAAAAAAAATATATATATATATATATATATATATATATATATCCCACAAGTATCTTAAATATGGAAAATATGAGCATAGATATCAAAAATTTCATAATTTAAAGACACAGGGATACTGTGAAAACCATGATAATGTAGCTTTGCACTTAGTAAACAGAGTTTAAGCTGATTACCAGAAAGGAGCCTTAACTGAAATGCAGATTGGCAGCTTATAACCCCTGGTAACACAGAATAATGCCCTTGAAATAACTCTACATTTCTCATAGTAACTTATAATATTTAAGAAGAAAATGTGGTTAAACTCAGTGTCATGTGAGGTCTGCCATTTGTGCTACCTGAGAGCATCTGCAGCCTTTTCGGGAAATCTGGAACAACGTACAGGCAACGGCATTCACGTGGGGTCTGATGCTGAAGCTCAGAAGCAGAAGGCAAACCAGAATAACAGAGAAAAACTGAGATTTTGGCTCTATCATTTGAGCCATTGGCTAAATCTTTTTCTATAGCCAGCCCCATTGCTGTATTTGCAATAATATGAACTAATAAATATTAAATTTACCCTTTTTGTTTGTCTGCTTGATTATATCCAGTTTAGGTTATGTTTTCTATCAGTAGAAACAAAGAATCCTAACTGATATATTTATCTTAATTTCTCTTTAGTCCTTACATATATCCTCGTAAGTCAACACAAATCCATTTGGGAAGAAGGCTATGTATAAAATACACAATTTCATTGAACTTTAATAAATATCTGTTTCTTTGAAACTATAACTTACCTGAAATATCCAGTTAAACATTATTTTAAAATAACTTTAATTAGTATACTAGTAAAGTATAGGAACCCTAATACCAATCTTATATTTTAATCTCATTTTCTCAAATACCATAAAAGTTTCTTTGTTAACTTGTCCCTGAAGGGTTCATTTGTTTGTTTATCAATTCTTCCTTTGGGAAAAAAAAATCCTTCCAATTAAAACCTCAAAAAAGGAAAACAGAAACAAAAACAAAAACCAAACTTCATCAGCAATCCACCTATTTTGAAGTCAAATAAAATTGCTGATGACATATTGCTGGCTATGTGGTAAATTTATGGCTATTCATATCCTTTAAGGTACTGTTAGATTTAGACTTCTGGTCTTCAAATGAAACTTTCCCAAGGTTCTGTCTTTGGGTCCATCACTCCCACCCTAAAAAACACGTAGTGAGAGAAGAAAGAGATTGCCTTTGCCAGCCCTTAGCTGCAGAGACTGCTACAGCAGTAACTACAAAACACCTGTATTCCAAACATTTCCTATTACTCCCCAAACCATCTTTTTCAAAATTTCTAAATGTTAATATCATTTAATTCATCTCTGTATAAGGCTCCAGAAGCCTGTCATTTTATAGCTATTTCAGTATTTTTCATTCCATACCAGCCAGGCAAGACCATACCTTGTAGGCCACTTAAAAAATGCAGCCACTTGAAAAATAAGAGGCTTCCGAGACAACTGCATCTGAAAGCAGGCTGCATCAACAATTTTGTTTGGGCCACTTCAGAGATCATTGTGGACAGAAATTTCAAAACTGAATTCCAGTGATATGTGGAAAAGAGAAGGTGCAATGCCTCACCCAAGCATGAGGCCACAGGTGTCTGTCTTACCCAAGGGATGGGTCTGACTTCAGGAATTCCATTTGTGCCGCTTGAATCGACTTTTCCTCTTGTGTTAGAGATTCAAATCTCACTCAATCTGTTCCTCTAAATCT
Organism: Camelus ferus; assembly: GCF_009834535.1. NCBI lineage: Eukaryota > Metazoa > Chordata > Mammalia > Artiodactyla > Camelidae > Camelus > Camelus ferus. Next base: position 38,936,245 of record NC_045696.1, on the reverse strand, counting down.
CAACTTAAGGACAGGCATCTGTAGAATCTACTTTAAGTTAGCCTTCTGATATCATGGAACAAATCATATAGATCATTTTATCAAAATAAATTTGATATAACTCACTTTGTTATTAATTGTACTAAGCATATTGATACAGGCTTATACCTTGCTTTCCAATTTCCATACAGTTTTGAATGGATTTTTAAAAATACGACCACTTCTCACATCATCCCCCTCTGAGCATCTATATAAAGCATTGATTGTCAAAAGCTTGATACCTGAATATTTGTCTTTTTTTCATAGAACCTTGGGTTGTGATTTGCCATCCCTTTTTCATGGATTATCAAGCACCTAATGCTTGTTATTGAAAAACTCTGGGATAATTTACAAGAGAAGTCAGGTGTTCTAAAAGATATAATTACATTTATTGAAGTAGCTTTGTAACATCTACCTTATAGCCTTATATATGCTTTTATTTCTCAGTAATTCTACATTTTTATGTTTACTTTTTGCATACATGAAAGAGGGAAATGAAAGATAACAGTTTAAATCTCTCAGCATTCATTTGGAGGCTCCTAAGTCCACAGTAGGAGATACAATGAAAGTTTTCTGTATCTCCCTACTCCTACAGCCATGATTCTCAACCCTGCCTGCACAATGGAATCAGCTAATTGGATTAGTATATCTGAAGATGGAATGAGGGCATCTGTTTTAAAAAGCTACATAGCGTTTCTGATGTACAGTCACTATTAGAACTACTGGCTTTTAGAATAAAGTCTAAACTTTCATGCACAGCTTTTAAAGTTGTTTACAATCGGACTCCAGTCGACCTTTCCAGTTTCTTATCTCACTGTTTTCCTCTCTGCATACCAGCCAATCAAATTCTCTTGGCTGTCATCAAAGAAACTGCTTTCTAAAGGATTTTTTCACTTGTTGCCAGAAAAGTCCTGAAGAATTAGGACACTATCCATAGCTAAGAGCTTGGAAGGTAAGTTGTAGAGTGGTCGGGCAAAGAAGACACCATGAATGGTACTTCATAAACTTTAAAAATGTTTCTAAAGTGAATTATATAGCACACCCAATAAACATTTTTATTCAGCTTTCAGTTTTTGATGACGGAATTTCAATTATACTTCGTACACACCAAATAAAAAGGCCCAATCTGGGTAGTGTTAAAACCACCCAATCAAACAAAAACTCACCCAGAGCAGTGCAATGAGTCTTCTGGGCTTTCTAGCCCACTTCTTCTTTTCTACCTCTCACACATTAGAAACAACTACACGCAGAGAAAAACATGGGCAAGAGCAATTCTAAAACTGGCGGCGGGATTGGGGGCGGCGCTGCGGGATGGGAGATACCTGCTCTTTGACGTTTGTCCCGCGGGCCCAGGAGCTGCTGAACAGGAACGGACGCACTCGCTCCTTTCCGTCTCTGGACAGGGAATGTGGTGCGGACGCCTCTCAGCCTTTTTCCCTAGGCCTCCATAGGAAGAAGGACGCCTGGTCCTGAACAAAACTGCCTCTGCAAGTTCGGCGAAGGGGCAGCGTCTGCCTCAGCCCAAGCATCAGTGGCTGGGCAGGCGCCTTGGTGCCTTTAGGTGCGTGGCGTTCCCGTGGCAACCGAAGGTTCTTCCGGTCTGGAGCCACGCCTCCTCAGAGGTCTTAGTGCGTCAGTCGCCGCACACTCGTTGTGAATTGAAAAGGTCCCCAAAATGCCAGAGGCACAGCGAGGAGTATTAAATAAGTGTGAGCAAGGGTGACTGGACGATCTGCCGCCTTCCAGCGAGGAGCTGGGCAGTCCGCGTGGAGCATGACGGGAGTTGTAGGCACGCGCACAGCCTGCTGGGAACGTGTGGCGTCCGCCTTTGCGGCGGGCTTTTCTTGCAGCGCCAGGCTCCCAGCCAGCTCGGGGATGTCCGCTCTTGGGGATCGGCGCTTAGAGCGCTGGGGCGCCTGCGTTGGCGTCGGGCAGGGGCGCAGCGTGGTGGCTACAGCTGCAGGAGACGATTGCACTCTAGGGCGAGGTGTGCAGCGGACAGGCCCCTTGCCCATCGCACCTACCCTCTTCCAGGTCTGCTGGGCCTCATACCCGGGGGACCAGGAGAAGCAAGACTGTTACTGTGGGTAGGGAGAGGAGATAGACTCAAAGGCATTGTTTGGCAAAGGAAATAATGCCCGTAACCTGGCTTCTTAGCTGTCTGATCTCCTGAAGAGATTTCCATGAGGCATAGTCTCCTGTGATTAAATTACAGTCTCCAGAATCAAATCTGCGGGTGGTCAGGAAAGGAATCCATAGTCGGAATGCTTAAACACCTTCTTAAATTGCTCTGGGGTGTTAATAGTAAATGATTCATTTCCTTTGTCAGTCGTGAGTATGATTGTTTCCCCCCTCCAACTACCTAATGTTATGTTTACTACCCTACCTGTTCTTTGGCATATAAATTATTTTGGCCTATTAAATGAATTAGGTTGAAAAAAAGAGACTAGAAAGAATTATATAAAAGGCTGTATTATCATGATCATGGGGTGGTTTTCTTTCATTTTCCAAATTTTCAAATATGGTTCTGTTATTTTTATGATGGAAAAAAATGTGGTCTGGGCTAGTGACTGTTGAAAGAGAAGAACTGACAAAACACAAAAAACAGTAGTTGCATATACAAAACAACTTATTTACCAATGTCCTTGTAAAAATGGAGTATGGAAATATAGTCTTTATTGTGTGGCCTTAGGCCAATTAACCTGCTCTATTATTCAGCTTCCTCACCTTCAAAATGACACTACTTCAACTGGATGTTTTGAGGAATAAATGGATAACAGAAGTATATGTGTTTGGCACAGTGTAGGTGTTCGATAAATAATTTCCTGTCTTCCCTTGTCATGAAATTTTTATTATATGGATAGGATTTTTAAATGTGGTCCTTCACCTTCTGACTCAATGAATTTACAGTAAGGTGTTGATTACTTTTCTGTGTGTCTGGATATTGTGACTCACTCTGATAAAAGTTGGAAGCTACATGCAGATAGCCAGACTTTGACATTTTTTTTTTTTTTTTAGAGCTAAGCAGAAATCTTATGTTTCAGGAAACTTTAGTAGACAGACAAGTTTTCCTGTTTGGGGTTGATACTTTATGCCCCTAAGTTGAGTTCTGTTTTTGCTTAGTATAAAATATTTAGTGAAAACTGGACATACAATGGGGAGACTGGATATCTAACTTTTCAGTAAATTTAAGCAGATAATATAATTCTTAAAAAGAAATTAGCTAAGTGAATAGTTCTCTTAAGGTACATAATTCTCTTAAAAATTTTAGCTAAGTAGTTATCTTAAATGAGTGTAGTTGATATGTTGGCTTATTATCATTAGAGACCAAATAGTGGTCATGAAACCCTCAATCTACTCCATAACCGAGAAAATGCTAGTTTTCAAAACTAACAACCTTAAAAAAAGTAAATGTTTCATATGGCTGAATCTGCCGTTTTGGTGCTTTGCCAATGGAAACAACTCTCAACAGCACACTCAAGGCTCAACATAAAAATTGGTTTTCCTTGATTTAGGACGTTAGTTTGGTTCTCCTCATTTTATTAGAAGAATAAGAAGTTTTAAAATGGTATGTAGTCTTATGAGGGCTACTTAAGATACCTGTATAAGGAAAGAAAGTTTCAAGTACTTTATTATTGGTTAAAATTTCATACTGGCTTTTGAAACTGTAGTAGAAGAATTATAAGAGAGAAGAGTGAGATATGATGAATCCAGCACTATTCTGGTTAATTCAAGATACAATTAATGTGTTTTCTTACCAGGAACTTTAAGAAAATATATAGAAAATCCATGATTCATAATTTATTGGAAGATTTTTGGAATGAATGTTGATGGTCTAAAGCTGTTTGAATAGTTGTATATTATGTGTATCTTTTGGTCATTTGAATTTGTATACAGTATTACCCATGCAATGGACAGTTTAATTTACTTGAATCTCACAAAATATTTTGCTGATATACAATCATTACAAAAGTATGTCCCAATTATTTATAGTGATTTATGTCTTGACCTTAATGATGTTATTTTGAAAACTTACAGCTATGATTTTGTCTCCAGAATTACTCATAAAGAACATCTAGACTTAATAGACTAAAAAATAAATTATATTAAATATGATCAATACAACAATACAAAAAAGTCACAAATTCAACCACCAGAACTGTAACTTTTATTTACTAATAGATATTTTAATAAACAGGCTTACTCCATCTGTAAGACCCTGATAATGCCTCTTAGGAAATCATAGAAAAATAAAATACAGTAATTAGTTACTTGTACTTTGTACAAAAATCTTATTATGTTGCTCAGCAGGTAGTTTTGCTAAACACCATATTCTTTCATCAAATAGATGACATATGTAATGCAACTCACGACAAACGACCCCTCATTGAGAGCTGAGCATTCTATAACTCTATTAACTTCTAAGCATGCCAGCACATGAAAATTTACATGGAACATCATAATATTACAGTAGACTTTTATAAGATGAAAACAATACCGCCTTCAAGTAAGTCTGGACTACTTCACTGTCACAGTAAAGTAGGTAATAGGTAGGATTGCAGTTCTATTGTTAACACCCTCTTACTGTGTTTATCTTTCTACAATGTTGTGATACAACCAGAAAAGAACATAGGCTGTGTAAGGAACCTGAGCGGAGGGCATGTACTGAAACACTAGTGATGTAAAACCAAAGAGAAAAAAGTAATACAGTGCTGTGCTTCCTTATTCTCACAAACAGATCTTTTCCCCCTTTTGCAAGAGTATATGGATTCAGTGCTAAATCCATATTTATGGTAAATAAGTTTATGATGGGTTACAAAAAGATGCATTTAAAAGTCATATTCATATTTATTGGAAGGACAAATGTTTTCAGCTGCAGTTTTTCACTAGTCAGATATTGCTCTATGAGGGATTAAATGTCTCAACCTAGACAGATGTTATCTAGGCACTTAATATAAATGTACTATTTAGTATTTAATAAATTCTTCAGGATTTGTGCTACAAAGATTTTTATAGCTTTTTTATTTTAAATACACTGCAACTGTCAAATCTACCATTTAATATTTGACATGGCCATTCAACTATTAAGTGATTAATCAAATACATATTTATATGTACAATGTATCTCTATATTTTTGGCTATGCTAAAACAGCAAAAAAAAAGTAGAGCAGTCTTATTTCATTATTCACAATCTAATTTTACATCAAATCCAAGGAATAAATATGTACCTATAAATTCTAATACACTGAATTACATACAACCTACTCAGAAATGAAGCTCCAAGCACAAAGAACTCATCCTTCCTACGGGATAGGGAGGGCATAATGAAAAAAATTACCATAACCCCCTTCTCCTAAATGACAGATGTTTTTCATATGAAAAAAAATCATAATAAAAGTATTGTTTTACCAAACAATTAAAGCCTGATTGCTTTTTAAAAAAAAATTCAGATGGGGGCTGAACCCCTCGCAATATAGTGTTCTGAGAAAACTGACAACTTGAGTGTGCAAAACAATTCTTTTATGATTAAGCCAATTTAATTTTCATAAGTTTTGACTTAGAATAGCTATAAGATATTTGTCTTTCACACTGTAATAGACAAAAATAACAACATGAGAATTACCTATAGCATTGAGAAGTCCTCAATCTCTACGTTACATAAAAGAGTACTCTGTTATCAGCATCCTTGGAAAGCTCAGAATTCCAATTCAGATCTTCCAAATAAGATGTCTCAAAAATATTTAGTGAAAATGGCTTCAAAGTATTTTATATAATAGGTCTTTTTCCTGTTGGGTATTACATACACACAAATACCCACATATATGTACACATATATGTGTGTGTGCGTGTGTGTGTGTGTGTGTTCCCTCTTTCCAACTACCTACACATCTCTCCTTCAACCTATACTCACTTCCCACTCCCCATGTTGACTTTTAAATTCTCTTGGTAAAATAAAACTCCTCACATAGTAACATCCTTACCTTTTTATCACAAATCTACCAACCTATCAGCATATTACACACTCTGCCTTCCCTCCCATTATAGTTCTATGTGTTTCCTCCTATCAAAAACTAACCTCCCTGTTTATGCTATGAATCTGAACCCTTCTACCTCCCAAAGCCTTTTCTATAATTAAATTCTCTCTTGCATAATTAGTTTTCCCCTTTCTACCAGATCATTCTCATAAATAAATAAATAAATATGCTCTAGCATCCTCTAACACACACACACACACACACACACCCCTTTCTTAACCCCATATCTACTTCCAGATACTTAGCTACTTACTGCCCTATTTTTCTTACTTTCTTGAGGTAAAACTTCTTGGAAGAGTTGTTTATAGATACTGACTCCACCTTCTTCCCTAAAGTATCTTCTTAAAGTATCCACATCAACCAGACTTTGATTTCATTACTTCATAGACACTGCCCATGTCAAAACCAGCAATAACTCCATGTCACCAAGTCCAATGGCCATTTCTTTATTCCAATCTTGGCTTAAAGCATTTAATCCAGGTGGCCATTGGTTTTCTTTGTTCTCTTCCTTACCTTACACTACTCAGTGTCCTCTGCTGGCTTCTAATTCTCTGCCTAGCTTCTACATTAGAATGCTCTGGATCTCAATCAAGGCCTAGTTCTCTATCTTATGGGCTTTCCCTAGGTGATTTAAAAACCTTAAATACCATTATACTGATGACTTCTAAATCTTGATACCTAACCCTGGTTGCTCCTTTGAACTCTTATATATAACTGCTTGGTAGTTCCATTTGAATATCTAACAGGTATCTCAGGCATTACATGGTTAAAACCAAACTTGATTTTTATCCTCCAAATGTGCTTCTCCTACACCACCATTAATTACGTTTCTTACTTTCCAAATGTAGAATTTATCTTCGATTTTTCTTTCTTCATCTCTCAGGCCCATTCCATTAGCCAGCCTCTATCTTCAAACACATTCAAAACCCACTGGCTTCCCTTCATCTATTTCCACTTTAACAAAAGCCACTTTTCTCCCCTTAAATTACTGCAGTAGCCTCATAAATGTTCTTTGACCCCCCTCTCATTTTGGCCACTTTGGCTCATCTACTGCACACCGACCACACCGTTCTCTCTGGCCTCAAACATTCCGAACTCACACATCAAACTGTTCCCTCTGGCTTGAATGCTCTGCCCCCAGATTTTCTCATGACTGGTTCCTTCAGGCTTTTCAGATATCAGTTTAAAGATCACAACCTCAGAGAAGATTTCCCTTACCATTTTATATAAAGAAGCCACAGTCATGCTGTGTGACGTTATTAATTTAATTATCAGTATAGCACATCACTACTTCTTTATTGTCTTTACCATTAGAAGGTCAGTTTCATGAAGCTGGGGCTTTTGCTTGTCTTGGCCATTTTGTGTCCTCTGGGTTTAGAACAGGACACTGGTACATGGTAGAGTTCAATAAACATTAGTGAATGAATGGACTTATGCATAAATATGTATTTAAAATAAATCATTATCTGTGTATATATAGTATTTTTAAAATTAGGACTTACACAGTTTTGGGCTAGCAAACAGATGTGATTCTCTTTAATTTTGTCTTTTTGTTTTTATATCTGTTCCCTGTAGTGTAAAAAGTTTGACTGGACAAATCATGACTTTTTTGTTGTTGCTATTCTTTATATTAAACTGTAGACACTTAACTATTTCATTTAATGGTAGAGTGATCAAAGCTGTAAGGTGGGAAAGAGAATATTTTGCTTCCTCAGAGGAATTTTTGGAGACTTCAAAGAAGCTAAGCAATTTATGCAAAAATGGAATGGCTTTTCACTTTTGTTTGAAGTATCCCATTTGATGAAATTTTTAAAACTGAATAAACAGTAAGCAGTGGAAGTAACTATAAAAACATACGTTCACTATTTTGAATACAGAAAGTCTAATGGAGGATTTTTTTTTGGTATTTCCATTCATAAGAAAGTAAGAGTTTGCTTTCTCCAGCAGACTTTATGATATATATGACCGATATTAGACAAAAGAAGAGTAGCAACTTCAAAAATTATAACTTCTAGCCACTATGTTATGGTTTTTGGCTTCCACTTCTCTGAGAATTGGAAAGTTATAAGCACTATTAGAGAAATTGAATAGAAATATAAAATATAAAGCAGTTCTCTTTTAATACTTTAACCAACTGAAAAGAGAAGGCCATCTCCTTGAAAGAATATAAGCATTTAGAGAACATAAGATATAATGTACAACTAATATGCAGGTACCATATTTTTGGAACATTTAAGACCGTGTAAAATTTATGTATCTGTATAAAAGCATAAACTGATTCTAAAAGACTACCATTTCAAGTCAGTTATTTTTACCTGCATTTTATATACACTGGTTTTACAGTTAATAAAGCAGAAGAAACAACTCTTAATTATTAATAGGAGTGATTCATTAATATGTGTAAAGTGCTTTGACAGTCTAATAGTCAATGTTTTTTGGCAAATTCTTTAATTATATATATCTTAGAAATCAAAAGAACTATTAGGGAAATGTTAATAATTGTGATCATTTGGTTATTAATAAACTTTTAAAACTTTTAAAAAATAAATTTAAATTTTTGACATTTTAGTAACATTTCTTTCTAGTTTTATATAGCACGATATATTTTAACAAATATTAGTGGACTTATTTATATTAGAGAGTCTCATCCTGAAAATGCATTTTAATTTCAAAATTACCAGTAAGAGTAACATGACATAATTTTCAATCACTGTTTTCTATTAATTTTTTGTTTTTTTAAGGAGGTAATTAATAGTTGTAACACAAACACCTCTTTGTATTACCTTTTTGTCTTTTCGTCAGTTTTAATGGAACTTGGTCCATCTTCATGTTCTGCATTCATGCTCTGCCTCTGATTTTTTAAAAAATAAGGTTATTATAGAAGGTATAACTAACATTTTAGGACACATAGACTGTTAATTAACAATTATTCTTTCAAAAGTCAAAATTAAGCTGTTGAAGTTTGTACTGCATACAAAATTAAACCCAAGTATAGCTTGTGAAAAATGTCCAAAGTTATTCAAATTTCCAATGACACATTCTAAGGATGAAGTATAATTAACAAAATGATTAATAATGTATCACAAATAAAGCATATATAGTAATCTTTAAAATCCAGTGTTACTCATACTCTTATTTGTTAGGAACACTCAGGTGTTTTGCCCCATCAAAAAAAAAGGCGCCCATTTCACATTTTGATTTTTTTTCTCTTGGAGGCATAAAATACCTAAAACTATATCAAAACTCCATACTTGTAAGAAGAAAATGAGATTTTTGCATATATTAATACAATTTTCTTTAAATACACATATATGGCATAGGAAGAAACAGCACATCAAAGCAAATCACAAACTTCAATGACAAACATTTATGCCTATTAAACCTTATTTTCCAAGCAATGAAGAAATTTTTTAAAAGCCTCATTCACTGTTTGTTTTTATATTGTCCATGAAATTCAGTATTGTTTTAAAGATACTTTTGAAGATATTGCAATAATAGCTCTAGGTAAAATACCAATGGATTTTCAAACAAGTTTGCTTTAACAATGTTCACATCAGTCACATCAACAAAAAATAGCTTGTTCAGTTACAAGTCTGTTAGCAAATGAGTGGTCACTGATTTTGTCATAGAGCTTCTAAAGACCACAATTTTAAGCAGATTTATCTTAATGACAAAAGTAACATGTGAGAATAAATAAAACATGTACAGTTAAATAAAAACTTCATTACTTTAATAATGATATTACTGGGTAAATAATTCTAAAGAGAGCAACAGTTACTACTTTGTATAAAAAATTAACTGATATGATTAATGATATTCTGGCTTCTAAGTGAGTAAAGACATGTTTAAGTGAAAATTTAACAAAAACAATTTCTATCTAAATGCATACATTTCATTCTACAAATTACTAAATGTGGAAGAGTGTTAATTTATTGTAAAAGCAACTGAAGAGGACATTTTAAATTAGGTAAAAATCTTGAAAGTGTATTGTTTATTAATCTTTATGATTTAGCACTATTCACTCCATCTATCATGATTTCAAAAAGGTAAATGATATTTGGTCTTTTTAGAACAAAGGCAAAGTAAGACTGTTTTAAGGATGATGATCTATAAACATAGAAAAACGTGTATAGAAATGTTCGCATCAATATTGCTTGTCATGTAAGCTCATATTTAACTCATGATAACGAGGACATCTATCGTCAAAGTTAATAATGCCTAAATATAAAATTTGAATTAGATATATGAAAAATGAAGGTTCTCATGTCCTTGGAGTTTTCTTTATAACAATGTATTATTTTGGAATAAAAACAATTTTCCCTTCAACCAGGGCTAATGAGATGGAGACTCTGATGCTAACTAAACAGGAAACCTGAAGAGAGCTGTCTTCCTTTCATTATTGTGTTGGACACTTTAAAGCCATATCTCAGTTGTTCTGATTTACTATTTGAGTTGATAACTTACTATCTTAACCCAAAGTAAGTTTATCATGACAAATTAAAGACAGCCAGAGGTTACAAGTAATAGAGAAATATGGATAAGGACTGAGCTTGAGAGATTTTCACTAATTCTGATTATTTTTCTAATTTACAACTCCCAGGAAATTGTGTCGTTAATCTGTACTTTATTTTCCAATCAAAAGTAGAAACCACATCTTTATATATTACGTTTAAAAGCTATCTTTCATCCTCATCTGTCAGGTAATTTTCCTTTAATGCCTTTGTTATTCTTAAGGATGAATTAAGTCTAAAAGATAGTGGAATTCTTCTTTGAGACTTTTTCCCTTTTCAATGAAACAAATAAAAAATGCTCTTAGTAATATAGAGATTTAATATTCTGATAAACCAGTGTGGAAATTCAAGCATGAACCTTCTTTGTTTTGCCAAGAAAGAAACTTTGCTTTCAATGGGCAAGTGCAAAAACATAATAAAATGGAGGTAACTTGGTACCATTAAGAGACACACAACACTTCGTATTTGCCAGATTCTTTTCTAAGAGATGAAGTTTATTTATTTTTTTAGTAGTGCTTTGCTACCAATAGTAATTGAAAGGTTTTTTTTTAATGTTTTGTTTCGCTTTTAAAAACAATAATTTTGAAACAACACTTATAAGCTAAAGAACACTTTTAAATCTACTTTAAAAATCCTAAAAAAACCAGTGTCACCCAAGTCTTTCAATTAAGATGTAAATATCCTTTTTTAAACATTGTATATAAATCATCATTAATTTGAAATTGAATCTAATTATTAGTCAGAAGAAAGACGATTAGTTAAAATTACATTTTGATGATCTGGATCCTCTTCTGGACCTTTTGACCTTTTCCCTGAGGAGACATGTATGTATCATATGTGTCCTCTTATAATATAAAAAATATATTTTATCCTAAGAAATCTTTGAAACACTTGTCTAGTATTTGCCTTTTTAAGGGAACAGAAAAATGGGGTATTTACTCTTCTGCAAGATAAGACTTTTCTTTTTCTTTATTTCATCTAGTAATATGTAGATCTGGTCATGAGTAATCATCTCTTTCCCTTGTTAAATATATCATGTTTGAAAGAATTTTATGTAACCATTGCAGGTGTATACTTACTATTACATTTCCTAAGACCAGTGAATTGACTTGGGCAAGAGTGTGTCCCAGAATTGTTTTTGAAAAATGGCTGATGTTGTCTAATTTGAGGCCTCTTTGAGCGAGTCTACATGTGAACTGAAAAGTTTGCCACGAGAAAGCAGACATCTGACTCCTGAGGAGGATCAGCTGTTAACAAGAGAGATCGTCTTAGAGAATCCAGCAGGTGTGCTCCCCTCTGCCATAGGAAGTGTGGAGTGTTCTGTGAAAATCTGAGGTCCAGAACATTTCTTTCCATTGGGATTGCAAATCCAATTCACACTGGACAAGGTTTTACTTACTTAATGTATTTTTGTTTTATGAAAAGAACTAACCCTTAGTGACATGGCAGTCACAGCCAGCATAGCAGATAGGCTCTGACTTCTAAGTTTTAAGCTTAAGAGTTACTTAGAAAATAAGGACAGTATAGTCAAACTCATCTTTGCCATAAAATTTTATGCATGTAGGAGACACCTTATAGATATTTGTTACATTGAACTAAATAAAGCTTACACTGCCTTTATTGAGCATTATATAAAAATTGAAAATCTGTCAAAAATATTGAGCATAAAAACCAAACATTGGGTGACTTCAGTGCCTGGTATTCTAATGGAAGAATACCATCAATCTGACCCAGTGTACTCCTCTACCTTTTGGAGTCTTCATATAAAAAGCTTTAAAATATTCTTGGATTGAATGTGAATATCAGACTTTTCTAAGTAATAGAATTTGAGCTTGGAAGTTAAGGTGATGATACTAAAAGAAGTGATGACATCTGATTCTAATCTCTTTGTTATATAAAGACATGTATACCAATCTTGAGTTGATAATAACAGTTTTTGATTCTTAAAATATTCATTTCTTTTAAGTTAATAATATATTTTCTTAGCTAAAGTGGTAGAAAAGGATTATCTTCATCCATCTTGAAATTATTTTCAAAGCACTTAATTTCCAGTTAATGAAAAGCCAGAACTCATACTCATTGTGCAAATGCTCCCATTTGTGTGGTAGGACCCAAAATATTAAAGTATGACTTTTGCTACATTCCTTTTTTCCTCCACCCTCTGCCTCTTCTAAGGAGATCTGTAGGATATTTGTAGATTTTCTGTGCTAATTTTCTTTAGTTGATATGGAGAGGAGTGGTAGAAGCTGAGAAAGGAAAAAAAAGATGGGATGGAGGAATACAGAGAGAGGAATGGAAGGAGCTGGGAAAGAATGTTGTAGAAAACTTAATAAGGGAACAGAAAAAAAGAGACCTAGTACTGGTGAAAATTTTGAGGTAAGGGATTTAACTGGCTGCTTTACAGAACAGAAACTTGTTAGGGCAAGATAGAAAAATGGATTTTTAAGGAAATTGTGGTTGGGAGATAGGTAATGTAATGTGTTCTTCACCACCTCTTCAGAAGACCTTCTGTAAAGATTTTGCTTTCGAAGGATTGGATTTGGATTTGTTTTTCATTCATGGGCTAAAATAGGCCTTAAAGCTGTAGCTGGAAAACTGTTTTCTTCAGATGATAGCTGGATAGATTTTAAAGAGTAATACGAAGTGAAATAAGATAAATCTTTTTTGATTGTGGCATGCATAACTTATTTATCTAAAGTTATAAGATAAGTCAATGCAAAAGTGCTGTGATTCTTAATTCTTGTTAGGCCAAGAGCTTTGCAATTTCTGATGGCTTTTTTAGTGTCATGATTTACATACCTAATCTCTCTTCTTGATTGTGCATTGTTTTTACAATTTTTTTCAGTTATGTCTTATACTATGAGAGAACGAGTTGGCTACAGACTGGAAACTGACCACCCAGAAAATAAAATGAAAACAGTTCCTTCAACTGTCCAATTTTCAAAATCCAAAAAGCCCCTCAGTAGTATAGCCTAGGACATTTAAAATAAAGCAGTTACTGAATGTATATGCATATTTTGTTATCAAAGATTACTTCTGAAGGCTTGGGATTTATGGTAGGTACTTATTTTCTGTCTATAATTAAGTTCTATGCTTATGTATATTAAACAGTTTTAATTACTGAATATGTGCACTAGTAAATCTCAAAATATTTCATGTAAAAATTCTGAGTCTGTGATTGGTAGGCAGTAAAGAAATAGATATCCTTATTTCTTAATGTTTTTGTTTAATCTTGCACACCTTGCTCTGACCATGATGAGGTTTAAATTTACAGTAAAGATTATCATGCTTACAGTTCCAAAAAATATAAATGTAATATAAATGTAAATTGTAAAGAGGATTTGGGGTAAGAGACAAAGTGAAAAGGCCATTTTATAATACTAGAGAATGGTGTTTGGGAAGAAAAAAAAGTATAAATTAATAGATATAGAATAGGATCATTGGACTTTTTAAAGAAAAAATATCTTAACAAAGAACTTTAATCTTTCAAGCACTGAATGCCCATCCCATAGAAGTTTAAATAATTTATAGACTTTATTTCATCAAAGAATACAGATGTTGCTGACAGAGTCCTATGGAAGACCATAATTATTCTATTCCTTATTTTTCTAAATATTTTTTGTTGTATTATAAAAATAAATATATATATGATTAATAAATTTAATCTGTTTTACATCTGTTCTTATTTAATATATATTTGAAGACAGGTAAATATGGAAATTTTGTATTTCCTCTAAATGTATCTGGGTTTGTGTAAATGTATCAAGCAAACTGCAGCTAGTCTGTGAGTGATGCATGACCGTGCAGGTGATGGCTGGAAAATGTTGCTAGCTATTTCTGACACACTTACTTAAAAAGTGATGGATTTCCCACTTTTTTCTGTTTTAGTGTACTTTAAGGAATACTTTAAAAACTCTTCCTTCTAGCTCTCTCTCTTTTTTTAATGAGAGAAATTTAGCTGTGGTAGGCAAAAAATCAGGAGATAAATCAGCAAAAGAAAATATGTGGAAGGGTCTAGTCTAATGGGACAACCAACAAATCTTAAAGTAAGGAAAAGAGAAAAAGCAAGGCTCCTTTTATAGCAAGAAAGCTACTATCGCTAAAAAATGTAATTTAGGTAGGAATCTGAGAATATGGGTAGGGCACCTTTATCTCTGAGATCAAATAAAAACTAATTTTAATTAAATCAGCATCTTCAGACAACCTGGTCTTTTTTCTCTTAACACATTCTCCCTACTCTCCTACCTAGCACAGCCATCATTTTTTTAGTTTCACAGGAAACAGCTGATTCTATAATTGAATTTTTTCATAAGACAGTACTATTTTGATAAGCTGACTCAGCTTAATTCAATGAAAAGTGTATTTGCCTGTTTTTGCAGATTATGGCAACAGTACACCTTAGCTGTGTTTACATTTTTATGTTTCTGTATCAAGGACCCAGATTGACACACAATTCATATAAGCTCCTGTGCTAGTTCTGTTTATATCCTCTTTGGTGTATGCAATGGCATACCTGTCTCTTGGAAGGTTTGGAAAACAGCTCAGCATGTTCATGTAACTTATTTTTATGAGTGAAACATAAAAATTCTTAAATTTGCAAAATGCACCAATATCAGACAGTCAGCTAGATGTGCCTATTTTCTTGGGCTACCATATAGCTATCATAAAATTCTGCTTAAATTAAATTAATTATTATTTTTACATTTAATCTAAGGCTATAATCTTAGATCTTTTATTCAAAGCAACCGAGAATAACTAATTTCCTCAGTGCTTTGATAATTACTTTTGCAAATTTGTGAAGATGAACCAAGGGAATAGTCATGGATTTACTCCATGCTTCACTCTAGGAAAACCTTTAGAGCAAAAAACTCACTCTTGGTCTTTCCAGGGTTGATTTTTGAAAGGTAGTAGAGAAGTATATTATAGTTAGTAAAAAAAAAATTAGGAGAGAAAGCCTCTAAACCACCACCTACTCTGAAATATGTGGGACACAATAAAAAGAATTAAAGAAAAAAAAAAAGACAAATCAAGACTTAGAAGATTTAAAAACACAGTATGTTTCCCCTCGCCCTCATGGATGACTCTCGTCTCACCATAGTCACACCTGATAAGAATTCACTACATGAGATCGTTGGTCTTTTCTGAAAAGAATTCTGACAACATCAGATATCACCAGTTAAACAATTATAGAATAAAGCAACACTATGACCCACAGAGCTGAAGATAATTATCTAAAAAACAAATATCCATGTCAATTTGAATGCTACTTGATCACAAAACATGAAAGAAAGAAAGGTCAATTACTTCTTTTTCATCTACCATCAGACTCTAAATATATCATTAAGGAAGCCACAACTGAGCAAATTCCTTTGCGTTAAGTCCTTGAACACTTCTGAAATACTGTTGTACAAAGTTACACATCCATGCTGAGTTATTTACCATTGTGTAGTGATAATCTGCAGTGGGTTTGATTTGCAGCTTATTCAGAGAAGAACTATGAAGAGTGATTTTAAAATCCAGGTTGGAAGCATAAACTAAAGGTGTGTGCCCGTAGTCTGAACAGGAGACTGCAGTTTGTGAAGTGATGTTTGGAGAATCAGAAGAGAGGGTGGTAGAGAGGATATCAGAAATGCTGAGGCACAAAACACAGGTGCTTATAGTACGTTCATACATGAAATCCTTTCTCCTGTATGTGCATCATGTGTAAACGTAAAGTCTGTATACTGCTGACTATTCGTCTCTGGTGTCCAATGAGTATGACTCCAATTCTTCTAATGTCACTGTGAGATTGAGGGAGAGAGAGAGAGAGGGAGGGAGGGAGAGAGAGAGAGAGAGAGAGTGAATGTGAACATTTAGGTCTGGTAAGTACATAGAGAGGAAATGAACATTTAGATAAGGTAGCTCTGCCCCATGTTAGACTTGCTTGAAGAATTTGCCAAAAATTGTATATCTGCTAAAATGAGAGTTTAAGTAGGAATATAAATGAACATCAGGAGTCTTAACATTTTTCTTTTCCCTAGTGCCAGAGAGTGCATCAAATCAACCTCAAATTTAAGGGTACAAAGAATTCAGGTACCAATGTAATGTTCAGAAATTTCATAAGCCTAATGGTTATATAATCTATATAATTATACAAATTTTCAACAGAATTAGCAAAATAGCATGTAGGATAGAAAGTATAATGTGGACTTCATTTGTATTCTCATGGTCTTTTAATAATCTGAAAAAAATTCCATTGTATTACGTTGAACAATATGAATTGCCATTACTATTTCAAAACAATGGCAATTTCACATAGCTCAATCTACTAGTTTTAGTACCTATCCTTTAAGCATATGCTGAGCATTTTCACTGCACCTAAGGCAAAGGATAATCTTTGAGGCAGTGTAAAAATGCCCAGCCATTACAATATAGAGAAAAGGCTCTGGTAGGACATGGTTATACTGTATTATCACAATGATTACATTTGATGAAGGTAATAGTAATTCATTTAGTCTACATGACTCATAAATAATTTGCCAGGGTAAAACTATGTTGATGTAAGGTCTACAACGTGAACAAGAGTAATATGCATTTTAGAAAGCATTTAAAATTTTTAAAATAGCTATCTGAGTTAAATATATTATTTCAAAGGAAAATAGTTAAAAGTGTAATGTCCAATTTTCACTAAAATGATCATGAGAAATGGTGAGGAAAGATGTGGAAATACCATACTAGTGTTAGGAAAGTTAGTTTAACCATGATGTTCTTGATACAGTATTTGAATTTATAATCTCCTGAGTGGAGCATCTAAGTATAATAATAAATCTGGTATCACCTACTCGATGCTCATTCTTGAAATCAGGTCAAAAGTCGTAAACCCTGCTGCCATGAAATTATTCTTATATTGCCCCATCTTTATAGAATCCAGCCAGTCACCAACTGTCACAAACAAAGGATATTCGGGAACTTCGCCAGGGGACTCTGGCATTCTACAAGGGAAAAACAAACAAACAAACAGACAAAAACCCGTGGAGACCATTTAAAAGCCAGATACTGCAAAAAATACCCAACTTAATTTTTCAATTTTACAATATTCTTATACCCAAGTTTTTCATCCTCCATGGAAAATTAGAGATTTAAAATTTTTCCATCATATTCAAATCAGCCATTTTTATCTGGTCAGTTTCACTTGTCAGTTTCTTTTGTCTTTTCCTGCTTTTTGCCATGACTGGGTTTTTATACTTGATGTATCTTGAGAAAACTCACATCTTGCTAACTTCTCTTTACTTTTTTCTCTGGCATGAAATTGTGTTTTAAAACTTGAGGAACAGCCCAAAAGAAAGTAACTAGCCACACATAGGCTATTCACTCTTAAACTTTCCAACCTGCCACCGAATCCACACTGTTTTGTCTTTTTCACAATTGCTGATAGCCCTTTCTCTTTTTTACGGTGAATTCATTGATTAAACTTCCATTTATTTGTTTTCAAACATTCAACGAAAATATTATTCTTTACTAAAAAGTAATTTCTGCTGTCAGAGAGCTCAACTGCATGAATCAGATGTACATACATCCTAGCATAGGGTAATACAGCCTAAAGCATAGATATTAAGTACAAAAGCATAGATATAAAGTACAAAACTAAAGCAAAATCAGTGGAAGTTTGGGTTAGTAGGAAAAAAGAAACCCAGCACCGATGGGTCTTTTAAGTGATACAGAAATCTGTATTTCTGTTCCTAAGATCTGATGCAAAGGGCATTCCAGCTGGGGATTTTTTTTAGTTTTAATATAAAAATTATATCAAGGTATTATTTTGAAGAGGCTAGTGAATTTTGTGTACAAAAAGAGTTTTATATAAGCTAAAGCCAGAATAAAAGTGGAAATAACCTCAGAAATTATAGTAAAATATTTATTATCCCTCTAGGGTAATAAATATATCATTTAAAAATTATTAGCTCTAGAGTTTATATTAAATAGTAAATCAATAGCAATTTTTTTAACATTTGGTGTTTGAGTCAATCAGTATTTTCTAAGTAATGAAAAATTTCCCATTAGAAGTAAACCACTGAATTATTTTTATATTGAATATCGAAGGTTAATCCAATTTTCATTTACTTTGCTTTTAATATTTTACAAAGTTAAAGGATGACGGAATCCACAGAGGCTTAACTAGAGCCAGAGTTTTCAGCAATAATATTTGGAATATTTCATCTAAATAGTTTTACCATTCATATTTGAACTATTTCAACTTTAACTACAAACTAATAACATACGACCACATATGATTAAACCACATGAAATAAGAATTTCTCTACTGTGAAGCAGAATGGCATATGCATGCTATATAAACCTGGTATTGCTCTGTTAAGACTACATGGGAGTGGGAGTTAGGTTCTTGGGTGAAAATTGAAATTCTCTAACAATCAAAATTACCTTAAAAGTCCTTTAAATTACCATTAAATCACGTGGACCTGGGTTTTTAGAAGCATAAAAGCCAGAGATGTACTGCACAGCCATACAAATTGTGCACTGTGATTCCCAAAGACCCTAAAATGCCCCTAGGGATTGTTCAAGACACAGTCCCTACTAAAGACCTGAAACTAGTTTCTTTGGTTTTCCTTTGACTGCTACATTGACTTCCCTTTTTCTAAACTATTTTCTAGTTGAAGGTGGGTGGAGGGGTGAAGGATGACAAGGAAATCCAGGGGTTTTCGCTCTTTCTATATAATTGAAATTTGCATAAACTAAATGCATGTGTCTTGTGATCACACCTCAGTCCCTACTGAGTCTGATTACCTTTCACAGAGACTTGTGTCCTTTTTACTACTACTCAATTCTGTAACCATATTCTCTATTTTGGAGGCTGTTAAGCCACATTCTGTTTTCCTGTACTATAAGTTGCAATGCTATTTGATCATGGACTATTTCATTCTAATTAATATCAGAATGATTTATAATTTGACCCTAAACAAAGTTTAGTTATGTTCAAAGATTGAAAAGCTATCATAGCATCTACCAGTAAACACTGTAATTATTGCTATATTTCTTTGTTTCCTAGAGGTTTATAGTAATAAGTATTATCAAATAAATACAAGTTCATATATAAATACAAAATAATAAAGGTCTCCATGGCAAATAGAGTTAAACAGTGTTTTTAATTGTGGCATCTCTTAGAGTCTTCACTATTCTAATATGCAGTATGAATATGTAGGAGGATTCAGAATAGCTTCTGCACTATTTTCCCAAATTATCTGACCAGTTTCTATGGAACATACTTTAGGAAAGACTGCGGTAGTAAGTTCACTGACCAAGTTTAAGTATCAAAATGACCAGGGTATCCTTACTGCTTATAAACATAAACAAAACCACACACGTTAGAAAACTGAATGTCCTATTTCAAAACAATGTGACTCTCATATCTTTTAATCACTTGTTAGAGAAATTTGTTGAAACTGAACAAAATTAAAAGCATGTGTCTAAGTGACTTTCTCTTCATCCTCCTAGGCCATTCTTGATGCACAGACAGTCAGATGACTTCCACTTCTCTCTCCTGAGATAACTCTGGAATAATTCTTGAGCTTTCACAATTTCATATGATCGGTGAGTGGAAATGTAATTTGCTAATTTTATGTCCTTAGTATAGAAAGGTCATGGAAGGACATTCTGTACACCAAATGACTTAAAATGGCCTATTTCTCTGTTGAAAAGCATCTACTGTCTGCTCCCACAATGTTTCAATACCATAATTTCCTTTCTCTCCACACATCTTTAGTAACCTAGTTACTCTTTGGCCTTTATACGACTGCATTGGCAGCTGATTTAGTAAGGTCAGGGTCCCCTGATTGTTCACAGCCTCTGGGAAATAACTTTTCTTTCCCCTTATAACGAAGTTGAAAAATGCTGCTATCTTCTGGCTTTGAGGGCTGGGTACCATCACCCGCACATGAATTCTCTGGAATATTACCTAACAAACAATAAATGCCCTTTCTTATCAACCACATACAATGATAAATTCAGTCTGCTATTTGCTGAGCATGTAGAAATTTCTGCTGTTGGATGATTAGTGGGAGCTGCCCACCTGAGAAATGTCTTTACAGCAAAACCTGTAACTCACATAAAAAGTACATATTGTAGAACAGAAGGTCAAAGGTCTACTACTTTCCTCAGAAAAATAAGAAGGGGGTAGAATTAAGACATTCGAGGTATAAATTATAGTCCATTTAGATTGGAGAAAGGGCTGAGCTATAGCTAGAATAGGTCATACAATAGTTTCAGGTGCAATAAATACATAATCCCAATATATCTAACATGTAAAAATGAACAGCATGGATAGGGCCAGGAAGTGTTTATTCTAGTGAGCCCTTTGAGTTCACAATTGTACCAGTCTTTTACTTTAGAGAGCTCTTAGGTTGCCAGTAGGTATCAAAACTCCTGGTAAAAAGCAGGAGGGTTTTTACTCTCCTAAGTTTTCCAAGTTTCATACCCATCATGTAAATATAAAAGTAATAGACATATTAATAATGATTCAAGAAAGGTTATGTTTTGAGAAACACTATTCCAAGGTAGGATCTCGCTTTAATATGAAACTATTACATGCTTAAAGGCTATTCTCCCCTCACCACTCTAATGTAACTTCTTTCTTCCTAGCTCTGACATTTATATATGGTGAGCAGAAATGGGCAGATTCTATTTTGTATTGCCTTTATTTCACATATGTATATTTGCCATGTTTCAATGGTCTTCATAACTAATACTCAAATGAGCACATAATATTCTCTATGTTGATGCTTAGTAATTTGTTAATTCCCTGAAGTCAGACTCTTAGATTCCTATTAGCCTTATTTTATAACAGATGATTATGCAATATTAGAGTATGTATCTTTTTGCTTCATTTGAATTACTTCTTTGGGAAAAATCCATAAGACAGAATAATTTTTTTTTAAAGAGTAAGTTAAAACTCCCTGATGGCAGGAAGCATACCTCACATGTCTCTCTAATTTTCTGTAGGCTTTAGCACAATGCTGAAAGTATTTACAGGAATCCATTAAATAAGTAACGATTTAGACTTGACTATTCTCTACTGAAAAGTCTGGTCCATGACATAATCACCTACTAATGATGAATGATATCTTTTCATTTAACTCATTAAACGGAAGAGTATGTGCCTACTGATGTAATGGTCCATCTGTTAATGAATATGCTGTTTATTTAACTGCTTCCTTGTATCGTGGAAGTGTTTGCTTATCTCTGTTTAGGTTTCGGAGTGGAGGAAGAGGCAGGTATAGGTGAGTGAGGCAGCACAGGGCTAAGGGACCCAGAACCACACAGCACAACTGCAACACTCACCTTATTCAATATCACTGTTTTAAAATGAATTTCTCTTCTCATGACTAGGGGACTATACTTCACATTATTTAGTTAATCCATAAAACAATCTAATACCACATACTACTTACCTAACCTTTGAAGGGAGAATTTATTTAATCAAATCAAAAAGAAAACATTGCCCTCCCTACAATTATGCCTAATTGTCAACTTGAACACAAGTCAAATTAATGAAATAAATTAGACAGTCTTTAAAAAATTTGAAGTGTAATTTTTCATGAGATGCTATAAAATCCTAAGAGCAGAGAACCATCCATAAATCTTGTGACTATTTCCTGGCTGTGGGCAATATCTCTTTGTTCCAAACAATCTGACTCTTCACTGTGCTAAATTGGGAGCATGATTTATTTTTTTGTCAGTCTTTTATTTTCACTAAGTCTTCAGGTTATTTTTTTTTATTGCTATGATTATTTAACTCTCATAAGAAGGCTGATAATTGGTAAAAAAAAAAGTATGAAGGAATGAAATTCAAAGGAAATTTTAAAATTAAAGATGTGTTTAAATATTATAGGGCTAGACACAGGGTAGGAATAATACTGTTTACATAGTTCCCATAGTCTGAGTAGAGTACTTAGCACAAGGTCACTATAGTAAGAGTAATAGATCACTGAACCTCAAGGAAAGCCTATTTCAGTGGGTAAATAATTCAGGGGCAGAAATAGATTTCATATCACATGCCAACTACAATTCATTGGCAGTGGTTATCAAAATGTGGTCTTGAAAAGAAGGAGTGTTGTGATGATTAGTAACTTCTACTATAACAAGACAAAGAAGCAAAAAAAAAAAAAAAAAAGCATACATTGCCAACACTGCAAAAATTCAATCTAAAAAAATGCCTGAGGATGTAATTCTGGAACTATGTTGCTGCATATTTTCCTCATTTCTTTATTTTGTTGTAGTTACTACTTTCTTTTTTCAAGTAATGCTCTCCAAGTGGCTGAGCATTGTGGAAGGATGTTGGGGGGATACGCAGATTATGTGTTTGCTTCGTATTTCCATGAATACTCATTCTCTCCATCCTTCTGTTTGCTTAGTGGAACATAAAATAACAGGCTGTGCCCTACTACAAGTTCTTTTTAGGATTTTAATATACTCCATCTATGCAGTCTGATAAGACCAGAGAAAATCTGGTTGGAGATGTAAAAATGTATCCTCTTTTCTTATAATCATATTCCTGAAACAATGCTATACTGGAAAAAATCTTGTAATTTTGGATGATTGTATACTGTGTAGTGGAAAGAACAAGGGTTTTGCAACTGGTGGACCGCATTCAAATTCCTGATCTAGGAATTACTTGCTGTGTACCCTTGGGAAATTTATCCCTTTGGTCTCCATTTCCTTATACGAGGGATGGAGATAATAACAGTGAGGATTAAATGGCATGACAGCTAAATGTGCCTAGTACAGTGAGTGGCACAAAGGAGGCTCCTAACAAAATGCAGGAATGGTTACTGTTGATACTGTTTATTAGAATTTGTATCAGTGTTAGTTTTGGTATTATCATTAGTATTATGATATTGTGGCAACAGTTCATATGAACTGAATTTAGATTTTCTAATGGGCAGAAATTTCACACTTCCTGATGAGTAACATTCTGTCTTCCACAAAGCTTTGCTTATCACTCAATTACAACACTGGTTTTGGCCAGCCAGTTATTTCTCTGTCATAAAAAACAACATTAAAAGTGCTAGTTACAAAATTTAAACAGAACAAGTTGTCCATGACTTAGTTTATAGAGATAAACAGTTTAGCAAGTGCTGATTATGTACCGCCAAGGCAGCGCTGAGCAAGATCTTCGAAAAATCAGGAGAAAAATTTATATCAAATTGTTGAAAGTTGGTGCCCTCAGAAGACAGCATTATAGGTGCTTTATTAACTGGAGGGAGGCAGGTAGCATCATTTAGTCTTACGATGTTTACCCACAGTTCTCTAAAGAGGAGGTTCTTAATTACGACACTGGTTTGAGCCTTTCCCTTCTTCATGATTCACATATTACAGGAATCCAGTACTAAGGAAGTGGTGGCTCCAGTTCCTAGAGCTCAAATATTAAAAGATCCCTAACTGTGGTCCAGTGGGTAGCGAGAATATTCCTATGTGCCTTGGCCTGGGCAGAATATGATTTCTGGGGCAGGTGACGATCATGGACTGGTCCATCTGGTCAGTCGCTGCTCATCTCTGAATGCTACCTTTTAGCTGATATTGTCAAGGAGCCTATAATCTGTAAAATTCTTATCAGTGATGAGCTGCGGATCTGAAACAGGAACTGGAGGAAAGAGCTATTTCCCTAGTACCTGGTAGCAGTCTCCAGAACCGCACTGGCCAGCTGACTTCAACTAGTGTACTCAGTAGGCAGCAGCATACGGAGGAACCAGGGGTCGGGGCTGAATAGGCTGGAGGGAGAATGGGTAGGACAATGTGGGTGGGTGGGGACGGTGGGGCTGGGTGAAGGAACATCCCTACAGTCATCAACCCACTTTGTGCTATTAAACTCCTGGGCCCCAGATGTAACTCTGGCCTCCACGGCAGTATCCTTGACTTGCGGCTGACAGTAACTCTTAAGATTGATCCTGAGGGTCAGGGGAGAGGGAGCAAGAGGTGTTTCAAAGAGCACGGCCAGGCACTGCTCCTGACGCCATTCCCCACGTGGCCTTGGTCTCGAGCTGGGCTTTTCCCCAAGGGCTGTGCGTCATTTTGACAGCTACAGATACTTCTTTGAAGGGAGGTTATAAGGCCTCATTGTACTGTGAATGAAAGTGAAGGTAGTTTGAAATTCATTCACGAAAAGATGACTGTCTATATGACTAAGGTAATTTCACAAACTACTTTTTACAATCAATTGGATTTACGGTTGTGCTTATTAATATCACTACATTCACGTATACATTCAAACACTTTCTTGAGTGGGAGAGAAAGCTAGAAGGCTGGGAACTTCACAGAGCTCTGAACACTCCCATGGGAGTGCGTCAGGCACAAGACCGTCGGCATTGTTTGGAGTGGTTACTCCAAATAATAAAACTCTTCTCTGACCAACAATTTTTTTCTATTAGGTGTTCTGTCTTTTGAAAGAAAAATTACAGATGTAAGGTTTATGAAATTTCCAATATGCTAGTATAAATCTAGTAAGCTGTGGGTTTCTCAGCCTTCCTCCTCCCTGAGTCATCTTAATTTCCTCCCCTCTTCCTACTTTGTCAAGAGAACAGATAAAAGCTTATCAGGTGCATTCCTGAGAAAAGGCAATTAGAGTGGAATAAAAGCCATGGGGACCTAGTGAGTGAGAGTTATGTCAGTAGAGAAGCATGAGAGAACCCTGGGAGTCTGGGGATAGTAGAGAAAAGGCGGGTATAGAAGAAGTTAATAAGAGTTGCTGTGGATTATACACGCTTAGACTCCTTTACCTGCTTGAGAGACACCTGAGAGGAAGCACCGCAGCCCTACACGCTGTCATGTTTCCTCAGCCCAGCATCGCTCTGGGGGCAGACCACTGGGCTTTGGGATTTGGGGGATGGAGAGGCAACATCACGGTTTTGTAAGCATAAAACAAACCAGGCATTCTGTCGCCAACATTGCCATCCTTCAGTCCTCCACCTCTCTTCTGCCTAAACAGTCTCAGTTCTCTGGGGTCAGGGTGGGTGGGTGGCACTGGGGAGAGGGGGTAGACAAGGAGGGTACATAAGGGGAACCCAAACAAGAATGCTGACAGAGGTTCAGGGATGATACCCTTAGAACTCTTGCTCCTTTTGCTTCTCAAACAAAAGTATATTAAGGGCAAAGGCGGTGGCACATATGTCTCTGCCAGAAACAAGGACAGCACATCAGTCCTCAAAACTTCCATTTGGTCTCCCTGAGATTAAACTTCAGAATTGAATCAAACTGCCAGCTTTATATAAATCACCCAACCACTGGCCCATGTGTGGCAGTGCCAGCCCGGAGCCTGACTTTCTCTGGCCTGTTCCCATTAAACCAAAACTTCTGGTCCTCAGACCCACACCCTCATATTGACTTTACCTCTGGATCATTTTGACTTTTTGGCATGTCCTCATTTTAGATTCTTCATCATTATTTTCCAAATACGATGAATATTCATTATCTTGAAAAAGCAGGGAAGAAATGGTTTTATCTGTTTTTCTTTGAAAAGAAGGCTCTTACCTGCCTGCTTCTACAGCCATGGAACAGTCAGAGAGCTCCGTGGACGGGCACTGGCTGTGGAGTCCGTTAACCCTATACCACGAGAGGCCCAGATTAAATGATTTCACACTCGCTCCGGAATTCCTGTCTACTAGCTCTTTCTCCCCAACATTAGAGCATGCATGTCTCCAATAAAACCTATGAAAACAAAACCCCCAAAATATTTTCTCTAATTCCTTCTCTTTCTCTTCAGAGACAGGTTTCTTGAGAAAACAATATGGAGCTTGGCACTTCGTACTGCTCCTCTCTCTGCCCTCAGATTCAGTCCCTCTCCCACCCCAGCACTGAGCTGTCTCACACAGCTTTATTGGAAATGCCCTTGCAAAGGCTGCTTGTGAACACCTAAACACACAATTGCTAAATCCAGTGGACACACTTCGTTTTTATCTTACTGGAGCTTTGTGGCACCTTGGACATTACACTCCTTAAAACTGCCTCCTTTTCTGGCTTCTAAAATACCTCTCCTTTTCTGCTTTCCTCACTCCCCGTCTGCCTCTTCTTTCTCAGTCTCCTTTGGGGACACCTCTTCATTTCTTAAATCCTGATGTTCCAGAGGGTTGAATTCTTTTCCTGTGTCTCTGCATTCTGTATATTCTCTCTGGGTTTTCTTAACCATGCTTAAAGCTTCAGGTACAATCAATACGCTGATGTTGGTCAAATCTACATCTCTAGCCCAGATCTTTTTACCCGAGTTAAACCAATGTAAGTATAAGGGCCTCTTGGATAACTTCTCTTAGATGCCCTTCAGGAATCTTCAACTCAGCAGGCTTGAAATGGTCTCGTTTCTATTGCAAAAACTTGTCCTTCTCCCTCTCTGACTTAGTGGTAATACCATCAACCTGCTTGTCGAAGAAAAGAACCTGACAAATGTCTTATTCTTTTCTCTCTTTCTCCCTCCAAGTTCAATCAGTGACCAAGACACATTCGTTTTTCCTTGCCTAACAATAAGTCCATTCTCTTATCTCCTGACTCCAAACTTACTCTCATTTCGTACGTCAGGCCCTGGCCTTCCCAAGCTTGGATTGTGGAGACATATAACTGTCTCTGTGTCCAGTCTTGTTCCTTGTTTTGCACTTGGACTTTAAATCAGCCCTGGAGTGATCCTTCAGAAATGCAAACGTGATCATGCCATTCTCTTGCTTAAAATGCTCCCATGGCTGCCCATTGCTTTTATGATAAAATCCAAAGTGCTTCCCCTCTCCCCCCACTGCCTCCCACCGTCACAGCTTCCCGTGGTGGACTGCTTCAGGGAAGACGGACCGGAGTAATAGTTTAATCTCTAGCTATTTCATGCTTGGCTTCACTTTACTGAGGCTGCCAATTAGTGATTTAGAGGTGAACTCTCATGTACTCCGCTGTGAACTGAGGCCAGCTTCAAGTAGTCCTTGAAGAGCCTTTGGCCTTTTTATCACTAAAAACCTGCACTGGACTGAACTTGTGACCTAAAGTTGAACATCTGTATCTCCTATTGGCCATCCCCTGAGTCGGGAAAGTGAGCTTTGAAAAATGCTTTGGTTATTTTAAGTCCAATTTGGCCTAAATTAAGAAATATATTTTCAACTTAATAATATTTTAAATGTAATACGTTCAGACATAGATGGTAGTGTTTTTTTCTTCTACTCTCCCTCCTCTTATAATTGCTTTTCAGAGAGAGGTGAGTAGATCTTCTCAACTCTACTGACTTTTATAAAATGGTGGATGAGTGCCTTCATTTTCTTGTCTTGTCATCTGTCTTTTTCTGGTTTTAGCAATGGAAAGTAACAACAGCTGAGTGTGATCAGATCAGCAGGAAACATCCTTGCTCCCGGCTGATTCACAAATTGCCCCTGTCTTGCTTGCCATTTCAAATAGAGGGATGGAATATGGAATGGACAAGAAAATTAAAGGGGCTGCAGGCATACAAATTCTACTTATAAAGGTAAGGGAGGATCAGTAAATAAAGAAAAGAATTATAAACACCATAGACTCACATAGGAAAAAATATTTAAAAAGTGATTCAGAAAGATTAGATATGGAGAAGAGAAAAGGGGAACCTGTTTTCTTATGAAAAAAATCATTTAAAAATGTTAATAAATTGCTTTTCAGTTGATAAATAAATACGGTTTATACACACTATTCTAAAAGGTCAACCACTAGACGGTTATCAAAGCAGACTTTGTCCTCTTTACCTGTTAGTCTTGTCTGCAGCCTGAAAGAAATTATGATTGTCAAGGGGAAAAAAATCAACATTATGCATCTTACACAAGGATGTCCTCTACCAAGGTGTGAAGGGCACTGGGATTGCGGATCAGTTTGTCAAGGAAGCTGACAATGTCAGTAAATTTTGGTCTGTGGTTTCTCTCCTTCTGCCAGCAATGGAGCATCAGCTGGTGTAGAGATGCCGGGCAGCCCATGGGAGCTGGAAGTCTGTAACCTTCTTCAATGGACAGAATGACCTAAATGCAAACATACACAGGTTATTCTCTTACCTTGGGGGAAAAATAACACATAGGCTAAGTTTTAATTCCTTTTATACAGGAAGCGGAAGCCAAAACATTGGTAAACATGAAAACTACTTGCGAGTACACGTGGTCCAGACAAGGATAAATACAAAAGTTGTGAACAAGAATTGCAAATATGTTCGTACCATCTGATCACCCAGGTTTTTTAACCTTGTGATATACGGATGGGAGGTTAAGTTTCATCACAATGTCCCAAAATAGTTTTTGTGGGATTTACCTGGAATCTCTCAAAACCCAATTAGGACATCAGAAAGCCAGCCTAAGATCGATGCATTTAGTGAAAACCACGTGTGACAAATGTTTTAAGCAAAATTGTACTTCTGCTGAAGCACTGAATTCCTGAATCATTTTTCATCCTTTTATAACAATGTCAGGGTGTATTCTTTTGCAGCCATCATTTCTTCTTTCTTCTTTATTGCCTATTTAACTCCTCTTCACTTACTTCTGGCTTTCCCTTAGTCTGACACTGATATGATTACGAAGTCCTTTTATAACTTCTAAGGTCACTTATCTTTGAAATGCTATCAGTGCCTAGCTTAAGGCCACAGAGCAACAGGACATTTGGCCTGAGTATCCTCTGGGCCAGCACTCTCCAGTGGAACTTTCTGTGAGGACAGAAATGTTCTCTCTGTCCAACATGATGATAAGTATGCACTTGTGGCAACTGAGCACTTGAAATGTGGCTAGTAAGACTGAGGAACTGAATTTTTAGTTTTAGTCAATTTTAATTAATTCACATTAACTTTTAAATAGCCACATGCAGCTACTCTATGGGACAGTGCAGCTCTAGGGAAAGGAGTTTCTATAAGTTAAGAGTAACAACAAGATGATATTATTATTATTATTATTATTAGTAGTAGTAGTAGTAGTACTTAGGAAATCACATACAAAATAAGGCAAGATATTTATCTATTTATCTGTTTACTATATGACCCACCGGGAGTTTCCTAACAATGCAATAAAATCGGTTTGGAATTTATGTAGCTTATTTATAAATAAAGTGTTCAAAGGTGTTCATGTGACTCTTTATTTTTATATCACCTCTGGAAAAAAGACAAAGGAAAGGGTTTATTTCCCCCATTTTTGATGTGGGAATATTGAGGGACATACTAACATTTAAAGAGAGGCACAATTCAACCTCCCCTCTTCCCTGTGTCAACAACAGAAATACAAAAGTGCAAGTGTAAATATTGTTAGCAGCACTCTCTTTTTTGTAAAACCATCTATATACACTTCCTATAATTTTTAAAAAACATACCTCATTTTAATTTCTCTTTTAATGCACACTATTTGACATGACTCGAAAATATCCATAATTAATGCTAGAGGCAGTTTGTTAAAAGGAGCAATAAAACACCTTCAGGAACTTAACTGCTAAGCTTTCATTTTTTTAGTAACCAGGAATTTCTCATAATCCCATCAGTGTCTTTGTGACCAGAACACTTTCCCCTGTCAGGATACTAGCTTTTTTCTGTTCACTTTATTTCCCATTATTGGATAGGATTTTTTCTTACCTGTTTTCTGAGTACTTTTGCTACCAACTAGGCTTAGATTTTAAGACATTTTACAATACATTTTAGTAAAACAGGATGTGTGTAAAAATGCTTGTAATGTATCAAAACTACTATGGATAGTGAGAAAAATAGAATAGAACTCCATTAGAGAAAGACTTTAAAATCCCACCCCAGGAGAGCTCTCTAGTCAATTCACCAGAGTTACCTAATTATAAGTGCACAGAATAAGACAGATGACAAGTGAAGCTGCAGTCTGAGAAAAAAAATTAGCTGCCTTTATTGAGTGTCATGTGCTAAGTGCTTTGCATATTCTTCTTAATTTACTGCTTAAAATAACTCAATATAGTGGTTATTATTACCCCTACTGTTAAATGAGAAAATTTAGACTCAGAGAGGTTAGGAAACTTGCCTAAATTCACACAGCATAGGTGGCAGAGCTGAAGTTTGAACTTAGTTTCTTTTAGCTTCCAAACTTTCCCTCTGGCCATTCCCCAGAAATGCTTTTCAGTTCTCATGATAACATCTTCCTCTCCAATCTCATATCAACTGACCTGATTTTAGGACTGATGATTACGATTTATGTTTCTTATACATCTGCTAACTGGACTTCAGTGTTTTTATTTGGATCCTAAATTTTGTATTCTGGGTAAATCAAAAACATATTTACTTCATAGTTTGTAAAATGTAATCTCTGGCTGAACAGGGTCATTTCTGAATGCTTCTGAGTCTTGTACACATTTCTATTATGGAATCTATTACATTGTATTGTAATTTTCACCTGCTTCCCTCTAAGGCTAAACATACTTGAAAGCAGGAATTACGTCTCTATATTTTGCATTCTCATCCTTTATGTGTGGTTCCTGACACATTAATAAATGTTATTGACCAAAACTAAAGCTGTTAGAAGAAATTTTGGGATTTGTCTTGATAGAGGAGTGGATTCTTAGAAAATCTAGAGTCTCAAGCTACCCAGGATGGATTGAAAGCACAAGCATGTCAGCATTTGGGGTACCTCTGAAGGAAACACTAACAAAAAAATTGGTGCATCAAGCAGCATTGTCCAAAATGATCTCATGACTTCTCTCTGGTTTGCTTGGACAATGAACCAGGTGAGACTGGGCCTTGCTCTTCCTTAAGAGAGAGGCACTTGACCCAAACTCCGCTTCCTGTAAGACTGGTGGCTTCTTCCTCCTGTCCAAAGGGTTTACTGTTTCCCATTGGCCCCAAGGTCCTTAGCTGCTGGGGAGCTGACTTTCCTAGACAACTCCTGTAAACAGTTGACACCCAAATCCAGACTGCTTGGTGCCAAGCAGGCTGTTTATTCTTTTTTGGCAAAAAAGGTTGCTCTCATGATTGCCCTGTAAGAAGAGAGAGTGACAAGGAAGTGTGGTCCTTCGCCTGGAACCTTTATCCATAATGTGTTCAGCATGTCTGGTCCCAGCATGCTTTTCTGTGGGGACAGTGAGAGGCTCAGGGACTCCTGACATTTCTTCTTGCTGACCTCTGGTTTTGCGAGTTCTTTATCTCGCAACTTTGTGAAATTTGTCCCGAGCCCTGGTACATGACAGAGGTCAAACATGAATGTCCCACCTTATAGGACAAAAGTAATAACAACAATAATAGCAGTGGCAATAATAATACTGGGAGCTCTTGGATACTTCTAGGTGCCATTTCTAAATGATTCACATGTGTCAACTCTGCTAATCCC
The DNA here is from genome assembly GCF_009834535.1 of Camelus ferus. NCBI lineage: Eukaryota > Metazoa > Chordata > Mammalia > Artiodactyla > Camelidae > Camelus > Camelus ferus. The sequence continues at coordinate 38,904,405 of NC_045696.1, read as the reverse complement.
CAGAATAATACTATGAGGTGGGTACTGTTGTTACCTCCACTTTACAGACAAGGTTTACATAGAGAGGTTTAACTTGCTGAATGTTACACACCTAAAATTTCTGGCTTCAGAGAAGAGATTTAAGCAATATGATTCACAAAAATGGTTAAAAGACACAACATCTTTCTAATGGGTTTTTAATTTATTCATCCAAATACAAAAATATTAATCACTTAAAGTGTACTATTGAGCATCCTATGTATAAGCGATAACATAATGGGTAGGAAATACCTCTGTCTTTAGGAAACAGATAATCTGGCGAAGGTGACCAAGGAGTCTGAATATGGTTAAGTGCCATCTAGCACAGGGAGTCATGGGAGCATGTCGGAGGAGTACCTAACCCAGCCTTGGGAAGGCTTCTCAGAGGAGATGAACTGAATGTGTAAGGTAACAGGGTCAACTAGACAGGTCCAAGAGAGGAGATGTGACCTGATCAGGGGATGAGAGTAGATTCATGCGACTAGAATAGAGTCTTCAAACAGAGAAATGGTGAGATTTGAGACTAGAACGTTAAGTAAGCACTGTATTTCTTGAGATCATGAATGATTTTGCATGCTATAAACAGACTTTATGCAAAAGGGACAAGGGTTTTAGCAAGTAAAGACAGTAGGTTTGCCTTTTGGAAGCTCACTCTGGAGCCCTGCAACATGAAGAGTGCACTGGAGGGCGTGGGAGGCCAGGAAGAAGGCCGACAGTGATCCAGGCCAGAGGTGAGGAGGGCCTGGTGGAAGCAGTGCTATGGGGTACCAGTAGACTGATCTGACAGGGATGTGGGCTTGGGTGACATTATATGGAAGTAGAGGGAGAAGAATGACTTCTAGATTTTTGGGTCGGTCAACTCGTAAAAATAGAAGACAAAGGAGGAGAAGCAATTTAGGGGCTGGAGTGACCATGAATAAAGCTTTCTATGAGCTTTCTGGTTTCAGATTCAAGGAACATTATATAACTTCGAGAGCTTATTATACACCAATTTCCAGGCTAGGTGTTTTAACACAGCTCACCTCATTTAGGTCTCAAAATGCCTAAGTGAGTGTGGTTTTACATAGTCTGTAGGTAAGAAAACTGAAGCTGAAACTGATGAGATTAACTCAATATCACAGCTTACAATTCCACAAAGGACAGACTAATATTATCATCTTGGTAGCCCCTCAGTCATGACGGTGGTAGAGAACAGTCTGTCCAGAGTCTTGAGTCATCCCTCCAGAATCAGACCTTGAGCCTCTTTATACACATACACACTGCGGGCTTTCACTCTCACCTGCCAGCTGGTGACTTTCATACATGCAATCCTCGCTCAGCTTTCTTTCCAGATCTCTATGTCTATCACCCTTAGGACATACCAACTTCATAAAGTTGCAAGTGCAAAGTCATACATGTGCCGTGATTCATTTTGTTCAGAACTAACCCTGTTCCTCCTGTGCCATGTGTCTTTTGAAGAGGGTACCACTCTTCAAGTTGTAGGTTAGGGAGTTGCTTGCCCTCTGCCTTCCGTGATGGTCAAAATTAACTGAAGACACGTTGATTCCACCACCTTTACATATTTTAAATCTGCCCCACTTTTAATCCTCTCTCCAAAGAATTTATGTTTCATTCTGATCACTGCAACAGCCCCCTAACTAGTCCCTTTGTCTCCCCCTTTCCACCCTCAGTCGTCTCCCACAGTGCAGCCAAAGCAATCCTGTGGAAGTGGAGCTGTGCTCGTGTTCCTCCCACGTCTGAAATTCAGCAGTGGCTCACCATGCCCCTGGCTCTCAGCCCTCACCTCTGGCCGTGTCCGCTTCCCCTCTGCTTTGGCTGCTACAAAACACTTGCAGTCTCTCAGCTGGGCCAGCCGAGCTCCTCCAGAGCAGGGACTGTTTCTTTTTTGCATACGTTCCCAGCATCTAAAACAATGCCTTGTCAAGTTCAAAGAGTAAGCTCCCATTGTCATATATGTGATCTATGAAAACAGTATATTAACATTTATCTTCATAAACAAGCCTTTTGTGAGAAGTTTTGCTTCATAGGTATTTTCTTATTCCTTAGTTAAGGACTGACAGGGAGCAGGAGCATATGGAGCGCTTTGTCTAAAAGACTAATTGAGGTTTGTTGTTTTAGGATATGAAGGGATGATAATTAACTCGAGAGAATTTTGTTAACAGCTTGGTTTTATGATAGTTCTAGGCTGTCAACCTTTGGAGAAGAGTTATACAAGGTTATACCCTTATTTGAAAATGTAAGAAGATTAAAATAAAGTGAAAAAATATGAAAATGACTGCAGTGATAACTTCCATGCACAGGAAGAAGGAATTAGATTCTGCCAGAAATTATTATCTAAAACCTGGCTGGTTATTCTAAGCAGACCGTACTGGTTCTTTGTCATTGACACTGCAATTTTTAGCAGCCCAGAATCAACACAAGGCTCTGCTGGGGCACGTAGCTGACTGCTCTGCTCTTGCTGAATCTGATGAGTTTTCCAATTGTGTTGACGGTTTCTGAATCGAAGCAGGCAGTGTGGACCTTTTATTAAACTAGACAAACAAGGAGTAGACAGTCAATACGAGGACACTGAGATATCCCTGAACGATACCCCTGAACAAGGGCTGCTTGGGTTGGGCAGGGAATCACACTTTTATGTTATAAGGCTGCTAAATATCTCCCAGAGAGAAGAGCATTGAATTTACTTATTCATACTTGCTTTTAAAAGAAACTATCTCAAAATTTTAGCAAGGACTGAAATGTACACTAGTACATGGAATACGAAATGATTTCATTTTTATCTTCCCTCTCTTCATCGTGGCTTTATGGAAAACCTATAATTTCAGGTTGAAGGGGGATGGTGAAGGGTCCCCCAAGGGTCCCAGTCTATCCTTACTTTTTGTGATAATGAATACTTATAGATATCAGCATGCTTAAATTTATAAAACAGTAATACTCAAAACACTGGCAATGTATTTTCTGATATTCAGTATAAAGATTGTGCCTACATAGGCACAAGGAAAAAAAGAAAAAAAGAAAGGAAAGAAGTGGTTCTAAGAAAAAATCATTTATAATCTTATACCTATTTTCTTAGTCAATATTTTTCAACATACAGAATTTATAATTCAGTACAAATAATCAAGACCCAAATGAAATTCAGTATACATTAAGAAAAAGGGGGATAGGGTGGTAAAAGAACATACAGACAGAAAACAATTTTTCATAGGCTAATTTATAAATCATTAGGGCTTGGAAACCTAAGATTTCCTTTCTAACTTTAAGACAAAGAATTTCTTAAAGCCCTATACTTAAGACAGTTCTCCAACCTCATTTTTTTGGAAGTCACAATAGAATGTCAAGGACTAATAAAAATGGAGAGGGCTTGTCTTTGGTAGCTTACCATCTTTCAGACAGTTGAATGAGTAGACAAAATGGGGAAAAATATGCAGTGTAGGACTCTCCTAGGTTAAAAGGTTGCTGATGATAAGATTTATGGTTTGGGAAATCTTTAGCCCTAATAGCTGAAAGCCTTGAGATGATTAACACTCTCTGTGCAACTACGCTTCAGTGTGTAAGTCATGGAGAGAGCATTAGTGAAGGAATCACCTGAACTGCATCTGAGCCCTGAACTGTCACTAACAAGCTCCGTTCTTGGATGAGTCTCTGTCTCCTCATTAAGGAAAGAAAAGAAACGGAAATGGGATTCAGTGCTTGCCGTAGTACCTTTCAGCTCAAGAAGCGATGTTTCTGGAGTCAGTGAAACTGAAGACTTAATCTGCGGGAACTCTGGTAACATCTCTTGATCTCAAAGTTCTGTCACCTCCAGATCTAGATCTGGCCTCCTTTGAAAGGACTGTTTGCCACAGAGCTCCAAGCACAGGGAGACAAAAGTCCAGGTGGGGTCAGAGGATATCGTGGTAAACTGAGGCCAGGAAGGTTTGGGGAGCCATGATATTCATTACTATGCCAGTTCTCCTCCAACAAAGTATACTTTTTGGGAATATAAAGACATATTCCATGTTCTTAAAACTCAGGCCCATTTCTGCAAGTACTCTCTGTGAAAAAACTAAATATTTCTTCACTGGTGCATCATTTCCATTATAGAAAGATAATAGGCAACTTAAATACTGTATTTCCTGGGTCCATTAAAAGTATCTGAAAACTATGGAAAATCGTTTGAGTACAAAGGAAAGGGGGATTTTAAAGTACCCTCTTTGTAAAAATGCTTTAAACAGAACACAAGTTATAAAAGTTGTAAGCGCAAAAGATTCTATATATACATTTCTTCCAAACAGAAACTGAAAGTATAATTAATTTTCTATGAAAATGTTGCTGACATGTCTACATTTCCTAGTTTTGTGGTCATTTAGTTAAAAAAAAATTTCCGTTGAAAATTACACTGTTGTGATAGCATATTGGCTATTGGTTAACTCTAGTTGGAACTTTACTATTTGAATTATTTACAATGGCGATTGATTGACTCTCGGAATATCTTGGGTATTGCTCTTGTCTCTGTAACAGACATGCATCATGCTGGCGTGACTAGCACGTATTTAATTAAAATGTTGCTCTTGCCTATAGACCAATGGTAGGAATTATCGAAAAACTGAGAAAAAGAAGGCCATTTTGAAAATTGCTTTGGTAGAAACATATTCAAACAAGCGCAAAAATTCCCTCCGTAAAGTGGAAGGTTGAAATAATGGGAATGCGCCGTTAGCAATTTACTGTATCTTACACAGATCATTACACAAGGACCATCACATAATAAAGTGGAGTTTGGAAAATCTAATCAGAGACAAAAATTGGAAATGACTGGACTCTCTAAGTCATAAAATCATACAGCATTTGTAGGTAAGTGGATTCTACACATCCACATTCTTGGCTGAAATACTGACCTATAACTGAGAAATAAGAAATATGGTAAAAGGTGATTTTCTTCCTTCTCAAATTTTGAAAAGAGGGATCAATTCAGATAAGGTCGAAAGGTTATTTCCAACCACATCATCTATAAAAAAAAGTCTTAAAGCTGAACTGTAATTTTTTTGTTCAGGTAAGCTTCAGAGAGCAATCTAAAGCAAAACTCATTATTATATTAAAAACTTTTGAAAAGTAAAGAGAAAAAAAATACAAAAACACTGAGGCAGCACTATGTTTCCTAGTAAACCTCAAATGAGATTTTCACTGACAGAGGTTCTCTTTTTGGGAAACTGAACTCAGTAGCATATGCTTAAATGATACCATACCCAGGAGGCATTTGGGCTTCAAATTGCTTCAAGGTGAATTGTTTGTTTGTTCTTTTTTCTTTTTCTTTTTAACGGCAACATGTCAGGGAAACAACAAAACAAACAAAGCCCCAGACGCCAGTTTTGCGTTCACCTCATTAGTTCAAGTTAAGTCGCCTCTCATTTACATGGTGCTAGTTTTCCCCCAAATATTAGCTCTGTGGGGACTTGGTTATCTGATGTTGCCTGCTGTTCATGTTTTGCTTGCATTTTCTTCTGTTAAGCACATTATACAGTGTAAGTGTTGGAAGGACGGCAGTGCCCTTGGTGTCATCCTTGGAGCCAGCGTAGCTCCTAGCATTACAATGCACTCCTATTATGCAGTAAACAACAATTATTTTGAACTTGGATGAAAATAATATAAAACACTACCTTGCAATATCTTTAAAAAAATGCTAGAAAATAGCAAGGAGCTGTATGCCTTCAATGTGCCTGTGACGGGTTCCTGGTAATCAGCTAAATATACTGATGATTAGGATTTTATTTTAAGCTACTGCCTTAAATATTTTTAAGAAATATAATAAATACAGTGCATTTTATAAATTTTTAACATCAAAACAAAACATATTGCAGAGAAGAGTTATAGTTCCACACAACAAGGAGTCAATCCACATTCTTTTGCTAATAGGATATGCTGAAAAAGCTTCTCTTTTCAGAAGCAGAAGTAGCATACTCCTCTGAAAATTAGACTTCTATGTATAGCTTAGAGGGGAGAAGCACACACTTTGGAGTAAGCAAGGGGGCTTCAACTTTGGTTTTACCATTAACCAGCTAATAACATTGGGTAAGTTGCTTAAACTTTCTAGAAAGCCTCTTATCTATAAATGGGAGTAATAATAGTTTCTATCTCAAAGAATTATTTTAAAGATTAAATGAGCCAATAATCTAAAATACTTGGCTCATAATAAACTTAGAAATTGTAAGCTATGATTATTACCATTTATAATCATAATTAAGTGTCTTCTATGTACCAGTTGCTTTATATGTATTATCTCTGATTCTTTCAAATCCTGCAGTTGAGTATTTTGAAGCCCATAATAGATAGTATCTCAAAAAGCTTAAAACACTTATTTAAGATTACATGACCAGTAAATTGCAGAGCTGGGATTTCAATCCAAATGTTTTTAGCTCTAAAGCAGTGGCTCTTAACTGGGAGTGATTTTTGTATCTCACCTCTGACTGGGGAAGGTTTGGGAACAGTTTTGGTTGTCATGACTGGGAGGCTGTTACTGTCATCTAGTGGGTAGAGACCAGGGATGTGTTAAACATCCTACAACACGCAGGACAAGCCTCCCCCTACCCCAGTAAAGAATTATTTGGCTCAATAATAGTTCTGAGGTTGCGAAACCCCTCTTTAAAGCTTTCAGGATCTTTCCAATACACTTGCTGCTTCATGAGAATATAATGATGAACAGCGTTAATATTTTGGTGCCATTTGATATTGTAATAAATAAAGCTGCTCTTGGAAACAATGTACAGAAAAGAATAATAGTTTATCTCTGGCAGCACAACTGATTTCCTTTGGGGACTTTCTCCCTCACTCTATGTGCTTATGGGGGATATTGGCAGTCACAGTGCTCCTTCCACCTCCTAATGCACAGGCTGGTACCTTAACCTTTCTCTGTCAATCACAGTATCCATTTTCAGGCGTGATTTTGGTTCAGCGTTGGCTAACAGAGCCAGCCAGTCTTCTCTGGGATGGGTGTATGAACTTTCACAGGGAGAAGGCCCCATTCTACTGAGATTGCTAAGCCAAAATGCTGAGTTCTGTACTATAAAGATGAATAAAGCAAAGAAGAAAACTTCTGCAATTGCAGAAAATGAGGTCAATGGACCCACTGCTTGGAAAGGACTGAAGTCCTGCATGACCCCTGAGATACGGCACTGCCTAACCACCTTCTCACAAATCAAAAAAAAAAAAATTTATTTGTTGTTAAGTTAGTTTCAGTTGAGTTTCGTTCATTCATAAGCAAAGGAATCTTGAATAATAAAGTATGCGTGCCTTTAAGGGCATCTATTAAAAACAGCCATGTTGCAGTCACACGATGTTTTCTATAAGAAAAAGAAAAAGAAGGCCTGAGGTCTACCCCTGAGAGGATACATTCTACCTGGGGGCAGGGGCAAGACTTAGACAAAAGGCAGAACTTCACCTCCTCACCTACATTGAGGGCTCCCTGAGAGTGAGGGCTGGGATTTCTCCTTCTCCATCTCCACCCCCATGCCCAGTGACTGGCACGTGTGTTATCAGTAACTGCTGAATGGCCTTTTATAGACTAGTCCTCTGCACTCTATTTTTTCTCATTCTCTAATGTATATTATCACCTATCTTTGGGAAACTCATTATATTATTCACCAAAATGGATTCTGCAAACTCAGAATTGTTCATTGTAATAAAATATGTCACAGTCTGCAGAATGGAGGGACCACTTCATAAACACTATATGGAATGTCCTAAACTCATTTAAAATCTTAAAGCATGTTAACATTCCATATTTAACTATATCCATAAATTAAACTCACCAAAATGTAATAAAAATATAAAACAGTAACATAGAACATACTTGAAATTTTGTCTAAAAATTACTTTCATTATTTAAAATACACTTTGGTTGCAAAAAGTCAAACACAAGACTGTACTTTGAATGAACAAATGAGAAATGCAGGACAAATAGAAAATAACCAGTATTTGGAGAAGGCAGCTCAGAAAGTTTTGATTAAGCTATTTGTGCTTCCAAACAGAAATTTTGGTTACAGGATCTGTCACAGATATGCTGACTTCCAATGTGTTAAGCTAAACAGAATTCCAACTCTCTTTACTGCAGCAGCAAAAAATATTCACAAGATAGATGAAAGATTTTAGCTCTTACTGCTTTCTTCTCCTCTTGTATTGATCTGAGGACCTCAAGGGTTTGGCTTCCCCTCACCGCCCCCCCCCCCCCCGAACTTTTTGTTCTCCTCCAATTTTCAGATTCTTGCTTGCATATTCTTCGGTAGCCACTCAAAGACCATGAAAATAACCAGCCTAGCCCTTAACCAGTCCTTGAAAAACAACTAAGCTCTGGGTGGAGGGAGCATTCAGCCTTGTGCTGCGGGCACTGGAAAATCTTGAACAAAAGAGAATGGGCTTAACCTCAGATGTCTATTCCTGGCTGCAAGCAACTTCTGATTCCAGGTACAGTCTTTATGGCCAAGTGAGGTTTAATACACAGAACGGCTCTCTAAATGATCATCTTGGATGCAGATCATCAATGTACATGGACAGAATGGCTGGGTAAACAATTGGATGAGAGCCAGGAAGGGAAGGGGTGACTACAGGGTGTGGATGACTCTAGGCAACAATTAAGAACAATGTACAAGGGGTCTGTGTCGGGAACTACATATCTGGGCTTTTTCTCTCAGAGGTTGCTCTCCTAGAAATTCTGTCTTGTGGCCTGGTACCTTCACCTGCACCTGCTCTGCTCCGTGGGAGCTCTGTTGAATTCTTGCACCTCCACAGAGGTTCAGGAAAGCCCTCAACTTCAGAGAAGAACAATCTGAGTCACTCACTTGCTGAGGCAAGAATGATAACTATTTCTCTAGAGACTATAAGTTCATAGCATGTTACTGTTAAAAGGAATATTAAAACATCATTTAACCAAGTCCTTTTATTGTATTTATTGGTCATGAAACTGAGGCATTTTCATGGTTAAATTTCAGTCTACATTAATGATGGCCTTGGTTACTAGCTTGGTGGTACAATGTACCCCAGGTGGTAAGATGGTAATCCAGGGGGCAGGAAAAAGAATGGAACTTCTCTTTATGTTTATTTGTCTCATCCTACTATAAGGAAGACTATTTGTGCATGTCTAATAAGAGTAACCAGGACTTTTATGACCATGACGAAATGACTTTCATCAATGTATTTGGCAATATGCATATTTAAAACCAAACCCCTAGCATTTCTTATCCTCCTTTCTTGCTTTTTCCCCCAAAGCAGTGATCATCATGTTATATACTGTATGTATTTTGCTTATTTACTTTGTTTAAAGTCTGTTTCCCTCTCCCTAGAATTGCTGGCCCATGGACTGTAAACTCAACTACCATCCAAGAGGCAGTGATTCCGTCTTCTCCTTGTCCAAGGCTTCTTCTACAAGGTTATTACAACTGACTTCTAAGATCACTGTCAAAGCATTTATTATGTGATTCTGGGGATATCTTAGTGCTTCTCTGTGCCTCAGTTTCATAACCAAGTTCAACTCGGGTTGGACTAGATCATCTGTATGATCCCTTCAAGGTGTAACATTTGTTTTCTGTTGTATCTTTAGTTCCTGGAACAGAGAAGACCCCCAATAAATATTTTTTAATGAAAAGGAAATATATTAGTACAGTAGTACTAGCACATAGTGTGCCAAGAAATATACACATGTCAGCTGTGAAGGCTCAAAAACTTTTTCCTGCAAGGCTATGTGATTAGTAAAGTTTGGAGCCCTCTGAATTAGGCAATTTTTAATTTTAAGTCTGTCAGGGAACTGGTCAAGACAAGGACTAAATGAGGTTCTAGTTAAGGAGGGTACTTGAACTGAGGGCTCTTCTGTGCAGTGAAGACTTTGACTCATCTGGAGGAGGACTTTTTATTCTAGAGATTTGCTTGAATGGCCTATTTTAGTCGTGTCAAAGTGAGACAGGCAGGCAAGCGTTATAGTGGGTTCAGAGTAGAACAAGAACTATGGAGACTGAAGCCAGGATTCTATTACCTTGGATAAGTGGTTAAAAAAAAAAAAAGGTGAGTTCTTTCTGGGAGAGAAGGAACACATTTCATTTCTGCTTCTGGGATTTAATCTAAAGACGAGTGTGAGAGGTAGTCACAAGTCGCCCCAAACAAGGCCCAGAGGCAGGAAGGAGCAATGAGGTCCTTCAAATAAAATTCCCTGAATAGTAAACTCTAGGCAAAAGGCCTGGATCTAAAAAGTCTAAGTGCTGGGAGTGGAGCAGAGGTTGCTGGTTACAGCACACTCTGCACTCAAAGGCGGATGCTCTGCAGGACTGAGCCACCCAGCTGTGTGTTTTGATGATGTGCTTTAAAGAGCAAGCCTGGGCAGTGTGTATGACCTTGAATCTGCTGCCGTGCAGTTTCTGGACCTGGCATTCTCCACAGAATAAGCAGGCACCCACAAGCCTGAGCAGGACTCAGCTTGGAAGTAATGCTCCATGTCAGAGAGAACTGATAGCCATAGTGAGCTAACCACAGCCCAGTCTTCTCCGTGCCCGGCATTCAGAAAGGAGAAACTCTGTCACTGAACAAAACCTTAAGATACCTGGACGACTTGAGGTTGGGATGGAGTAACAAGGGTGAGGTGTGGACAGGTGGCTCAAACAAGTGAATGGAAAAAAGGGAAGAGATCTGACAAGAGTTGACTCTGCTTAGGGATTCTGTACAGTCACACAGTCTTTGTTTTCACCTCTGAACATTCAGAATCCCATTAGAGCTGATTTCCCACTGCCATTGTCTCAGAAACCATTAGATGCTTTGAGAAAGGCAAGTGAGTGGACAAGGGTCTAAATTCTGAGATGAGGGAGTGATATTAAAATGTATTTTCAGTTCTGACAGCACACTTATTTACATTGTCAGGATACTAGCATATTTTGATGACTGTCTCTACTACTTTGGACAGGCCACAGAGGTCAAATGTGTGTTAACTACCTGGTTCTATAATATTACTAACCACCAAGGTAATTTTCACAGCTAAAGCAGAAAGAAAACAGATTGTGTAAAGAGTCATGCATCTCAAAAGAACCACGCTAGATGACATATTGATAATACACTGCCTGAAAGCATTCAGTCTTTTTCTATTAAGTGATATCTAGTCTCAATTAATTTGCCCTTTACAGCAGTGCATTATACTGCCCTAAGGGAGAAATGAGGGTAAACATGATTCTTGGTTTTCTGTCGCTTGTAGATCAAGGCGTTGCATAAGCATTAGAACAATATGTGTGGACGTATCAGATGGAAGACATGGGTCAGGTGCTCACATGGCAAACACCGCCAGCTGGCCCCTATGGCAACAAACACCTCAGAGTGAAAGGCTACTTAGCTTCCTAAGTTCAGCCACAGACCCTGAACCACTCTCAGGAAGACAAGGGCTAATCTGAGGGAGGGTGAAGCGTGTTTCCCCATGCATACTATTGTGTCTGCATTCACAAGATGGCAGTTTAACTATGGGTGGCACTTACATCTTGGTTAGACATTTCCCAGTAAGGTCTCTCTCCATAGGACATGACCTCCCACATGACGATGCCGTAGCTCCACGCATCACTTGCCGAGGAGAATTTTCTGTAGGCAATGGCTTCTGGGGCTGTCCACCTTATGGGTATTTTCCCACCCTGGAAAACAAATTGGAGATTTTTTTCAGCTGGGTCACAAGTGTATTAAAAACTGAAGTGGCATTCCAATTAAATAACTTTTATTAGAAAGACCTAAACACTGCATGATAGCATTGGCATTTTAAATAAAAATAAAAACAAAACCAGAGTAATGTAAAAATGTCAGGAATATTTTTCCTGTAATAGCTACTTGGTGAACACAGTTTTAATGGGACATAAGTCACACTTCAGAAATATTTTATTTCATTCATTAGAGAAATTTATTTTCACTTTAGAATCACACAATTAAACTCACTATTATGCCATTTGAATAAAGTTCCAGATTATAGGACATTAAAACTAAGTATCATCCAACATTCATTAAACACTGTACTGCATTATAAATAATAATGATAAGTTCTAACCTAACTGAAGTCAAATGGTTAAATACAGAATTGAGACATCCTCTACAAATTCAATTTTTATCAGAACTCTATTTCCCTTTCATTCTTTTTCATCTGTTACGATTATGTTTATTTGAAATAAAAAAAAATCCTTGAACATTATACAAGAGCCCCTGAGAAGGCTGATCTTTCCTTAGAACTCTTTAGTTTATACTTTTCATTCTTCAGTGTTCAAGTTAACATCTGAACACATTAGACTAAATTGCATGAATTAAATCTATACTGTTCAGGTATTAAAGCCTGCGATGCTGTTACACGTATTTTTATCAACACATCACATTTTATCTCTAGAAACACCTTGTAAGTCCCTTTTTCCTGTAATGACAAGAATAAAACAATTCATCCATTTGATTGGCAGTCTTTGAAATCTGCTGCTCTGGACAGCAGGTTGGGCGGACGGGAGCGACTGAAACGCCACTAGATGGCGGAAGAGAACAAGGAGCGGCTGCCAGACGGCGGACTCGACCCCGCGGAGACGGCTTCTGTTTCCAGCTGATTTTCGACAGGCAGAAAACCCACCACCACGGAACTGTTTCCTCATTTCAGCACTCTCATGATCACGGCATCCGATCACCTGCTGTGCTCAGAGTCTGGTGTTAGGGTGAGTGGGGTGGGAGGAAATAAAGATTGCATTCTCCGGCCCTTGAGGAATTGAGGGCTGACATCCTTAAAGAGGAAGCTGTTAATCGAGTAACCGAAATTGAAGGGAAAAGAGTTTTTTCCGAAACAGGAATAACTAGATTTCACAAGGCAAATGAGAACATTAACAGAACCCTCATTTTAAAGACTTGTAGCAAGGAATTGTTAGAAGGAACCCTGAATTCGGTCTTGTCATTTTACAGGAGAGCAGGCTGGGCCCAGGGTTCAGAGATTTAGAGGTAACTTCTTCACATTATCAAAAGCACAGAGTGTCATCTTATGTCACCGTAGGAGTATTACGGGACATTGATACAAAGACGCAAATATTTCAGCATGGGGGGAAAAGCAGGGGCCAAACTAACTTTAGCGTTGTTTTAACTTTGAGTATCTGTAACCATAGATCATAGCAGTGGAACGGAAGGGAGCCTGAAACCTGGGGTTTTCACCTTTTGGGGCAAATTAAGACCTGGAAACTGATTTTACAAAGTTGGTGACAGAAGTTTAAGAGGGTAGTGATTTGGGGGAAGGAAGCTGCAAGGGGAGGATTCATTCTTGAACCCAAGCGGAGTTCCAGATAAAATATAGGACCCATGGTTAAATTTGAATTTCAAATGAGTAACACATACTTTTTTTCTTAGTATTAAGTATGTCCCATGAATTATTTTTTTTGTATAAGTATGTCCCAAATACTGCATGAGACATGTTTATACTAAAAAATATTCATTATTTATCTGCAATTCAAATTTAACTGGGCATCCTATATTTTTATTTACTGCATCTGGTAATCCTTAATCCAGAGCATTAAAAAAAATTCAGAAACTGGGAACATTGATCCGACAGAATACAATTTTTCTGAAAAAACTAGGTGGTCTGTAGTGCACGAGGGGAAAAGGATGCTGTGATGTATGTTCAGTGCACCAGCACGACAGCAGCCTTTGTTTTACTGCGTGTTGTGGCTGAGGCTCCTCTGTCTTGCTGCTCTGCTTTTCGAAGCCACTTAGGTCTGGCTCAGGCTTCTTTCAATTACAGAAGCCATCCTTCCAGAGAATAAATACCAAATCTGTAGATTTGGCCTCAGAACAGATGCAAGAGCAGCAGTCTCATCCAGCATTTCTGATTCTGGATCTTTCTTGGCCTCTTCTGGTGAACAGGATGTGGAAGTGTGACTTGCTAGTCTGCTGGGCTGTCCCCTTGCTAGATTTTGCTGAGTTTTATTGAGACAGGCTAAAAAATGGAGTTAAGGGCTATTTTATGTACATTCACTTAGAAATGACATCTCATATAAATGAGTCATATAAATTTATATTTCCTATAACTTGGTATCACATGTAAATGATAACTTTATCACTTTTCTTCCTAAGATTTTATTTTTTTTTTTCCCCAAGGGGAAGATATTGCAGAATGTTTGATTAATAGCACCACTGCTACCTGTTGTGGACTGAATTGTAGTCCCTTAAAATTCATATGGTGAAATTCTAACCCTTAATGTGACTGTAATCTGGAGAGAGGGCCTTCGAAGAGATAAAGTTAAATGAGGTCAGGAGTGTGGGCCCTAATGCAACATGACTGGTGTCCTTATAAGAAGATGAAGAGACACCAGAGGCCGGCAGGCACAGGGAAGAGGCCATGTGAGGACACAGCAAGAACTGACCACATGCAAACCAAGGAGAGAGGCCTCAGGAGAAGCCAAAACTGCCTGCACCTTAAATTTGGATGTCCAGCCTCCATAACTGTGAAAATTTTGAGCCACCCAGTCTGTGGTATTTTGTTGGGGCAGCCCTAGTGGACTAATACACTATCCCCTTAAAAAAATTTTCCCCCTAAGATGAGCAACATTGCAAAATGGACAGTACATCTTTATTTCAAATTTTATTTCAAGTGTCATATTGTAATGGAAAGTGAGCTAGAATGAATCTTAAAATATGAAACATTGGCACAGAAGTTTTAATGTAGGAGACACAATTCTAATTAACAAAAATGCATGGTACCATGAACCTGACGGTATACACAAACAGTAATTCTGAGCATACACGGGATGGAGATAAGAAAGCATTCAAATCTTTGTTTTTTCAAATGGAGGATATATACTAGATTACAGTTAATATCTAAGTGCAAGATGAGACAGAAGGGACGAGGCCCTTGAGATTATTGTATTGTCTCTATTGCCTTTCCTACTTTAGAGGAAACAATGAAGTCCAGTTCTTTTTTTTTTTTTTTTTAATTAAATTGAATGGACCAACAAACTTCTCCGGCTTAATCTCATCTACTTATTTTTGCCCAAGATCTTGAATCATAGACAGAGGTAATGCACTGATGTATTTTTTTCCTGAAAGCATTAACCACCAGATGTTTGTTTCAGGTTTCAGTGATGAACAAACAGACCTTTAGATTTGAAATCACAATCACTGGAACATTACATGTTGCTTTACCATATGTTTATAATAAAAAGGAAGTTACCAAAGATGCTAATCAAAATGACTGAATGTAACTCAAAAGCCTTCTCATTTACTAATACCTCTGTTACCCAGCAAGCTTAATCACTGAGGGAACAAAGGAGAAACAGGAAGTAAGGAAGCTGGATATCACCACTGAAAATGTTATTAACAAACCTTTTCTCTGTTTTTCAAGTCACATTCAGCTCTTGATTTCTACTAAGTAGGTTATAGGGGTTATAGCAGGGAAAGTGCTAAAGGGAGAACCAGGAGCCTGTGTACCTGTAAACTCTGCACCCCTTGTGGAGCTGTATTAACTCACATCTGAGTTTTAGAACCTAATCCTCTATCTTCAGTGGAGGAAACAATCAATTGAAATATAGTAAGGTTTAGAAGCGTAGTACTGAAACCAAATGGAAAAATTCCATTGAGCAATAGGAACACAGTAAAAATCTCCCTCTTTTCTCATTCACTGGATTTGATGGTTATCTTAAAGGCAAATGGTTTGAATAGGCACCAATCTGCCTGCAGACTTTCCTTTTTTTATTTCCTCAGGCTACCTCTTTAGTACCCAAATTCCAACAAGTATAAAAATTACAGTACAGAAAACACATATACTATGCTTAAAGATTAATTTAAGGAATTTCTAATGGCAATTCTGGCTAAACAATATTTTTCCTCACGAGCTGCAAATTAGAAGTGAGATGCAGTTTTACTGTAATCCATTGTGTGATCCTGGGCAAGTCTTAACTCTGAGTCTTATATTTCAGATCTGCAAAATGAGGGGATTTGAATTAAAGATCATAAAATGGTAAACTATAATGGGTTTTAATATTTGCCTACAATTTCTCAGCTCCGACAGCTCTGATTAAATTGTAAGGAGATAGGTCATATGAGTTGGTACCTATACTGTGTGAACAGACAGCCTGATAACAGACAGCAAAGCATGCAGGCACACTCTTAATTTTACATCCCAGGTCAATAATTAATGGTCACAGTGATCATGTTGAGTGGGAAGAAAGAGTTAAAATAATTCAATCACTTTTTGTTTAAGAAGGTTACAGCATGAATAATACATCTTAGGTAGGCATGGAATCAACACATTGACTTTTTTTCCCTTTTGTTTTTTAATAGGGTTAATTAATCCCCTTAATGGGTTAAAATACTGTTAATGAGTAACCATTGGTTATTTGGAAAACTCATTATAAGGAGACTTATTGATGGCAGACGAAAGGGGCATTAATGTGTTTACTGAGAGATCACTTTACATTATAATTTCTTGTCAGTGGATTATCTGTGGCAGAGTGGTCTAGTTTTGGGAGCATTGATGGGGGAATCAGCATCTGGGATATTCTGCCTTAACTCACAGTGGTGTCCTGGAAAGCCATAGCAAATCACAGAAAGATCACACAATAGTTATACAGACATTTATATAGAAAAGATATTTTTCTTTCTCTTGGGAATTACTGATCTTGAGAAATAAACCCATCTCTGAGCATCTATTTCTAGTCTGTATTCTCAAATCAACAAATTAAAACAGTCCAGTGCACAACTGTATAATTCTGTGTAAGCCTTTAACTACACCCTCTCCCTGCTTCTCAGAGGGGCACATACTCTCCTCCTTCACTAAGATCTACTGATCTAGGGCAACTTTGGTACTTTGTGAAGTTTCATTCTCTTCTGAAGTATGGGGTAATTTCTATCCTTCCTTGAAGAAAGTCTGAGAACCACAATACAATGAATTCTTTTGTGGTCACAAAGGAGAAAGCTTCTCGTATTTTGGCTTCCAAGCTAACTGTTGAGGGGGTTAAACGAGACAGTATGCATGAAGCAACTCTTAGCTGCCAACACATGGTAGGCACTCAGCAAATGTTACTTGTTTCCTTGATTTATGTATTTAAAATTTGTCTTTTGGGGGGACTTGCTTGGCTTCCAGCACAGACCAGCATCCCAGGTCACTCATCTGGAGCCACTGAGCCTACCTCCTACAGTGCCCATGTTCAAGGGTGATCTTCTCAAACCAGAGGCACCAATTCTGCTGATGGACAAGCTCTGACTCAGCTCTTGTAATTCAGACCATGTCATGTCCAGTTTGAGTTTGGTTCCATGTCTATGTTTTTCCTGTTGCCCCACCACTGCCCTTTCAAAACTGAAGACCTATCTCATTCATCTTATTTTTTCATAGGTAGATTTCTATCCTCAAAGAACATTATCTGTGGCTGAATGTTGGCACCCACATTTCTGCCTACAGTTGGACCCATCTGATAATGATTCTCTCTGGAATTCTTGCCTTTTCCTTGAAAGTTTCTCTTCTCTTTGTAGAGTTGTGACACACTGGATGGGTTACAAACCTTTTCCCTCAAAAATGCATATGCAGATACACACACACACACCACACACACAAGATTTTGCATCCGTATCATGAGATTCATAGATGTCGATCAAGATAATCTTGCAAAAGACCCTTTTAGGCATAGTATTTTAAAAATGTAAGTCATGGGTTAATAACAACCAGTTTTTATAGGATGATAAGTACTGTAGAAATCTATGGTACATAGCATTGTTTGGGGCCAAAAACATATGAAACACACCATTTTTTTCTCTTTTACATACAATAAAGACTTCCTTAACAGTTGTTTCTTGTTCCTGTGTGGGTGTTCACTGAGGTCTCAGGGTCTTGGATTTTATGAATCCAGAGCTCACTATTTGACCTTGCGCTGAAATAGGCCTACAGTTAGGCTTTCCAAGGCTAAGTTTTTTAAGTGAGTAAAATGTCTTCAGACAGGCCGTGGGCTGCCCAGAGCACCGCCACTCCACTCTGCCGCTTCACCGAGTCTTTCATCAGACGCACTTGCCCTATTTCCATTACGCTCGTGGCTCCTACAGGCGTTGCTGTTCCCCTGTCCCCACTCTGACTTTAACCCAACCTCCTTGTTCTGATTAGGAAACAATTATCTACTTCTGAAATGTATTTACCTGTATTTTTCATAAGGAATAGGAACAGCTGAGGAATGACTTCAGCTAAAGTTGAATGGCTAGCTTGTCAGCTTTGTTTTCCACTCTCTAAAAAACTCCTTACTGTGGAAAGACTTTCTCATTCTTCTCTCCTCACTGCTGTCTACTTGGAACTACACTACGTATTTATTCACTGTCTAAATGTATAAACAACTCAGTGAATGCTATTTTTTCTGTTCCTTTAATGAGACAGTGCTTATCATGCTACTCAAAGCCTCAAGAATTAGAATCCTTTTCACATGCTTCCTCCTAAATTGCTCCTGAAAACAATTCATTGCCACGTATCTCTCAGTACTTATTCTCTTTCTGATGAGAATATAGTTGCTATATCATTAAGTGAATAACACTATTCTGAGGGTATCTGTTAAATTAGATTTTCCATTCCATCCTATAAGGTAGATAAAGGAGGACACAATGTTACTATCATGCACGGGGAATTAAACATATATATATGTTTAATAATATATAATAATTATATATATATAATTGTATCTGAGTGTAGATAACTTAAACACCACTGACAGTAAAGGCAGATTAAAAAAAATAATCTATCATTCATTATGATTTTACAAATATACTGTATGGTAAGGTCCCAAGGGGATAGCTGATACCAATAGAGTGAAAAACACTACTCCACTCTTCTCTGGACAGTACACTGTTCCCCTAGAGCGTCCTCTCCCTCTCTATTTTTCTCTCTCCCTCCATTTTGCATTTTAATCCAGCTCTTCAGAAGATTAGCTACCCCTCCACTTCTTCCCGAGTGTATTTTAACGAGCTTTTCTTAAGCATCTCACCTATAGTTTTGATGGCAAAGACTTATGGAAATTAGCACAGAAGTAACAGATTTTTAAAAAATGTACCACATAAATCATAAAGGGGAATAAAAGATTACTTATTTTGGGCCATTAATATTGAGACAGTTAATACATTAAATGCTAATGTAATATATAAAATGATAATATAATTCTTCCTACATATAACACTGGAGCATTTACAAAGCATTTTTATCTGAATGGCCTCAAATTGATGTATACCACCAAAGAGCGAATACTTTGCTTTCTTGTCAAGTGGCCCTGCGAGAATAATACCAATACAAAGCAGTGATTAATCCTATACCTCCCATCCCCGTCAATAATTGGATGCTATTTATTTGGGGAAAAATTCAGATCCCAAAGATCTGACATTCAGATGTCTTCAGGAAAAGAGACTGTAAAAGGAGGTATGTCTATATTTACAGTAGTAGTATTTGTAAACCCTGTTTAAAAACAAATATTTAAAAAGGATGGAGAAAGTGTATAGGACTCCAGGCACACACAATAGTGATTCTCATAATCCCAGGGGTGCCTACTTTGGAGAGAAAGTGTACTATGTGGAGTGAGAAAGCAACTGTGAAGCAAAACCCCCGGCTTCTAATTCCTCTTTTCCCCTAATCTGTTGTGTGATCTCGGGCAAGCCACAGATTCTCTGTCAGCTGAGAGGGCTTGACTGTGTGATCTTGCAGGTCATGGGAAGTTTAATACTCTGTGATTTGTCAATACACATCGCACCCCAGTGAGTTAAAACAGAAGGCACAACCTCCACTTCCGTCTAAGGAAACGCAGCAGAAAGGGTGAGTGCGGAGCTCAGTGGCTTCCTGAGTCACTGTTACGCCCACAGGCACTTCACACATGAAAGCAAACTCTTCCTGACAGACCCACAGTGCTTTGACTGAACGTATCTGAGAAGCAGGTCTTCTCTTGCAGCTGTGGCATGTAGTGTTGTGATGTGTCAGTTCAGAGTGCAACTATGACCTCAAATTACCCACTGTCAGAAAGGCTAGCTCTGAGTGTAACCTGAGGAGGAGAGACAAGATGACGTAATGACATCTTTAGGGGCAGTCTGTCTGCGACCGGCTATGTCGATGAGCACTCGACAGAAGAGAGGGCAATCTTCTGAAAGAGCAAGAAAGCATTGCTCTGTGGGCAGCACAAGGCTGAGGGGCTCACGTCCAAAGGTGGGTAAGAACTTGAGAAAAGTCTGCAAGTCCCTGGGACTGGAAATACCAAAACAATGTTTAGTGCAAATACATCTATTTTAAAGGTAGACTTTGGCTGAGAGAATTATTAAAATGCTAGTGTGCTCAATAAGTTTTAAAGTTGGGATCAAACGATTAAAATATGGAGAACAGTTTTCTTATATCCTCGGGTTTTTAGTAGAGAAAATTTCTACAAACCTTTGTTCATTCCATTATTCCAACACGGAATGCTGTCTTGTCAGTTTTCCCTCAGGTGCTGTTTTGTTCATGACTAACGTGCTTACTCCTCTTCAGCCTGCCTGCAACACCCATTGTCTGCCTCACTCATTTGGCACTTAGCATCACGTACCTTCTGTATACCACTATTTGGCTTTTAAAAATGTGGATGTGCTGTCATCTCAGGAAGGTTATAAAAATCTTGGAGGGTCTTCTATTCTTTGTAATCTACTTTACAGTATTTAGCATGGTGCTATGATTATATAGGAATTTAATGATTATTTGCTGAGGGGATGACTGGATGGGATGAATTAGGCAAATGATGTAAAATGAAAAACCACAGTCTCAGAACCATACGTGTGTGAGTGGAATTCAAATGCCACTTTTTAGTTCCTTCTTAGTCACCATTATGAACTTGGTTAATGACAAGGAAAAGAAGAAAGGGAAGTTTCCCATTCTAAATTTTCAGTCTATAAAGGGCATCACACAGAGAGGCGCTGAAAATCCCTGGTGGCATTCATTCATTTGTTTCCTTCCTTCCTTCCTTCCTTTCTTTCTTTCTTTTTTTTTGATCAAACTTTTTTTTTTTTTTAACACATCTCACATGCCAGGTGCTTGAGTCACAAAGACATCCTCCTTGTCCTTAGGGAGATCATGTTAGAGCAGGAAAGACATCAATGTAAACAAATAACGGCAGCGCAGAGGGTAAGGGCTCTAACAGAAGTCTGTACAAAATTCATCTGGCAGCAAAAAAGGAGGGCCAGCTGTTTGGGATGGTTGTGGGGAGAAGCAGAAAGGTGTCATAATAGAGCTAATGTCTTACACAGAGTAAAAAGAAAAGTAGGAATTTGAAGAGTAAGACAGAGGCCAGGGCTTCCTTTCAGAGAGAACGGTGAGTTCAAAGGCACACAGAGGGTGGAACAGCATAATATGTCCAGGACTTGCAAGCTGCCTAAAATTGCTGCTTCCGAGAGTCCAAGGAGGAAACCAGTGGCCATGAAGTTGGAAACATCGGTGGCCATGTCACTGAAGGCTTGGTTAGGCATTTAGAATGGTAGTCAGTACAGTTTCATAATGTCACCGTAACTTGAAACGTGTCCCTGGAAAACAGAATCTTATAATTTGGGGTGCTGTCACAATTTCTGTATGCGAAATTACATACAACTTGGTTTGATTTGTTTGTTTGTTTTCATCCTAATTTTGTTGTGGCTTAAAGATCTGTATCATTTGATAAAAAGTGCTATAAATAAGTTTAAAAAATTATTCTAAGCATAAGATAACAGGGATCCCAAACCTCTTTCTTGACCTTTTGCACTAAATGTCTAATAAAAAATTAAATTACTTTTAATTCTGGCAGAATCACTTGCAGTAAGTGTGTGCAATCATGCACCATACCAAGCAGGTTGAAAGGTCTGCTTTTACTTGCATAACATATTCACTGTTTTATAGCAGATTTTCCCAGTGACTAAATTTTGGAAAAGCAATGCTTTTAAAATAAGCTTCCAGCTTGTTTTTCTCAGGATTAAGTACATCATGTAGGTTCTGAAGTCTTGTTCCTTGTGGGCAGCAGATGGCTCTGGGGGACATCGCTGGAATGCTGAACAGCATAATATGGCAGAATCTGGATGTGATGAAGCAAGGAACCATCTCTACCACCTTCAAATAATATCAGGAGGCAACCACAAAGTTTTAAATGAAAGAGGACCTATCTGGTTGTGGATGGGGTCTCTTAAGAGATCAACCTGAATTTTTATGAGCCCATTCCATTTTTATCTTGAATGGTTCCTGGTTCTTATTTCACTCTGTACGCTCTTCTCAATCTATTTTTTTTCTTTTGCTCTCTACTGTCCTGTTTTCTTTTACTATTCTTGCCAACAAATACTTGTTGTGTCTGCAGATTTTCCTGAGGCAAATCTGATCCTTACTTGATCCTTTGCTAATTTTCTCAGAG
Organism: Camelus ferus; assembly: GCF_009834535.1. NCBI lineage: Eukaryota > Metazoa > Chordata > Mammalia > Artiodactyla > Camelidae > Camelus > Camelus ferus. Next base: position 38,882,056 of record NC_045696.1, on the reverse strand, counting down.
CTTAGAGATGAGTCTGAGCATAACAGACAATCAATATTAGTTAAAGGAATTGGAGCTGTAGCATAAGATCATGACAGTACTTATTATCTAATGGGAGATAATAACACACAACAAAGGATGTTCTGAAATGTGACAGGTACCATGAAAGCGGAGAGTCAGGGAAGGCTTTCGAGAGAAAATAGTGTCTAGGCTCGGGCCTTATGGAAGACTGAAGTTAGATGAATAAAAGAAATTGGGAGAGGAGGAGACCTGGGATGGAGAGAGGAAAAGACTGGTCCAGGCAGAGAGAAGAGCAGGTAGACAAGAGAGAGCATAACAGAGTTAGAGGTACTGAAAGAATTTGAGTGCAACTGGAAAGTAGAATGTGTGATGAGGGAGTGGGGAGAGAGAGAGACTAGAGAAGTGAGCAAGGTAGTGATCATGGGGGGCTTAAATGATCTTAAAGGAGGTGGGCAGGGTATAGCTCAGTGGTAGAGTGCATGCCTAACATGTATGAGGTCCTGAGTTCAATCCCAGTACCTCAACTAAAAAAAAAAAAAAGGATCATGAAGGGCTTCCTAGGGTATTTAAAGAACCTGGACCTTTACTTGTGTCAATTGAAAGACTTCAAGCAATGGGGTGATAAAAATAGAGGTTCTGTGTTTATTATTTTTTAGATCACTTTGGCCGCATTATGGAAGAGTGATGGGGGAATAAGGGACCAAAAGGGGGAAGAGCAGAAATAGGGAAGTCTTGCCATCTCTAGAAAGTTAGTACATTATTTAATAATCCTATAATAGTCACATATGACACCAAAGTTACGTTATATATGTTTAACACATTTATGTCAATTTCTCTTACTAGATATTTGCCATATTTCAGAGAATAATGGAATGACATTTACGCTGCCTAACATAACATATCTAAATGAGAGTCCTTATTAATTAAGTAAACAAAGTTGAGGGAGGGATATTAAAAAACTCATTTTGGAAAATTCTCAAGGACCATCCTGAAGCATCATTTACACACACTATGTATTAGAGAAAACCCTCTAAGGACCTGCTAATTACACTAGAAAGATTTCTTATAATATTTAAAATTAATAATGCCATGTTTAAAAACAATCTACCTTTTCCCTATTTAATCAATAATGATTTTTGTGTGCTTAAGTCTATATAAAATTCATAGTTTAAATAGTTTACTTGAAAGGTAGAAGGATAAATGTCCAACTTTTTGTCTTGTTTTATTTTGTTTCCTCACATATGTACGTGTACTGGGTAGAAGAAAGAAAATTCACTCAGAGAAGTTGCTTTTCAGTGCTGTCATTTATGAAATTCTATAGGATCAATTTTTTAGTTGTTTTTCCCCTCTGACAACAGATTTGCTCAGGGAAAAGGACTTCACAGGGGCTCAATATTATACTCCAGAGAAATACACCCAAGGTCAAGTTGCTGAAGCAATTCAAGGCATCAAAAACAGCAGTTACGGTTACCAGAAGCTTCATTCATTATTTAAGCATAAAAGAAGGTAATTTATTTGATAGTGTTTTTGATATGGTTAGTTTTTACCTATACTCTTGGTCTTATGTTTGCATTTTGTTTTGTTTTTCAGTTTACTAGTAATTTTAGAGCCAGTGTTGGTTGGAAAGTTTTATGTGATGTGCAAGTTGCTACGTCTTCTGTTCTGCTTGTCATATTATTGCTCTAAGTAAACATCTTTCACAGCATTAAACTTGTTCTCGTATCTTTCCGGTAAACAAAACTGAACTTAAAGCAGACCCCTGAGAATTCAGGAAGGAAAAATATATCTACTTGTGGAAAAATACCTGAGATGTTAAACCCAATATAATATTAAAAAATAACACCTTAATTTGCATGAAAGCTCCTTTCACTTGAGGATGGCTGTGCTCATATTTTTCATTTAAAACATGAGCTTGGTCATCTCCAGTTAGTCTTGGGTAGGCTTTGGCTAGCAGTTCACAAGCAGAAACATTTGGCCCAGTTTTACGTTATTGACCGGCTCTTCCCAAATGCCTTCTTTCTGGAATCTAGAGGCAGTTTCACGTCAGCATCGTAGTGCATTAGCGTGGCTGTCAGCAGTGCCTCCCCGGGGCCGACTGCTTTCTGCATGGCTTCAGCCAGTGTTGTCAGTCTTTTACTTTTATGAGCCCTAAGATGATCCCATCCCCTTTCTCCTAAGTATCTCTTAAAAAGGCAAAATTACCTTTTATAATTCAAGGAAAAAGATTTAGTACAGTGGGTGCTCATGCTGATGATGGTAACATGAGGATGATAGTTTAACTATATTAAACTTGGATTTCTTTATTTAGGACTCTTTATTTGTTTGAAGAGAAAGTCCTAGAGGTTTTAGTAGTTCACTGCGTTAAATGATGGCTTTTATGATCTAATCAGTAAAACCCCACGATTCAATCAACCCATGCTAGTTGAAGCCAGAATGATTTGCATGCCACCTCCTAAAAGCATGACCATTGGAATGACAATAAAAAAAAATAGTGATTAGGTTGTACCCATTATGTGACAGAAAAATGCTAAAAAGTTCATTTTTAGGCATTATAATAAGAATTATCTTACATTTAAAATAAATGGAAAAAAATCTACTTCTAAAAGTTTCTTTCTTTGCTTAGATTTATAAGTCAGGGCTTTTAGAGTTTTTAACTTTTTGCTGAAACATGCTGCAACTCTTCTTGGAAGCATCATGTTTCTAAGAAAATTCAAAACTCCACACTTTTATCCCTTTTCTAAATGTGCATCTATTTTGAACAGATGCTTAGTTTCCAAAAGTATTATGGAATTTAAATATTACATCCATCTTTTTAAAAATATAACTTTCTTATTTTGTCCAATGGGAACTTTCAATAAGCAATAAAAAGTCCTTGTTAGTGTTTCCCTCGTCCCAAATCACTTCAACAGTAAAGGAGAAAAAGTTCTTCCTCTATTCTAATACATTGATCTTCACAAAGGTTGAAAGATAATAAAATATCTGATAAAAATGCATAGCTTTGACCCTCAAAATCTGTGTAAGTGAAAGGGAGTGAATATTTCTGAATGCTAAAATCGGTACTACAATCATATTTTCTTGGCAGGCTGATTTAAGGAGCTCCCCATGACAGTCAAGTTATACTATCCTTGACAGTACAACTGGGTGAAAAGATTCAGATCTGTTTTTATATTTAATTGGAGTGTAAGGGTCAGGCTGTCAGAGCAGGAGACTCGTGCCAGCTGTCAGGAAGGGCTACTTTTGAGAACACTGAACTAGGAATGCAGATACCTTACATTATCTTCAACCTGGCACTCAATTTATAAATTTGGGGAAATGGCTAGGTATCTCTATAGATTATTTCTACCACCTATCATTTAAGGAATTGACTGCATTATGTTGATAGGGGATGGAAAAGAAGAAGGAAGGGATTATAGGTGAATGTGAAAGTCAGATAAGTATAATTGATACTGTGTGACAGTTAAGAAGGTAGGTAATCATTATCAGACAAATTCAAATAGTAATATTAAATTTTAGTATTTAAAATGAAATTATATATATGCATATATTCTATGATTGTGAGAAATATGTTAACTCAGAAATATGTTAGACTATCAAAATACACAATAAATGATAGAACTTTTGTATTTGTTGCCAGTTTGAAATAGTATTAAGCATCAGATATAATAAGTGCGCAATAAATTTTTGCTAAAAGAATATCATTAGCTGTCAGTGTACTGACTAACTAATGTTCAGGAACATTAGTAATTAAATGACTTTAACCTGACTTTCTGCCCTCTCATCGTCTCTTCTCCCCAAGAATGAATCCTCAGCCATCACTGGCATACTACGCTCTCTCTTAAGCTCTGGGGCCACTAACTACCCCTACCAGGGAACCCTGAAAGCTTTAAGACTCAAAATTGAGTCAGCCTTGTGGTGTCCTCCTTGTCCATTAGCTCCTGCTTGGTTCTTTGACACCAATCCCTGTTTAGTTCTCATACCTGGATAATTGTCCTGCCCCAATATAGTGTAGAGGTCGCAACAGAGTAAGGTGATAACTACAGTTCTTGACCCTAAACCCCATAAACCATGTCTAGCACAGTTTGCTTGCCTTCCTGGACTGCGATTCATTACCTGCTGCCAGGTGCTCTGCCCACCACCAGGAAAACCTTTCTCTTTACCCTCTGACATGACCCACCTGCCTCCTGGCCTTTGGCCTGTGATGTGGCCTGTGTGAGTTTTCCTAACATTCTTTTCCTTCTGAATGTCATTTCCATTCTTCTCCCTGCTGGCCTGCCCTGGTCTACCATCATGGTAGATGGACTACTGCCTCTGAAAACCCACATCTTTTCAGAATTGTATTTCTGAAAATCCATTGTTTCTGTTTGGATTATAATGTGCAGGACCGAACATTTTGTGAGATTGAAGGAAATGAATATACATGTGTGTATACATGTATAGTGTGTATATATGTGTGTATTTCTTTTTTCCTCTATACCTCACACTTAGAGATGTTGTCATACCTTAAAGGAGATAGTTCTTTCTTAGTGGCCTTGACTTTAGATATTCTATTCAGCTCAGTTGAAGAAGCTGATTTCCTAAGCTGCACAAATATGAAGGGATATGTCAGCTTCTGTTAGCCTCATCTGCTCCGTGGACCATGCCGCCACCCCTGAGTGCTGATGGGGCATTTGCCTTGGGAATGCCAAGTCCACCTCCACTCCTTCAGGTCCATCAGCTACAGGCTCAGAACTGGTGACTTCCATCATCACTCTGGACTTGAATACACTACACACAGAATGTGGAACTTGGCATCTCATGCGGTCACTGAAGGTGCCAGTTCACTCAACTTGGAAGCCTGGGGGAATTAATTCACAATATGGTGAACACTGGCCAGTGGAAACAGGAGTCAGGAAGGAGCTGCACAGAGAGATCCCTCCTTCTTCCTTCTTCCCATGAACGATGCCAGGCGTGGTTCCTTCGTACAACCCATTTGGAGACATTCTACGCGGTGAGTGGACATGTCTCTCAACCGCTGTGTCCTTCACGGTCCGCGCGGAGGGGCAGCAGCACAGCGATCCGTTGTGATGTTGGCCCCATTCTTCCCTGTCTCACCCCCATTCTTCCCTGTCTCACCCCCGTTCTCCCCCATCCAGGTGCCCTAGTTTTGTACCCCCCAAACAGAGCCTCGCCAGTTTACATCCTTTCCTGAGGCTCTGTGTTCCAGGGAAACTGGGCTCAGACAGTTTCCACAGAATCACTTATCTACCACCCCTCAAAAACTCAGGGTATTTGTTCTAGTCAAATGTGAGTTTAGATGAAATACAGTTAGTTAAATGCTTAACTGAACACATGTTCTAGAAGATTGTGGCATAAGGGAAACGGCGGCAAAAAGGGATTCATTTTCACGTTTTCGAGACCGTCCTCGTCTCTCTGTGGGGCACAGTGTATTCTCCCCGGTCTTGCGTTCTTGCTGAGTTAAGGTTTGGTGTCTGTGCTGGACTTGGGAGTTGCATATCAGAGTCCTTTCTGTGTGGCCTCTACTTTATTTACTTTCTGGGACAGTAAAGCGTAGAGGTTAAGAGCTCAGGCTCCGGGTGGCACCGCTTAGATCGGAATCCTGCCTCTGCTACTTAGAAGCTGTGTGCCTTTTGGCCAGTTCCGTTACCTCGCCATAGCTCACTTTTCTCAGCTGTAAAGAGGAGATAATGATCTCTCAATGAACCTATGGGGCTGTTCCGTGGATTAAAAAGGAGAATGCATGTAAAATGCTTGTGACAGTGCTTAGCTCACTAAGAGTAATTATTAGTATTATTTCTTTTCATATTTAGTTTCTGTGCTAAACACTGTGCAGAATACACTCAAGAAAAAGGGAAACAACCAACTCTACCTGTTATTTATTCTTTATCTCCATCAAGAGGGATGGCATTTGTTGCTAACTGTAAGTATCTGCAAGGAGCGAGGGGGAATAAACTAGTTCTCCAATGGACCCCTGAAGTACATACTTCTGAAATCTTGTCTGTATACACCTGGGGATTCTGTTCTGGCATGGTGAAGAGAATTCCACGTGTCACAATGCCCAGTATTTGATCTCTTCTCACAACCACCACGGCATTTTCCTTACTGGTTGTGTAACACTAGCTCTTTCTGCCTTTGGGGGACTCTGCTTATCTGTAAATGGAAGATAATTCCTCACTGATTTATTTACTCGTCATGAAGCATTTAGTGCCAGGCACTGGGCTAGGACCTGTAGACACAGAGATAAATAATGCCAAGATCCTGTACTCAGTTTATTTATTGCTAATAAAAGCAGTTGCCACCCTTTTCAGACAAAGAAAATGAAGATCAGAAAAGGCAGGAAAAATGTCCAGGGCAACACGGCCAGCCAAAGTGCCAGACCTAAGACTGGGATGCAAACCTCTGCCTTCAAACCAGTGCTTCTTCCATATTGTAATTCTGCCCTCCTTTTGTCAACATTCAGTAAAGTATTATGAATAAAATATTCTATAACAATAAAGACATTCACGCATTAACTTTATCGTGCTATTCCCTTGAAATTTGTTGTTTCACTTTTTAAAGCATTAGAATGTCCTCTTTCAACTTTTAGAGGCAAAAGACCAGTGAAGGTAAATTTTCCACAGGGAAGAACATGTAGGTGGTGAAACAGTTTTATAAAGAAATCTTTTATGTCAAGAATTAGACGGTGAAGCAGCTTGCTTGTCACTATTTTTTTTCTTCTTAAGACAATGACTCTTTATCAGTAAATGAATGAATAAGAGAAACATATAGTAGTTATTTTTACTAATTTGCTTTTATCTTAAAATTCATTAATAGTTTAACTGGTTTACATTTAAGTTAAATGAACATAAATTAATAATTCACTTAACACGCCAAAAAAACTAAGGACGGGTGCAGCATATAAAAGAGGCTAGAATACTCGTTCAGCCCATTTTGGGAGTGTTTTTTTAAATGGAAGCAGTCTGGGGAGGAAGGCCAGCAGCACCTGCACGTGTGGGGCAGACTGACACAGTGAGGCGGAGACGCAGAGGGCCCCACGTCCTGTCAGTTCAGGCGACTATATTTGATGCTCTGGAAATGGATAACCCACCTCCAAGCCAAACTGCACACTGACAGGTTGATACCAACTTCATCATGATCTAATTGGTGGATCCCTGGGAGCACTCTAGAACAGACGGCCCCATGGAAATTGTACACATAAATCAGCCGAAGTAAAAACTCCTTTCACGACCCTGAAACATTTCTTGAGGTCTGGAACACATTCATCTTTTAAGGTTTTTACTACTGATGAAGAGACACAGCCACTTGCTCCTAGAAGCCATACGCTCTCGTGTCCTTGTCTTTCAGGTTACAGAAAATGGCCTTTATTTCTGTAAAGGGATATTGAAGTTGGGCTCTTTCTGTCTCAATTTCAGTCAAGGCCCAAGAAGGCCAAGGAGAAGACAATAACAGTAGGGATCCCACTTTATAAACCTCTCCTACGTTATAACAAGGCTTCAAAAGGGAGACTTAAACACAAAGGAACAAAGTCACTGGTTTTGTCACCTGTTGCTCAGCACCCAGACCATGGAGGAGGTTGGGGTGGAGAGAACTGTTTCTGGAGAATGTAGGTGGAGTGGCAAAGCTAGTGAGGGACCTCTATAGGAACACTGGGAGAATTTCCCTTTGCCATTGGAGTTTGGGGAAATACAAGGCACTTGCTTTGAATCCATGGCTGGAAAAGCTTAAAGGTGATACACTGGCTGGTTGCTACCTGTTCCAGTGAGAGGACACTAGTATATAATTCTAAATCTGAATTTAGTATTTAGTGCTAATATAAAACTGGTAATTTAGTGTCATAATTAGGAGCTATGACCACCAAGGTTTGAGTTTTGGCTCTCTCTCATCTCTGGGTCTTATAACTTTGGTAAAATCAATCTATGCTTCAATTTTTTTTTTTTAACCTGTAAAAGTGAGGATAATCATAATCATACCACTCTTCTCTTCTTGGGAAAGTTCAATAACTTAATACATGTAGACAATGCCTGGACCATCGTATGCCCTCTGTAAAAGTTAGTTACTGTAATTATGATTATGTCAATATCTGGTTGTGTTTTCATTAACAGCAGGGCAAAGGAATGTATCTCTGAATCAGATGTGGGCCTTGTAGGATGGGACCAGCTTCATTTTTCTTTTTTCAAAGGCACTTTCTCCAAAAGTGTAAGATGCCAACAGAGAGGTGAACAGCTGGAAAACAGAGACTACCGAAATGATCGTGAGCTCTAAAAGGCACCGAATCTGTTAGGAAATCTTCAGGAAAGAGGTGTATAGTGATTGGGGGGGGGTGGTCCCCAGAGCACCTATGAAAGTAATGAGAGAGTTTTAATTCCCCAGCATGTGACATCATCAATGCCAGATTGGGAGAGTACCAGTTAAGTCAAATCTTACCTATTCTTCTTCCCATGACTATGAAAGGGTCAGAGATCTTATACAGAAAGCTGGGAGGAAGAAGTCCTATCTTTCAAGATCACAGTAGAACAAGCAGCACCAAGAAAAGTGAAATTTTTTCTATTTGCGATCCATGATGTCTGGCTCTTTCAATCTAACAGTTTGGTGTCAGATATTATTCTGTGGTTTTGAATATGATACAGAAAGTTATTAAGAAAATTATTAATTTGGGGAGATGGAGAAGATGGTGGAGTAGAAGGACGCTCGCAGGTCACCCTCTCCCACAAATACACCAAGACTCACATCTACAGACCCACTCAGCCAACCAGAGCACCTGTGGAACTCCGACAGAACATCGCCCTCTTCAAAAGATAAAGACACCAAAAATCTGGTAGGAGAAAAGGAAAAAAGAAAGAACAAAAGGCAAAGCAGTGCGGGACAGGTCCTACCGGGAGGGAGCAGCAAAGGAGGACTGGCGCTCACTTGCTGGGTCTCCCCTCTCCAACTGAGAGGCCAGCGGGACAGAGGGGGAGCCTCCAAGGCTCGGATCTGTACAGAGCAGCCCTTGACTAACAGAACTAAGTTAAACGGGCACAGAGCGTCCCCCCGACACCCAGCCTGAGACGCAGGCCGGCAGCGGCGGGCAGGGCCAGGCTGCACAAGCCGGGCGGAGGACGGAAGTGGCTGCATGGAGGCAGCCCCGGGGGAACGCAAGGGGCTGCGCGCCGTGGCTGTGGGTGCACAGGGCAGAACAACCTGGGCCCTCCATAAAACAGCAAGGTTGATGTGCTCTCGGGGGAAGGGTGCACACCCCTATCTCTGAAAACCCGCAGAAAGTTTTCGGGGGAAGAGAGGCGGAGCTCAGGCACAGCCGCCATATCCTCCGCGCTGAGCACTCAGGCGGGGGCGGGGGCGAAACCTGCACCTGCATCCGCACCGAAGGGCTTAGCAGCCTCAAAGGCCAGACTGAGACTGGACTGCAGCCCGGGGCAGATAGGATCCTTCCATCCTGGTCCCTCAGAGAACTTGCTCCACAAAGACAAACAAGGACCTGGGTTCTGGCTCGGAGCAGGGACAGGGCTGTCCCTCGGTCTTCCCCGAGCCCACCCGCGGAGCGCCGACCGGGGCGGAGCGCGCAGCTGCACAGAGAGCGGAACTACCGGCGGCGCAGGTAGAGGGAGAGCGGCCCCCCTGCCTTTCGGGCAGGAACACAGCCCCTGACCGAAGTGCTGGGAGGGGGCACGACCTGCCCTCCTACCTGGCCAGTCTGCAACATCTGACTGCAGCATCCGGAGGGGCAGCGACCTGCCCGCCCACAGCAGAGAGCTGCACCTGACCCAGTGTTAGGCCAACGGAGGGCCTCTGAAAACAGCAAGCTGAGCTTCCAAAACAGGACGAAGACAGAAAGACTTCACATTAAAAGCACACAGACTCCAGGAGAACACCGACAACCCCCCCCCCCTTTTTAATCTGTTTTTACCTGTTCTATTTTCTATTACTCTCTTAATCTTTACTTCTTAATTCATTTCTATTTCTCTTGGGTTTTGATGTCCTGCTATTGATTAGACACAGGTTTCAAATACATCTATTCATCTCCCCCCCCCTTTTTTTGTAAAGGTTTTAAAAGGACGTCTCAACCCGATTAATACTCTGCTTCAACTCACTCTTCTATTATTCATTATACACTGTTTTCAAACCCTCTTTCTCCCTTCTTTTAAAATTCTTTCTCTCTCTCTCTTATTTTTTTTCTTTTTTTCCTAAGTTCTATTCCTAAATAGGCATCAGATAGATAAAATCCTTAAGGACCAAAATAAACAACTGATACTCCATAAACCACAGTGCCAAAGAGGTATGAGCAAGATGAAGAAGCAGAAAAACCTTTCCCAATTGAAAGAACAAGAGAAATCCCCTGAAAGAAAGATCAACGAAATAGACATCGATAGCCTACTAGATCAAGATTTCAAAAAAGGAGTGATCGAATTGCTGAAGGAATTAAAAGAGATAGTGTTTAGAGATATAAAATATGTCAAAAATGAAATTGAAGCTATAAAGAAGAGCCAAGTAGAATGGGTAAACTCATTGACAGAGATGAGGAATGATCTAATAGCTGTGCAAAGCCGACTAGATAATGCAGAGGAATGAATTAGTGATCTAGAAGACAGGGCAATAGAAAGCACCCATTCAGAAGAACTACAAGAGAAGCAAATAAAAAATAATGAAAATAGCATAAGGGACCTATGGGATAATATAAAGCGTCCCAATCTTCGCATAATAGGGGTCCCAGAAGGAGAAGAAAGATCAAAGGGGATTGAAAAGGTTTTTGAAGAAATCATGACTGAAAACTTCCCAAACTTAAAGAAGGAATCAGATATCCAAGTACAGGAAGCTCAGAGGGTCCCAAACAGGAAGAACCCAAATAGACCCACACCAAGACATATCATAATCAAGATGGCCAGAGTCAAGGATAAAGAAATGATTCTAAAGGCAGCAAGAGAAAAGCAAAGATTAAGTTACAAGGGAACCCCCATCAGGCTGTCAGCTGATTTCTCTACACAAACACTACAGGCCAGAAGGGAGTGGCAAGATATATTCAAAGCCCTGAATGAAAAAAAGATGCAGCCTAGGATCCTTTATCCAGCAAGGCTATCCTTGAGGATAGAAGGAGAAATAAAGAGTTTCACAGACAAAAAAAAAGCTGCAGGAGTTTAGCAACACTAAACCCATGCTAAAAGAAATATTGAAAGGGCTATTCTAAATAGAAAAGCAGCAGGATGCTACAGAAATGAGAAACACAACTGGAAAGGTGAAAACTCATGAATTACAAATAAAGTAAACATGAAATTATAAAAGAAGACATACAAATCACTGAGAGTGGGAGAGGGAGGCAGGGAAATATAGAATATTTTTTTCTTTCTTTTTAAAATTTTTTTAACAGTAGGATGGGTTTGAGATCATGTTACTATCAGTTTAATAAAAACAGTTATAGTAATGGGTTGATAGATTTACAAAAAAGGGTAATCACAAGCCAAAAATTTACAAAGGAGTCACAAAAATTAAATAAAATCCATGATAATACAAAGGAAAATTACCAAACCACAAAAGGAAGAAGAAAGGAACAAAGAGGATATACCAATTCAACTGCAAAGTTCAAAATGGCAATAAACACACATCTATCATTAATTACTGTAAATGTTAATGGACTAAATGCTCCAGTCAAAAGACACAGAGTGGCAGACTGGATAATAAAGCAAGAACCTTCAATATGCTGCATACAAGAGACCCACTTTAGGGAGAAGGACACATATAGATTGAGAGTGAAAGGATGGAAAAGGATATTCCATGCAAATGGAAAAGCCAAAAAAGCAGGTGTTGCAGTACTGATTTCAGACAAAATAGACTTTAAAACAAAGGCCATAAAGAAAGATAAAGAAGGACATTTTATAATGATTAAAGGAGTGATACAAGATGAGGATATTACACTCGTTAATATATATGCACCCAATATAGGAGCACCTAAGTACATACAAGAATTACTAACAGAGATAAAGGGGGATATTGATGGGAATACAATCGTAGTTGAAGATTTTAACCCTGCATTAACATCACTAGACAGATCTTCCAGACAGAAAATAAACAAGGCAACAGAGAAATTAAATACTACAATAGAAAAACTAGATTTGGTGGATAATTTCAGAGCATTACACCCCCCAAAAATAGGATATACATTCTTTTCAAGTGCACATGGAACATTTTCCAGGATCGATCATGTACTTGGGCACAAAAGAAACCTCAACAATTTTAAGAAGATAGAAATTATCTCAAGCATCTTTACTGACCACAATGCCATGAAACTGGAAATCAACAACAGAGAAACAAAGGAGAAAAAAAGGAAAGCATGGAGATTAAACAATATGTTATTGAAAAAACAATGGATCAATGAGGAAATCAAAGCTGAAATTAAAAAATACCTTGAGACAAATGATAATGAAAGCACAACCACTCAAAACCTATGGGACACAGCAAAGGCAGTGCTAAGAGGGAAGTTTATAGTGATACAAGCCTTCCTCAAAAAGAACAATCTCAAATAAACAATTTAACCCACCACCTGAATGAATTAGAAAAAGAAGAACAAAAAGCCCCAAAAAGCAGCAGAAGGAAGGAAATAATAAAGATCAGAGAGGAATTAAATACAATAAAGATTAACAAGACCATAGAAAAAATCAACCAAACCAAAAGCTGGTTTTTTGAAAAAGTAAATAAAATCGACAAGCCGCTGGCCAAACTCACAAAGAAGAAAAAAGAGAGAGCACAAATTAGCAAAATAAGAAAGGAAAATGGAGAAATTACAACAAACAAAATAGAAATACAGAATATCATACGAGAATATTATGAAAAACTATATGGAACCAAACTGGATAACCTAGAGGAGATGGACAAGTTTCTGGAAACATACTGTCCACCAAAACTGAATCAAGAAGAATCTGAACACTTGAACAATCCGATCACTAGAAAGTAAATAGAAATAGCAATTAAAAACCTCCCTACAAATAGAAGTCCAAGGACCGGACGGCTTCACCAGGGGAATTCTACCAAACATACAAAGAAGAACTCATACCAGTCCTTCTCAAACTCTTCCAGACGAATTGAAAAGGAGGGAATACTCCCAAACTCATTCTATGAAGCCACCATCACCCTGATACCAAAACCAGGCAAAGACACTCCAAAAAAAGAGAATTATAGGCCAATATCACTGATGAACATAGACGCCAAAATCCTCACCAAAATTTTAGCAAATAGAATCCAACAACACATAAAAAAGATTATACATCATGACCAAGTGGGGTTCATCCCAGGGACACAAGGCTGGTTCAACATATGCAAATCAATCAGTGTAATACATCACATCAACAAGAGAAAAGGACAAAAACCACATGATCATCTCAATCGATGCAGAAAAAGCATTTGATAAAATTCAACACCCATTTATGATAAAAACTCTCGCCAAAGTGGGTATAGAGGGAACATATCTCAACATAATAAAAGCTATATATGACAAACCTACAGCCAGCATAGTACTCAACGGTGGAAAACTCAAAAGCTTCCCACTAAAATCTGGGACAAGACAAGGATGCCCACTATCACCACTCCTATTCAACATACTCCTGGAAGTCCTAGCCACAGCAGTCAGGCAAGAGAAAGAAATAAAAGGGATCCAAATTGGAAAAGAAGAGGTAAAAGTGTCATTATATGCTGATGACATGTTACTATATATAGAAAACCCTAAAAGGTCCACACAAAAGCTACTAGAGCTGATTGAAGAATTCAGCAAGGTAGCAGGTTACAAAATTAACGTTCAAAAATCAGTTGCATTTCTTTACACTAACGATAAATCAACAGAAGAAGAAAGTAAAGAAACAATCCCCTTTAAAATAGCACCCAAAGTCATAAAATATCTGGGAATAAATCTAACCAAGGAGGTGAAAGAATTATACACAGAAAATTATAAACCATTGATGAAGGAAATTAAAGAAGACTTTAAAAAATGGAAATATATTCCATGCTCTTGGATTGGAAGAATCAATATTGTTAAAATGGTCACACTGCCCAAGGCAATCTACAGATTTAATGCAATCCCTATCCAATTACCCAGGACATATTTCACACAACTAGAAAAAATCATAATAAAATTCATATGGAACCATCAAAGACCTAGAATTGCCAAAGCATTACTGAAGAGAAAGAAAGAGGCTGGAGGAATAACTCTCCCAGACTTCAAACAATACTATAGAGCTACAATCATCAAGACAGCATGGTATTGGTACCAAAACAGACATATAGACCGATGGAACAGAATAGAGAGCCCAGAAATGAACCCACAAACTTTTGGTCAACTCATCTTTGACAAAGGAGTCAAGAATATACATTGGAATAAAGACAGTCTCTTCAGCAAATGGTGTTGGGAAAACTGGACAGCAGCATGTAAAACAATGAAGCTAGAACACTCCCTTACACCATATACAAAAATCAACTCAAAATGGATTAAAGACTTAAACATAAGACAAGATACAATAAACCTCCTAGAGGAAAACATAGGCAAAACATTATCTGACATACATTTAAAAAATTTTCTCCTAGAAGAAATAAAAGCAAGAATAAACAAATGGAACCTAATGAAACTTACAAGCTTCTGCACAGCAAAGGAAACCAGAAATAAAATAAGAAGAAAACCTATGGAATGGGAGAAAATTTTTGCAAGTGAAACCGACAAAGGCTTGATCTCCAGAATATATAAGCAGCTCATACGACTCAATAAGAAAAAAATAAACAACCCAATCCAAAAATGGGCAGAAGACCTAAACAAGCAATTCTCCAAGGAAGACATACAAATGATCAAAAAGCACATGAAAAAATGCTCAATATCACTAATTATCAGAGAAATGCAAATCAAAACTACAATGAGGTATCACCTCACACCAGTCAGAATGGCAGTCATTCAAAAATCCACAAATGACAAATGCTGGAGAGGCTGTGGAGAAAGGGGAACCCTCCTACACTGCTGGTGGGAATGCAATTTGGTGCAGCCACTATGGAAAACAGTGTGGAGATTCCTCAAAAGACTAGGAATAGACTTACCATATGACCCAGGAATCCCACTCCTGGGCTTGTATCCAGAAGGAAATCTACTTCAGGATGACACCTGCACCCCAATGTTCATAGCAGCACTATTTACAATAGCCAAAACATGGAAACAGCCTAAATGTCCATCAACAGGTGACTGGATAAAGAAGAGGTGGTATATTTATACAATGGAATACTACTCAGCCATAAAAACTGACAACATAATGCCATTTGCAGCAACATGGATGCTCCTGGAGAATGTCATTCTAAGTGAAGTAAGCCAGAAAGAGAAAGAAAAACACCATATGAGATCGCTCATATGTGGAATCTAAAAAACAAAAACAAAAACAAACAAACAAACAAAAACAAAGCGTAAATAAAGGACAGAAATAGACTCACAGACAGAGAATACAGACTTGTGGTTACCAGGGGGGTGGAGGGTGGGAAGGGATAGACTGGGATTTCAAAATTGTAGAATAGACTACACTGTATAGCACAGGGAAATATAGACAAAATGTTATGATAACTCACAGAGAAAAAAATGTGACAATGAGTGTGTATATGTCCATGAATAACTGAAAAATTGTGCTGAACACTGGAATTTGACACAACATTGTAAAATGATTATAAATCAATAAAAAATGTTTAAAAAAATAAAATAAAATTATCATTCACCTAGAAATACTAAAAAAAAAAAAATTATTAATTTGGGGAGGAGGGTATATAGCTCAGTGGTTGAGTGCATGCCTAACATGCATGAGGTCCTGGGATCAATTTGCAGTACTTCCATTAAAAACAACTAACTAACTACCTAAGTAAACAAAAACCTAATTACCTCTTCCCAAAAAGTAAAAAGAAAAAAAAAATTCATTAATTCAATGTAGCAAGTATCTTTTGAGTGCCTAATGTGTGCAAGATTCTGTGCAAAAGAGGATGCTGTAACAAAATTGATCAGCTTATATCCTGAAAAAATTAGTTGTCACTCAACAACTGTTTTGTGATACGTCTGGTTGGTCAATGACTTGGGGCATAATGCATGTATCATTACAAAATGTCACCTGTAGAATGTAAATATACAGGATAACCAGTAGTCTTACAACAGACAGCTTCTTACAAGAAGTTCTCAGGTTTCTTAAAGATAGTTAAGCAGAACTAAGTCTGTGTCAAATGTTTGATTGAAGGACAAAGGATGACTTTTGGTTTCTACCGAGTCATCCACTCTCTCTACAGTAACAATATTAAAATTGACAGTGCTTTTACAACCTTACCTCGTGGACTCATCTCTCTTTAACTTGTTTTCAGTTTCAAAGGACATTTTAATATACTACTATACATGAGTTCTGGCACTAGAATATCACCAACCCTATTAATCAACTGAACCTGCCTGTGGTTTTCCATGATGGTAGTCATTTCTTGAGTAATATGAAATCAGATAATCTCTCACTGATGGTGTATCTCACTAAATCACTCTCTGAGTGCTGATAACATAATGACAATAACATATTAGCATAATTCATCATCACATGTACCTTTGCTCTGGGGATGTTTTATTGTAATGTATAATACACTGGCTGTCATGCTGATGATGTATTAAAGCAAGACTTCCTCAGGAAAAAAACGCACTTTGATGGAATAGTATTCATATCAGATGGTACTGCCCAGGGATAAACAGTTGAGGAAAGTTTGACTTCGTTTGCTATGGAATTCTCGTGAAGGTCAAAGGCACTACAAATAGTAAAAGATAGTTTGAAGACAACAGGGATCTATTTCTCTGTTATAGAATAGGTTCTAAAAGTTCATTTTTTGGTTTCAAGACGGTTAAGGCAGGTTTTTATCCCTAGTAAATATTTGATGTCCCTCGCACGCTGCAGTGAAGTTTCTGCAGCCCGCGGTACTGCTCAGCAAAATGACGCTCTTAAACCAGATGCAGAACTTGCTTGGGGCAGAAGTAAGGTGACTTCCAAGGACAGATTAAAAGTGAATGCCATATATTATAATCGTTTTCCAGCAATTTTGCCCCTTGAGCTACCCCACAGAATATTAGGCAAGGTACTCATAAATATCACTGATTTTAACTGTGGCCTAGAGAGAGTAAGACTTCCTCTAGGTCATGTAATAGTGAGTGGGTAGAGTAGGGCTAGAAACTAGATTTTTGGGTAACTATTTCAGTGCTTGATAGAAAAAAAAATCAAAATTAATTGTGGGTCATTTACAATTAAAATACTACAATAGGGTACACGTATGGGGATAATATGCTGAGTATTAAGGAGTGCTTTATTTCTGTTACCTTTGAAGGAGGCCTTCATGCAAATCAATGTCTATTTGACTGAGCACAACCCCAACCATATGGTAGAAGAAAATAATAATGATGACTAATAATAATAACAGTGATGACGATGAAAACAGGTAACACTTACTGAGTGCTTACTGGACACTGTGATAGACGTTTTGCCTTTTCAGTTTGCCTAAACACTTGCTCTAAGACATGGATTTCAGAAAACAATTTTATTTTTTCAGTTCTGAAGCAAAATGAAGTTTTGTTCTTTGATCGAAGAACGGAGAGGTGCGAGCTCCAGCTCTAGAGCACATGCTCTTCCCCCAGAAAACAATGGTCTTAAGTCAGCATACACAATCTTATTAACATCATTTCTTCTTCCATACAAAATCCTGCTCAACATGGAAATGCATAAGGTTCATATGTCCTTGGTGCAATCACTCTTGCTAATAATTACAGTGATTGTATACATCCATCCTGAAATCATCCTGATCATATTTTCCAAATAGTAAAAACAATTGTTCCTTAGAAGAAGACTAGGCATGATTTGTTTTATTTACTCCAGTTTTCTGAAAAGAAAACACTTTTATTTCAACATATACTGGTGTTGTTGATCCAGACATCTGAATTTCTCTGCCAACAATTTATATGCCTCTCCTTATTCAGTTGATGCTTTTTGGTATTTTCCCCAGATGCCTAATTTAAATGATAAGGCACCCGCACTGCGGGCCCTCTGCATCTCCTTATGCTCTGTGTAGGGCCGACTGAGCACTCCGTAAGCGCTCAATCTTATTTACAAATGCCTATCTCACTGAACCAGACAGTATTTCCCTCATTTACCTTCTTTATTATTATCAAGCCATCATGACGCCTTGACAAGGGCCACTCACCAACCACACATGTCGCTCTCTGAGTCACCATCACAGCTGCAATGTAAACATTCCAGCTGACCCTAAGAAACATTAATAATATTACAGCTTTTAATATCTCAGTAGATGCTCATAATGTTCTCCTTATTTCTAAAGGTCAGGTAACCGTTGGTAATGGCAGAATGCACACAGACTAATGATCTCTTGGGTAGTGCTATTTAATGTGTGACTTTGTGAAGAGACTGCCCACGTGTATTTTTTAATTTGAAAAACAACAGGGCAGAAAATTGAGGTCACTGATAACTGAGCCACAGTCATCTGAGGATGAATGGAAAAATATAATGTTTCAGAAAAAGTTTTCCAGCAACTTTCCGCTACTATGAAAATATGTCACTGTAAATCAAAAGCAAACAAGTAACACACGGAGATGTTTCAGTGCTTTTTACAAGGTACTGTAAATCACATAAATTATTCAGAAAATGGCAGCGAGGTCCAGTAGAACACCCGAGCTAGCTGAGGATTCAGCACTGAAGGGTCAATCGGTTTAGGACAAGAATGGCCTTTTTGAGATTGATGGCATTTGCGGCAACTCTACCATAAAAAAGACCTGAGTCAGAAAAAAATGACAACGAAATCTTGTTTTTGAAATGCCCTCCAAGCACCTTCTTTAAAAATTCTGATCAAATACTGATTATTTGCAAAAGTTTCACTACATATGCCAGAGGTATTCTTAATAATCTATCATTGAAAAAGACGAACACAAGGGATAAGAGAGTTAATTACATTCAGCTAGAAAACTTTCGTGTAACTATTAAGAACAAGAAGAGGAAAGACAGATGAAAATGACCTGTTTTAACAAACTTGGCAGTAGGACACGATCTAAATAAAAAAGCAAGTCCTATGTAATAAAGAAGGTGCTGACAATGGATTCCAAGTTTTATAGTATAAACTTTTTACCTTAAGAATGGAGAGGTGAGTCCCTTAAAATCTTAGGGCTATTATGAAAGCCTCTTCGTAACACCTTTGCTACCAAAATAAACTCAGATCCAAGGAAAGACCATGGTTGTCGGGAAAAACATGACATCAACAACATTTTCCCAGTTCTGTGTATTATTTCTATGACTGCTCTTCTCTGGTTTTAAGGAAATATTCATGTTTCTTCACAAAACAAGTTTGTAGAGTTAAAAGGTCAAAGTAAGAATAACAGAAGGGGTTAGAAGTAGATTTTCTCCTTTTCTAAAACTCCTGATATCATGTGATTTGTGCCCTCCCAAACTCAATCATGCTCACATCAATGTTAGTTTACAACTATTGCTTCAGTGGATATTTTAGTGCAAGGAGATAAGTTGCCATGTGCATTGAGTGTTAAAAGTTATTAGAGTATGAAATTCAAATATACAGTTTTTCTTAAGCAAGAATTTTATGATAATATCCAAAGCTCAGAGATGTTTAGCATGTGAATGTATGTATATTTATAAAGTCAACAACTCTTCTCTCAGTCACACCCAAGTCATTCTTTTATGAGATAATTTACTAGACTTTCTATGTGTAATTAAAGCAAAAAAAAAAAAAAGCAAATGAACAAAAAAAGAAAATGGGCTAAAAGGAGCTTCCCATTTTGATTTTAAGAATCAGGTTGAGTTGCAAGGGACCCACAAAAGCCAAGATAATCTTGAAAAGAAGAACAAAGTTAGTGGACTCACACTACTGAATTTTAAAACTCACTGCAAAGCTATCCTAATCAAGACAGTGTGGGACTGTCATAAGAACAGACATACAGATCAATGAATAGAATTGAGAGTCTAAAAATAAATGTTCATAAATAAATATTATGGTCAGTTGATTTTAGACAAAGGGGTCAATAATTCAACGAGAAGAAATAGTCTTTCAACAAAAGGTGTGGGACAACTGAGTGAAGTTAGACACCTACCTCACCGCACAGACAACAACTGACTCAAAGGGGATCACAGATCCAACTGTGAAAGCCAAGACTGTAAAAAATCTTAGGGAAAAAACCACAGTGGTAAATCTTTGTGACCTTGGATTAGGCAATGATTTTGTAAACATGACACCAAAAGCACAAGTAATAAAAAGAAAAACAGAGAAATTCAACATTATAATAATTAAAATTTTTTGTTTCAAATGACACCGTCAAGAAAGTGATAAAACAACCAACAGAATGTAAGATATGATTTACAGATCATATATTTAAGGGACTTATATCCAGAATATGTAAGGAACTACTATAACATAATAATTTAAAAAACACTCTACCTATCCAAAGAAGATACGTGAACGGCTAATAAGCACATGAAAAGATGCTCTACATGATTACTAATTAGGGAAATGTCCATCAAAGTCATAGTGGGATACCATATCACACCTACAAGAATGGCTATAATCAAAAAGACAGACAATAGCAATGCTGGCAAGGATGTATTGAAATTAGGACCCTCATTCATTGCTGGTGGAATTGTAAAATGGTGCATCCACTTTGGAAAATAGTTTGGCAGCTCCTCAAAATGTTAAACACAGACTTTCAGTCCACCATGACACAGCAATTTCACTTCTACTTGTATATCCAAGAGAATTGACAACATACGTGCACACAACACCTTGTACACAACACCTTGTACACAACAGTTCACAGTGGCATGGTCCATAACAGCCAAAAAGTGAAAACAACTCAAATGTCCATCACTGATGAATGGATAAACAAACATACTATATCCATACAATGAAATATTACTTGGCAATAGAAAGGAATGCAGTACTGATTCACGCTGCAACAGAGATGAACTTTGAAAACACTATGCTTAGTGAAACAAGCCAGTCACAAAAGACCCCATGTTGTATGATCCCATTTGCATGAAATGTCTGGAACTGGCAAATATATAGAGATGGAAAGTAGATTTGGTTGCCTAGGGCTGTGAGGCGGTGGAAACAGGATGGGTCAAGACTGCTAATGGGTAGGGGAGTTCCTTTTGAGAATAATGAAATGTTCTAAAATTAGGTTATGGTGATAGCTGTACAACTCTGAAAATAAATGAAAAAAAAAACCTCCATTGAATTGTACCCTTTAAATGTGCTTTGTGGTATATAAATTATATCCAAAAAAGTTGTTGGGAAAAACCCACAGCAATACAAAGACTGGCTCACTCAGCTGCTGGAACGAGGCTCCGAGTTTCTAGCTGCTCAGTCGCAGCCCAGAGCAGGCTGTCAGAAGGGGCAAGCAAGGCTTCCCCCTCAGGCTGGGGTCACAGCTGCAGTGACCCTGTTCACCTCCCTCATGGGCGCCATCTCTCAAAGCCCACATGCAAAAGACAAAAACTGGCTTCTAGAAGAAAATTAATCTCTGTATATCTAGCCAAAATCAAACAACATGCTTTTCAGACCATCACTGATTTCAGTCAATGGAACTGAACATATATCTTACTACGACGCTGGAAGGACAAATTGTTGGCTGTACCACATTTACTGGGACTTGTAAATGGCTGAACATCACAGATGTTTGAACGAACACAAATCATTTGGCCAACCTCCAATACAAACACTAAAGTTTACTCTTTATTCTGTGAAGTTTCATACGACTAAAGTTCCCATTATCTGCAGATGCTAATATTTGGCAAGATGCATTTACTTAACATGATATCTGCTGTTATGAGTTTAAAGTGTCTAAAACTAAACCAAAGATTTTTAAATCTTTTTACTATTTCAAGTTATGAAATGTTATAGCAATTACAAGGCAGGTCAAATTTCACAGGGAAGGAGAACTCTGAGGAAATAAGGGTCAAACTATATTGAGCATTTATAACATTGGTATCTATATTTTTGGTATACTCACTGAATAATGACAACTTTAAATATACAAAAATATTCTTAAAAATTAACATATTTTAAATGATTTAGGAAGGAGGGTTTGGCTCTCTTGTGGATAAAAGGGGCTTTACTGTTTTAACGAAATGATGATTTCTTTCTTACAGTTAGAAGTGGGCCAAAGCTCAAGTTAGTTTTTTAAAAAGTTATAATCTTATTCAGAAAAGAAGTGGGTAGAAGTATATGTTATTGTTTTTTTTTAAAGTGATAATTTCATTTGAGAAAGAACCATATTACTAGGTGGTTTTATATCAATTCTAAAGCATACGGTAGGAACATGTATCACTCTTTGACCTAAATTGAAGGCATGAAAGACAAGTAGAAAACTACATATCAAATAACAGAAGAAAAATCCCCCCACCCCAAAATAAGGTGGTTTTGCTTAAAGTACATTGAAACACAATCAGAAATTTCCACTGGCAATTTCCATATTCCATACGAGGAAGACAGAGTCATAATTGAGACTTACAGTAGACTGTATTATTTGGTCACAAGTCTCCCTTCACTCCCTGTGCTGGCCATTGTTCAGTGGGAGTGAAGAGTACTTCCCTGCCTCATTAACAGAGCTTGGCACGAGACTTCCTTGGCCAACAGAATGTGAGGTAAAGCATGTCATATCCAACCCGGGCTTTAACGTGCTTGGCTTGTTTGGCTGCCACCCTGGCACTTCTGCCCTCCACCACCAGGGGGCGTGCTCTGGAGAACTGCTGCTTCTTCAACCTGGGTCCCCAGACAGGACAGGAAGAACAAACCTGAACTTCACTGATATCTTAAGCAGAGCTGTGGCAGCTGACCTGTAGACTTATGAATAAGAAATAAAGGCTAGTTGGAAACCACTGAGATATTTTTTGGAGGGCTGCTTATTAGGTGGCATTACTACAAAAATAGCTCTTTTTTAATTTGTTTTGTTTTCCCAAACTTTCTATCATACTAAAAATGTTAATGGTTTCAACAAAATTATATAGCGTCTGCTGTAAAAGAAACTATGTAGAAAGGAGGTGTACCTCATACCCAGAAAAGAGAATACAGTACAAAATAACTTAACTGGGTATCCTTCCTCAGTCTCAGTCTGAAACAGGGAATATGCTCATGATGTTATTGTATTACAATCTCTGACAACTAAGAAGGAAACAAAATACTTGCTCCCAGTTTGAACTTCTCCCAAAACGTTAGCATTTTTGGATACATTATACTACCGTGTCCAATGATATTTTAACAAATATACAACCACCTGTACTTCTATACAGAAAACTGAAGACACAGATTGAGATAAGACACTAGCCAGCTAAAACATCACACAAAGGTTATCTTTGTTCTTTATAGTGAAGGAACTATGACAGACTAAAATACATAAAGCATCTGAAGAGATGTAATTGGACAAGAAAGCAAAATTAGACCTCTGACACTAAGAGCGGAGACAGGATATCATGCCAGTAATTAAAGTTTGGAAAAGCAACTTTTATGAGCAGGAGAGATATTGCAGGGGAAAGGACTTTCATTTGTCCTCTTCATGCACCATAAGAGACAAGAAGCCTGACACACAAATCATTGCAGGTGAAGTACAAGTAAGACTTTCCACCAGATGGCTGTAAACAACTCTCAGAACCATAAGAGTCAGACACAGAATTTCCCCCCACAAAATATGGGAGACGTTTTCTGCTGCGCCACAGGTAAACAATGTATACCCTAAAGCCAGTGAAGGAAGTAAGATATTTACTAACAGATGTCAAAGAACACAGAAGCCAAGAGCCAGCATTCCCTGATGGTTGTAAATGCATCTCTTTACTATAATTCTGAGTGATTTCAGTGAAAACACTTGAAATCTTATCTAGGTAAAAGCTATAGCACCATGTGTCACTGTAAACAAATGTGGGTACAAAAGCCAGGAAAGATAGTGCATGTCAGCTATAAACATACCAGTGAATGAAGCCAAAAGGTCTTATGCATTAGAGAGAATGTTAATAAATTCATGATGAGAGCTGTAATAAATATATCCTGGCAAATTATAGTCTGGTTCTGCGCCTATAAAATCAGGCATATGTGTGGAGTTTGAATTTCCGAGACTTTCAGTGTATCTCCTTGAATCTTGTATTGCATTTATGCATCTCATTTATGGCTGTGATTGTGAGTGCCATAGGGACTAGATCTTTCTATTCCTGTTTCTCTCTCCAGTTCCAAATACCTGTCATAGAAAAATGCAATATATTTTTGTGAAAGAGAAGGTGGAAGGAAGTATGGGAAGAGGGAGAGAAGGAAGAAAGCAAGGAGGGAAGGTAGGAAGGAAGGAGGGGAGGTAGGAAAGGCAAGCTATTGATCATTGGCAATGAATCATTACAGCTGTTAGATGTCCAGTAGGGATCATAACAGCTGTAATGATGTAACATTGGATAATTCCTCCAAAGTTACAGGAGTTTCCTCCCCTTATTTTTCTACACGAAACTGATGTGACAATTTATTATAAACGAATAACTATTCATTTATAACTTCTGAATGTGTTTCAGAAATATTTATTGAATGAGCAGGATGATTGAGAACTTGAACTATGTTGCTCGTTAAACTAGAAAATGCAGGGATCTTAACTGTATTACTTGTCATAATTGTTCAGCAAGGGCATAGTGCTTGGGGTCATGCCT
This sequence comes from Camelus ferus, assembly GCF_009834535.1. NCBI lineage: Eukaryota > Metazoa > Chordata > Mammalia > Artiodactyla > Camelidae > Camelus > Camelus ferus. Next base: position 38,857,364 of record NC_045696.1, on the reverse strand, counting down.
TTTGCTATTTCAGGGCTTAGGAATTTACCAAAGAATGTACATCCAAGGAGGTAGAAGCCCAAAGGTTAAGCTTGTGGACGCTGGAGCCTGCATTTGAAGCTTAGCCTTACATTTTATTATTTCTATGATATTTGTCTAGTTACTTACTTTTTTGCATGCTTCAGTTTTCCTATATGTCACTTAGTGATAACAGTACCTGTTAAAGTCATTATTGGCTGTTTACAAGTATCTGTTCTTCTCCCTCTAGGATAGATTGTTTTTGCCCATTTCTTTGAAGTTAGGCACAGCCATGTGACGTGCCTTGGTCAACAAAATCTACATAGAAATGGTGGGTGTCACTTCCAGTCAAAGCTTTTAAGAGTCCATGTGTATCTGTCATTCCCTTTCTCCTTGTTCCAGTGACTGGAGATATTCCAGACGGTGGAAGCGCTGCCATATTGTCTTTATGTGACAACCATATAAAGCACAATTTCTAGCTACAGGATATAAAGAGTGAGCAAGAAATAAACCTTTATTGTATCAAGCCACTGAGGTTTGGGGGGTTATATGCTACTTCTGTATAACATTGCCCATCCTGCTGATATGGTAACTTCACTGAGTTGTTGTAAATAAAGAAGTAAACATGTGCAACATCCTTAAGAAAGCATTCAGTAGGAACTAGCTATCATTCTTATTTTAGGCTGTTGCTTCACTGGAACGGGGTACCCACTGGCTGCATTTGTGGCTGAGTAACTTTGCTCACTTCTTCATCTGACAACAGTTTTATAACATAATTTTCTATAAAGAAAATACAAAGGAAATTCAGTCCTTCTCCTATCATGCTGGGTCAAAATTTGGTTTTATTATTAGTTTAGAAAAGTTTCTTTCCGCTTCATAATTTTTTATGGGTGATACCATGTAAATTTTTATGAGGGTTGCTAAATTTGGAAAAACCTATCAAGTTTAATATATTAGCTCTTATAGGCAAACTTGCTGTTTTCAGTATTGTTACAGATTTGCTTCCTACAAACAGGAATTGATATCTGTTTCATGCAATACCCATTAAAAGTGAAAAAAGTTATAGTGCTTTTAAAATTATATAACTGCACTATCAAAAATATTTTTGACAGGAGAGATATTCTGTTTCTGTTGGACCTTGATAAGAACTGACTCCTCTAATTATAATTTTCTATAGCCGATTGAAAAAATTTTAAACTGACCAGTTTCTGGCACCCTCCCTTTCAATCCTTGCTTCTCCTTCACTAGTAACATTTTTTCAGGGCTGAGTACGGTGTGTTCAATCACATTAATGCTTCTGGCCCCGCACCTTCGTATCCTCTTGCAATGATTCAGCATGGTGGGTGGAGGGGTATTTCTGGAAGGCATTCCTATACCAGGTGGCTACTTGTAACTATACATGGAAATGACTGAGAAACACATGAATATATTCCACCGAACTAAAAATAAATGTATCCCCAACTCAACTTTCTGATAACTGAATTCCCAAAATGCTCATGGTCATTCCAGCACTGGGAGAAATGTGATGGAGGACAAGTCAGTCGACTGGAGTCAGCGATTTGAACCAACTGCTGTTAAAATATCTTACTTTAACAAATTTTATACTAGATGATCATAAGAACACATTTCTATAGCTCTTCTTAGGTTCTGACAAGAGACCACTAAAACTTAAGCTTTGTTAACTTCACAGTAATTTTTTTCTATTCTTATGGATTAAATATTTGTTCTTATATTCATTCATCCATCCATTCATTGAGAAGTATTTGCTGAATATTTAACATGCTTCGAAGATACAAATGCACATAAAGCAGGACCCATAATCAGGCAGCATAATTTTCATGGAGAGGTTAACATATATATACATAAACAAGAAGTAAACCTGGGGAGTAGCAGATATTTTTAAATGTCTATCCAATAATGACTCACCAAACTCTTTCTTCTTTTTGAGTAGAACTAGGATTGTGTTGGGTAACCCACCATATTCCACATAATTATATTCACAAAACCATTGGTGGTAATGGTTTCTCCTTGCCTGCGGCTCATGTAGGAATGGGCACTGGCCACTGTGAAGTGGGCGGAAGTCAGCTGAGGTGCTTCCATAAATGCTTAGTGAACAACTCCTCTTTCTCATCCTAGACAAGTCTGGATGAGATGACTAGACCTGTCTTGGCTATCTTGCAATCAGGAAAAGAGCTAAGCTGAACACAGAGGGGCAGAGCAGTAATATGGAAAGAAGTATCTAAGGCCTTTTGTGGGGTTGGTGAGCACCTAAATTAATCAACCCTCAGGCTACTTTGCTCCTGGGCTGACAATGCTTCAGGGAATTCAGAACCCAGAAAAAAAAATTTTTAATAAGCTAGAAAGCTGCATATTAAACTGTGACAGGCTATTTTCTTGCCAGCTAGACTCTCCTCTCTGTAAAATTATAAAGTTTCATTTTTCATTGCTTTAATTCTGGTCCAAATATGAAAAGCAACTAAATACCTCAGAGGGTGATCTGATTATCCTTTTATAGTTACTACATCTGCACTAATGTATTGGGGGCTATTATGCTGTTTATTTTCTATAATTTTTCCCAATAACAGTTATTACCAGGCGCTATCTTTGTTAAATGAATGTTGCTGCATATATCAGAGAAAGTGTAGTGATAGAAGGCAGACTACCTTTTTACACAATAGTCAGGAACTAAAATAGCACCTTAATGCAATTAAAACCGTACATGTTCACAAGAGCATGGTGTCAATAAAGGCTGAGTTAACTGACATTAGGAGAATTTAGCCTAGTTAAAAATTATGATTTGAAAGTATTCTAAGACCTCTTTTTTTTCCTTAAAGGGGAAACACTTTTTCTAATGGTTTCTGACTACAAAATGCATATATAGCCAATAAAAATGATACCTGGGAAAGTACTACAGACAGTTTCTATAAAACTTTTAAGAATGCACTTGAAATGGAAGGGAAGATTTTGTTGTTTGTTATTAAGATGTAGTCAGGTTACAGTCAGTTGCTGACAGTTGTTACATTTGAGCTGTAAATAGCAGAGTCATCTCCGTGTTTATAAATTCCTACAGTCCAATATGGGAGAATGCATTTTGTTTTGAACAAGTGAGGAGTGACAGACAAGCTGTCCACAGAGTATACAGATGACAGATCAAGAGGAAAATGAGCTCTTAGATAGATTTTCAGTGTCCTTCTCTGGAAAAATAGCCATGTGACATGTGCACTGTGCACAGTGGGCCTCCGTGTGAGTGTTCACGCTGCTGGAAAATGCACTGCTTGAACTAAATGCACCCTCTATTGAGCACAAATGATTCAACCACAATTTAATAGGGAGATCATTACTTCTGTAAAAGGATTTTCAAGATGAGCAGCGAGGAGTCATTGTCTACAGAGGAAACTGAGACATTACTTGCTCAGCATTATAAAATTGTATGGCAATACAGAGAGACATTGTCTGCTCTTTATGTCAATAACTGGAAGGGTCAGTTTAATAAAAAAGTGCATGCTTCAGGTTGGTTGTAAATACTAACACTTCTAGATAGCCATATGAATCCCTGGGAATTATTTACTTTCCTTAAATCATCTTACTTTCAGCTTCCAATGGTACTCTGAAAAACGATCTACTGAGGGATCAGAGTCGAAACATTTCACATCATCTCTTTTCCTTCAACTGTTTAAAGTCAGGATGGTTTTCATCACATTATTCACCTTCCACTGATAGACCGAAGATGTACAGGAGGGTTGGCAATTGCCTCATAGCCTACTAGGTGATCTGAGAAATAGTCTACGTAAGAAGGAAATTTAAATCATCGAATTAGATGGGCTGCCCATGATTAAGGAACAATGTGGCTGCTGTCAGTGCCTGAGAGTCCGTGTGTGATGCTGCTCACATCTCTGGAATCAGTTACCCTAAACTTTCAACTACTTGGCATATAAATATGAGCTTGCCAGGCTTTATATGATGGCTGTAACAAACCTTATGGTTATAGAGGCCAAGTATATTTTTAAAATTACATGTGTCATACAGTTTTTCAAAAAAAAGGATTCAAATTATACAGAACTACATAGTATAAAATATATTAGCTCCTTTTCATCCCTTTCCCAGTCAGTATCAACTGATGAGCTTGGTGAATATCATACCAACTCTGTTTCAGCATATTCTTCTTCTTTATTTGTAATGTAGTTTTTAATTCAAAACAGATCAGAGCATCAGATATTTGAGGAGTTTAAAGAGCCTCTGCAAGCAACAGAATCATGAACTGAATGAACACACACAAGTTTATGTAAAAAAATATTATGCTCAAAATTTAAATTTCTAATATGCTTTTAATTTCTTCCTTGCATACTATGTTCTAGAGATCTTTCCAAGTCAATCCATGAAAATTGGCTTCATTATTTTTAATATCTGCATAATATTTCATAGGATGAATGTATAATTATTCATGTAAAACTACAGTATTAGAGAATACTTAATTTACATTCAATTTTCTCTACATAAACAATGATGCTATCAATATCCTGTGCATAAGTCTGTTCTCATGTGAAAGTATTTCTGTAGGCAAGAGTTGGCTAAAAGTTGCAAATTGAAATTTTGAGATACTGCCAAATGCTCTTCAAAACAGGTTTATCAATTTATACCCCCACCTACAGTGTATGAAAGTGCTTACTTCTACTTATCACTGCCAGCCCTGGATAGTATAAATCTTTTTAATTTCTGCTAGTCCGAGGGTTGATAATACAATCCTGTTGTTTTAGTTTGCATTTTTCTGATTACTAGTGAGGTTGAACAGCTTCTCATATGTTTACTGTCATTTGCATTTCACCTTTGGTGAATTCCTCTTTCTTTTCTCAATTTTTTCCTATTTGGCTATTTGTTTTTTTCTTACTGATCCATGCACCTAGTATCTTACCATTTTTGTCTTTACCTACTTACTTTTGCCTTTTATGAATCATGATGCTGATTCTGTATACTTTTCCTATGCATGTGTGTGGTAGAGCAGTTACAAAAAGCACCAACTTAATAGATTTCCATTATAAAAGTAAAAATACAAAGACTTTTTATTCCCTCATTTTGTAGAAAGTACTTTTAATTTAATGTCTCCTTTTATTTTAAACACCTCAGTGTGTGAAATATTTGGAAACTGATATGTAAACAAACCATGCTGATATAAACTCATGTCTTGGCATTTTTAGTCAAATGCTTACATCTGAAATAACTGATGAGTTGGAGAACTCAACCATTTTTCACTTTTCACATTTGTTGTGTGACTCATTCATTCAGCAACACTCAAGTACCTACACTGCAAACAGTAGAAATATAAAAATAAATATGTCCTTAGATGCCTGCTTCAAGGAATTGAGAGTCTACTAGAGAGACGCACATGTACATGGTTGTTGAGAGACCCCAGGTCCACGTGGTACACCGGGGACCTGGCCTGCCAGAAGTCTGCTTCCACAAGGCTCCTCTCTCAGAGAAAGCACAGTAAGGGATAGGGGAGTGAACATTATGAGCTTGACACGTTACCAAATCCTTAGATACCAGATAACAGAAGGGCATCTATGTGCCCGTGGCTGTAATTTCTTGGTCCATTCCCATCACTGGGTTTATATTTGAGTTGTCTGCAGATCTGAGCAGAGAGTGGGGAAGGGGAGCTAAACATCAAAACTGACAGAGGTATTTCATGAAAAGCCTAAAAGATACAAGAAACACTTTGGGAGATCTGTAATCGAGTATAACTGTATAAGGAAGTTAAAGTGACTCCTCTACCCATTTTGCAACAGAACATCATGCAGCAACATTCCCCAAAGTAGGTTGTACTGAAAATAAATTGCCGATGGCAAGCAAGAAAAAGACTGTATGGTCAAATATCTTTGGGTCACAAAGGGTTAAACAAATGTCTTAATGTTGCGCCTTCTGACAGCCTTTTTAAAATTGATGTCCCTTGGTGAATCAGCCACAGAGAAATACAAACTCAGAATAACTTAAAAACAGACAATCTGTGGGGTGCCCCAGGAAAGCATTTCTCAAAGAAAGATGCTTTGGCATTTTGAGGGGTCTGGTACCTCTGTATGTGCCACAGATTACCCTCTACTCACATTCAAGACAAGACGAAGGTAAGAAACCAAAATTGCTGAGGTTACTTACTCTTAGATGTATTTAAAAGCAAATGATTGACTAGGGACTGAATTAAACATCTAATTATATTCCAGTTAATGATTCTTTCATTAAGCATGTGCCGTATTATAGGACATTAATCAGGCATGAGATACTTAAAGTTACTTTTAAACAGCTTCCTGCAACCTTGTTTATCACGCCCACTAGTACCACAGAATGCATTTCACATATTAGAAGCAGTGATTTATTGGTTTAGGTTCTTTGGGGAACCAATACACTTTGTATACTAGTACACATAGAATTCCATGATTATCTTGTAGTTCAGGGAAACTACCTGACTGTGTGTGACTAAGCCCTCCCCATTCCAAATTCCCACTGAAATAAGAAAAGGGATTAAATAGATTCCAGATTAATTGCTAAAATCTTGGAAGCAGTGGGGCAAGAGAAGTAAAAGAAAGGTAAATTTTCTTCTGAGAGTTGAAAGGGTAGGGATACAAAATATGTTTTAAAAGCAATTTAAAGGTAACCACTAGTGGAAAATGTCTAACTCACTGATGAATAATAGATAAGCAGAGTTACTTTGATTAATGTAGCAAAACTAGGAAAATAGGAAAAGATAATTTGGAAAACTAAGATCACAAAGTAACAGTAAGCATATCAGTTACCATAAGAAACGGAGATGTGTTGAATTATTTATTAAGACATAAAGACTCTCACTGAGTCTCATGCATACATGTCTGTACTCATTCACCTAACTATGTGTTACTTGCAAGACAGATATCCAAAATAAAATGACCCACAAAGGTTAAATATAAAAGAATATGCAAAAATATTTCCCATCAATCAAAACAAAAGTGAAATTAGGGTTGTACTATTCATATTAAAATGAATGAAAAGAATACTTATAAAATTCTGTACATCAAATAGCCATCATCAAGGTACATAAAGCAAAACTATCAGAGTCCTGGGAGAAACAGACAAAATACTATCGTACGGACAATTTTACTTCTCTTAGTTTAAATGCTAGGCTTTCAGGTCAAATGCTAGTAAAAGAACAACTGAATCACCTTCCTGGGATCTTTACCTCCACAGCAGGAGTGAAGCATATTCCATACTTCTTGGCCCACATTTTCTAATAGAAATATAATGTGAGCCGTATGTGTAAATTAAAACTTTCCAGCATGCACATTAAAAATAAAATAAAAAGTTTAAGTTAAAATCAATATATTTTACTAAATCCAATATATTTAAATATTATTATAACATATAATCAATATAAAATGTTAATGAGATATTTTACTTTTTTCATTCTATGAAATCCAATGTGCATCTTACACATATAGCACTTCTCCATTTGGATGCTAAATTTTCATCAAAAATGCTTGATCTATATTTAAGTACCATAAAATTTATGATTGGTATCGTAGGATTACATATTCAAGCTTTTCCGAGATTCTTAAATTTTTCACAAGATTGGAATGAGCATCAATTTTTAAATCAAAATCAAAATTAATTAAAATTAAATACAATTAAAAATTCAGCTTCTCAATCACACAAGTCACATTTCACTGTTCAATAGATACATATGTCTAGTGGTTGCCACTTTGGATGGCAAAACCTTGGCTAAATTTCCTACTCTCTGAGATGACTATTCCATATATATCCTTTCTTCCTAAGCTGGTTAACACCTCCTACCTTATCCTCAATTTTAACTGATTGTATTTCTAACATGATTGATAAAACAAATATCCCGGAGAGAACGTCGACAAACGGGTAGGACCACATCTGGTTCCCATGTACCCTGTTTTCTTTTCAGTACTTGAGATGAACAGTTCTTACCCCCATCTAAAGCCAACCATTCCTCTTGGGCATTATATTCTATTCTCAAGGATATAATTTCAGGAAATCTGTCCTTCCTCTCTTATATCACCTACTTTTACTTTCCATAAAAAAGTTCTACTGACCTCATTTCTCCTTCCAAATGGTGCCTCATTTCTCAGCTTCCTTCTATAGCAAAACTCCTCAAAGGTTGTCTATACTTCCTGGCTTCACTGTTTCTACCCTCATTTTCCTTTAAATCCATTTCTGTCAAATTTTACCTCTATCATTTCACTGAAACTACTCTTTTGATGGCACCAAAGACCTCCTTTTTGCTAAATCCAGTGGTCAGTTCTCAATCCTCTTCTTTGATGACTCATTTCTCCTTGAAATACTTTTTTCCATTTTTACCCCTGGATACCACCCTCCACTTTTCTTCTGCCTTGATGATTATTCCTTCTCACGTTTCTCCTCATCTTCTTCTCAACCTCTTAGCTCAGAGTGTCCCACGACTCTTTCATATCTTGGCCACTGATGTGCTAGTAACTCGCAAGTGTACACCCGCAGCTGGACTTCTTCCTTCAACTCTCACTTTATACATACCTTTCTGTTCAACATCTCCCTTGGATATATAATTGACACATAAAACTTAATATACCTAAAATCAAGCAATTTTTTCCCCCTCTCTAACTACTCTTTCATGTTTTCTTCCCTTTTAGGTTGCCTCGGAAGCCTTGGAATTTTCCTTTTTGTCTTTAATTTTTTTTTCTTCTCATCTCCAGTGTAATAGAAATGCTATTGGCTCTACCTTAAGAACACACAAAGAATTGGATCACTTTTAATCATTTCCATTTTTTCTTTTTACTCCTGCATACATTTTAGAATTTAGAGAAGGCAGCCATTCTTTTGCCTTTTAAGCTGAAAGACTGCAGGCTGACATCCATTCTAACAATAATCTATTTTTGATTTAAGATCTAATTTCTCTATGTCAGCATTCTGGAAGTTCAATGAAAAGATCTGATGGAATAAATTAGTTTTTGTTCTTATAAGGTATATAGATAAATATTCAGAGATCATAGAGAACAAGTATTTCATATAAGGTTACTACCTCATGTATCATAAAAGGCATTCCAAAGTTATGCTAGTAAAGTTGCATTCTGTTCTCCTAGGGTCCAAAACAAGAGTTATGCTATGTAGATTCTTTGTGTTGTCACTTTCTGTTGGGTCTTTGTTATTCTTTAAACTTCCCATCCAAGGCTTGTGGATTTTGTTTTACCATAAAACCAAAATTGAAGCAGGTCCCTGACTGCTTTCTGCTCTTCTTGCTGTGAAGTGAATGAATAACAGTACTTCTATTTCTTAGCTCGTCTCCTGCAAAGCACAGGCCCCAGAGATGGGATTTTCATCTGAATTGAAGCAAGAATCCCCACATGGTTGTGTATCTTGACATATTAGAATCTTGCAAGGTTTTAATTGCTCGTGTAATCTCACCCTAAATTCTGATGCACACCCCATCTTCCAGCTGAGAATTCCTGGTGAAGTGAGTAAAAAATGGGTTTGTGCCATAGCCTTCAAATAGACTAGGATGGGGAAAGATAGAGAACCACAGCTTATAAGGTTGTGGTTTAAAATATGTGCTTTAGATGACAGCAGTGAGTAACAAACAGAGTGCCTGCTCAGCAAATAGTTTTCCTGTCTCCTTTTAATTGAATCAGTCAGTTATTAGACTCAAATAACCATTTCCTAAAGTGGCTGCAATAAGCAGAAGCCATTGTACTGTACTTCTCAAGGACTTGATTCAAACTCAGTAATTAAATTTTGCTGATTCCTCTAAGTCACAGGGCCACAATGCTAGCAGAAACCAGCAGAAGCTGGTTCTGTCTAGAGAAAATTTGTTTTCATCCTCTTTAGGTTGAAAATGCACAATAAGGGTCTATTAATTAATACAATAATTAAGTAAATTATTTTATTGCCTAAAAAGGAAAATTTTGCATAGCAAGAAGTACCCAAATATTCTTAAAAACTGCACGCTCAAATGGATACAACCAATTGCTGAAAAGAAGTCCATTGCAATTGTTCTTGTGTGTTATGAAGCATCAGTAAGTGAGCTGGTGTGGATCAATGCAGCCTTATTAAAATCCTTAGGTGGCTAGTAGAATTCAGACAATACGTGCATTTGGTTGGAATGCAGTTTCAGATACTTAGAAAAGAAACATGACACTGTTAATATGCTTCCATTACCATTTCACACAGACATCACTTCTTGGGCAATGAATCACTACCTAATGATCTAGGTTTTTATTCTTCTCAGTATAGTGTTAGACTTAGCTTTTAGGTTTCCTTCTATTTTTCTGCACACGCATTTTAAGTATAGCTCTTTCTTACAAAATGCTACTCTTTTCTTTGAAACATTTTAAAAGACTTTTGGAAAAGCTTTTACACTCTACTACTACACAAGCTATATTATTTAAATCGAGAGTAAAATATATTCTTGTTAACAGTAGACAAAGTTATAATTGAAGAATTATTGCAAGAAGCGAGACGCAGTTTTTGTCAGAGCAGTCAGACGTGTCAGGCTAAAGTCGGTTGAGACGGCCCTGGCCTGCCACTTGGGATGAGACCTATGCTCCTCAGGTCACTCAGAAATGCACTAAGTCTGGAGCAAACAGATTCTTAGGAAGATGGACTTGGCCAATGGCTCAGTCTGTAGAGGCCTGTGGAATAAGGTTTACTCTGATTTGGGGGCCTTTCCTTGGGAAAACTTGTTTTGAGGTCCTCATATTGTGGTAAATCTCTCCTTACATGTGACCTAGAGAGGGACAAATGGTCTCAACCTGAGCCTAACCTGTTTTCTGCCAGATTAGGTTAGGCTGCTGGCAAGACATCCCAGCACTCCGTTGGATAAACACAGAGAAAGTTTATGCCCCAATAACTAACTAATTTAGCTCCCCTTCCATCAGTGAAAAGTGAGTGGATGAGAATATTATCCATTCAAAGCCATGGTTTTATGTCCTCCCCTCGCCTGCTTTGTCTGTAATTTGTTGGAATATTCATAATATTCCCCTTCCTGGGTAACCCCGATTGTGTCTTCCTCTTCTTTCTCTTTCTCCCTCTTCCTGTCTCTAGGTTTCCCTTCTTCCTTGAAGCTTTTTTTTTTTTTAACACCAAGGTTATAGAAATAATGTCTCAGAAATGAGGTTTTGCAAACCAAATACTTGCAACTCTGACTTTAAAGAAACAGAAACAAGTGATATGGAAGTGGTGTGAGGATAATTAACCTTTAAAGAGGTTTCTTCAATTAAAAAGTGAATTCTCCACAGGGTTCTGTTAATAGCCTGTCTCCTTAAAGACTTTTTTTTTCATGGTCCGACATATAGGCATTTGATTTGCAGAGACTCAGTTCTGCACACCTCCGAGGTACAGGGGCGTTACACCTGGTGAAGTTCCCATTTCCTTCTCACCACCCAGATCATTTTCACTTTGGAATGCAAATGCATCAAAGCTGAGGCTTCAGTATGAAAAATCCACTTCAGCAAAATCAATTTTAAGGAAAAATATAGAGTTTAGTTTTTGAGAGGAAGGAATAAGTTTCTGCTCACACATGACCCTGCGAAAAGTCGCTTATACAAGATGGTAACAAAATCAATCTTATCAGCATTTAAGGAGGGCTTCTTTTGACATGTTCAAAGGTATTCTTCCCCTCCCTTCCTCCCTTTCTCTTCTAAAGGGTTCCTTCCCCCTCTCCCTTCCTCCCTCTTTTTTTCTTTACTTCTTTCTCCTTTCTTTTTTTTTCTGTCTTTCCTTTAAAAGTAAAAAACAGCCAACTAGGTGCGCAGCAGGATACTTTCACTCTCCTCCATGTATCTGGCTATTTTGCCCCCACGTGACCTTCCTGACTTTCAGAGACCTTGCAATTCTTTACTATCTAAATTTCCCCTAACTACTCCCTGACTCCTCTCAACATGTAAAAAGAATTGTAATAAATAAACCTCTGGTCTTGAAAGCCAAAAGACCCACCTAATTTGCAGAAATAAGAATCGTCTGGAAGAAGGACTGGTCACAGCACAACACTTTTCAGAGAGAAGATGCAGGTAGAAAAGCATAGGATTATCATTATAAAGGCAAGAAGTATTCAGCAGAAAGTAGCATTCTTTTGAGTTGGAAGTTGGAGCGTTATTTGGTAGACCTGTAAAACCACTTTGGATGATTTAATAGGTAAGAACCAGAACCTGGAATTGGAATTGAAAAGACATAATAATTTAATCCCTCTGGCTAGGAAAGGAACAACACAATTTTGGATCTAAATTTAATTGGGATTTAACTAGATTCTCTGAAACTTTTCCATTTTTCATCTGGAAAGCATAAAGTTCTCATGCTTTCAGGAACAATGATGGACTGCATAATCCAGCTGTGCATGGGGTATCCTAAATCCAGCTCTCAGCAGCCACTGTGGGGCAGTCAAATGTATTCCAACGGAAATGAGAATCTAAACAGCTTTGCAGTGTGCATAAATAAGGAAGGAGGTTAAACCTTTTGGAAAGAAAATTATCAAAATCATAGCTTCTATTCCTGCTTTTTTTTTCCTTTTGATATTGAAAATCTATGCCAGGATTTCACCTTTTGCCCCAAGATTCCTGCTGCAGTTTCTTAACAATTCCCACTGACATAGGGCATTGGAAAAAAAAAAGCATTAAATCATTTTGGCCTGAGTCTATCCAAAGTCAAAAGTACTTTAAAGTACTATCTTCCATGCAAACAATACCAAGATTACAGCACGGAGACTTGATATTAAAGAATAATAAGGCAATGTGTGAATTAAGCATATTATATTTGACTTCCATCAAGGACTTTGCCGCTAGCACAATCCAACTGAATACGCTCTCATAAACCCAGACTTCCCAACACATAGCTCTCATATACCACTCTGCGATCATGCAACAGCAGACCAGAACAGGCTTTTTCAGAAATATTACAGTGACTGGATAAGCACTTATCTCACCTGCTTCTTCCTTATGAACATATTATAGAAGTCCACATGTCATCTGTCATTATTCCCTTTCTCCCTGCTGCCCCACTTCCTACCTTGGCCCAGCCTTTGGGGATGACAGAATTGAGAGAGAGGGGCAGGTGATGACTGAATGGTGTGGCAATTTGTGAACTTAAGTCCCATGTCTCCTGGTCTCAGCCAGCTTTCGTTTCACAGGAAGCTATTCATGCTATAGACAGGCCAAGTTTAGAACAAACCACGTAAGTGGTTATATTTGATGGGAAAACGGAGTCTCGGGTGATAGGCTATAAAAGGTACGGTCAGGGACTAAGTCAACCGTACATTTTTTAATTTTACTTTTACTTTTAATTTTTTAAGCTACCAAGGATCCTGAAAGAAGCTAAGACCCTCTGGAAGATCCTCCATGATAATTTAAACTTAGGTATTCTTAGAGTTCCTTTGCTATCCTGTAGCTCCCAGATCTGATGAGTGAAACCCTCATTTGTGGAAGTCCTAGGAAACCTGAGCAGATGAGTAGCAAAGTCTAGTACAAAAGTTAGAGGAGCCTTCACAAAATCTATTTTGAAGAAAGAAATGGAAGAGTGTGTGATGTGGTGAGAGACAAAGGACCTCGGCAGACAGCAAATATACTAGAATGGGGTGAGTATACTATATGCTAAAAATTCATTAAGTTAGTAGACTTAGCTGAAATCAAAGAGTTTTTTTTTTTTTTCTGTTTAAAACTATCATGAATCACCATGTTGAGTTGCCCATAAATTAGCTGAAAGTGCGTGATCCAGGCTCTGTATGTTGCAAGACCAGACAGTTGCAGATACACAAGAATCTGCCATTGAGTAAGAAAGGTCCTAACACTTGATATGCCTTTAATCATATCATATGGCAGTAATATCCCAGGAGACCTGAGAAAGCCATATGGAAGGAAAGATGCATAAGAGACGGAAAAAGTGGTGAAATAGGTGAATCTTATTAGAGATAGCCAAATATTGTTTTCTACTGTATTGTGTGAACATATCTAAGAAAGGGTTACCTTTATCCCTTTTTGTTTAATTTCTTCCCAGTTTTGGCTAAGGATATCATCAACAGCATTTTGAAACCCTTGTGGGAAGCAGTTTTTTACCCTCTGCTTAATTACCTGATAATCTAGCTGTATTCATGGTGTTTTGTGTGGATATTTAGCGACATGTTTTGTAATGATAATTATGAAGTATTTTATTTCCCAGCAAATGGGTCAGGCCAATGTTTTCTGCTCTTGTTTGACTGCTGAATATAAGAGCTAGCTCTTTATTATCTGCAGAAGGGATGGTCCTTTTTTTTTTTTTAATTGAGGTACAGTCAGTTTACAATATTGTGTCAATTTTTGGTGTACAGCACAATGCTTCAGTCATACATGAATATACATAAGTGATGGTCCTTTTGGGTAGGATATTTATTACACAGAAAATCCCCCAACTACATTTCAATATGCCTAAAAACTTGGCCTTTCATCAAACTTGCTAACAAGTTGCAACAGACGAGTGATTTATTCCCCAGAGAAATAGCCAAAACGCATTAAGGAGAAGGTGGAAGAAGCTGAGAGCTTGGATAATCCATCAGCTAGTTAATTCACACCTGAATAATTGAGAGTTTGCTTTACAGTTATTGAATATTTATGAAGGTTCCACAATGTGTGGAAAAGTAGATGCACCAAGTAAAAACACCAAAATAAAACCAATCTGCACACAATTTATGTTTAATACAGATCTTACTACTTACTTGACTGGAACACACAGAACAGAATGTGTTTTCAAATATTAGTGTGTAAGAATCATGAAGAAGTTGTGTCTGTTGAAACTGCAGATTTCTAGATAAACCTCAGAGGTGCTGCTTGGGAATCTGCATTTCAAACAGTTTATCCCAGATGATTCTGAAGCAGGTGGTCTAGACTTTCCTTGGAGGAAATATCACTGTAGGTAGGAACAGGAAAATTTTATTTCCCAGGAGGCACAAGATAAGAAATCAAAAATACACTGACCTATGAATTGGAGAAAGAGAAGAAGCCAAAAGAGAATGCCTATTTGCATAAAGGAGAGGATAGGTATAAAGAAAAAGAAAAAAAGGAAGGTAGATAATATAATCATGGTACCATAAAAGAGCTCAGTATCTTAGAGATCTGCTATAATGCTATGATGTCTGTAATTTACTGTAAATTAGTTACTGTAAGTTACACTTTGGAAGTGACCATTTACTGGGATCTTGCAGCTCAGTGATGCCTCACTAGCATTCTAAAAGAAAGCCAGGACTCTGGAGAGGGCTCATACACTGATTTAGCTATTTACGCTGGATCAATACCAAAAACTTTACTAATTAGTATAATGAACATCAGAAAAGGAATTCCATTGGTTAAACTGGTGGATTGTTAACCAGCATAATGGGTTTAGAAGTGGACCCTCACTGGTGAAATTAGTGTCATTAATGATATGTGGATCAGCTAAAATATTTTAGCAGAGAAGCCTATAGCTAGCCTGTCACTTGAAGGATGGGTGCTAATTTCTCAATAATCCCTAAATGGTTGGGACAGTTAATCTGAAGATGTCCGATTGCCTGGCCTATAAGGATACAGAATCTTGGCTCTGGGATGTTGTTTAGGCTTCCTTAAGTGATTTTTTTTTTCAGGCAAGACATTTAGGGATACCCTGTAAGAGTGGAGAGTTAGGACTTGATTTCACAGAATAAATATACTGTATGAATGTCTTGTACCTGCTTGTTAATAAATATTCTTATGATAAATGCTTGACACACAAGGCAGAATTGTTCTGACTTGCTCTAATTTTAACTTGAAGCAAGTTTGTGGTGGTGGTTGCTCATTCTCAATCCCCTCAAGTGTTTTTGTTGGTACAGCTAGCCACAAAAAGACTTTATGAGTTGTCATGCCTCAAATGGCACAGATTGTGCTTAACACAAATGTAAAAATCACATAAACAAACAAACAAAAGACAAAAACTTAATTGGAAGAGACATTTGGTTAACCTTCTCTTGGTGATCTTTCTCTTTTGGGGAAAAAAATTGATAAAGGGAGCTATAGTTTTTGTGCTTTCTGTTATCACAAGTGTATTCATTGTTTTGCTCTTTCTGTTCCCAAAAAATAGGGTCAACAGACGCTTGAAAAGAAGGAGTTTCCAAAGGCATATAATTTCTACTGGGTCATTCACTTCTCTAATTTGCTCCATGAAAAAGAGCAAACAGGAGAAACTGGGGATAGAATTTTGACTTTTCAGACCCTGGTCCACTATACTTTCCAGTGGGCCATGATCTCTATGTTATTTAAGATCTCATCTAGGCTATTGTCTAAAAAAAAAAAAGGTACTTTAAAATATTTGACTGTCTCATTTCTTCCAACCCGCAAGTAATTGTTGGTTTAAAAAAAAAAGAAAAGAAAAGAAAAGAAAAGCTAATCAGAAAGCTCTAGTTGTGTGTTCCTTAATTTTCCTTGCTTAAATATTTTGAAGTGATCAGATGCTTCAGCATATCTGCCTAGAAGGGAAGTTATATCAGTTAATACCTTTCACATTTATTTATATATAGGCATTCAGATATAAAAATGTTCAAATGTGTTGCATGATAATTTGTTTTTTTCTACAGTGAAACTGAAACTGTAAATGGGAAAATGGAAATGTTGTTTCTATATCTACATATCCATAGCAACATCTTTCCAGAGGTGATACTGTACAAAAATAAATTCAGAACATTTAACCAAAAAGCCTTCCATGTTGAATGGTAAAATATCTATGAGGTCATTTTAAGATTTTAAAGAGTCAAATTATGGAGAAGCAGATTAATTAAGCCATAGACACCGTGAATGTTTAAGAATGTTACTCTAAAATGTCACACTTTCAATAATTGTAAAAGATTCAGTTGGGTATTCTGTAACTTTTATAATTACATGATTTATTAGACAATGTTAACATGCAGACAGAAAGGGGGAAATATCTATAAATAACTTTGTATATATTTGCCACAACTTGCCAGCTAATTATCATTTTGAGATATGATGGTTCTGATTAATAAATCAAAAGGGAAACTCAATTATGAATGCAAGCAATCAAACTTCATATGCAAGCCAAAATAAACCCGGTATTTGTAAGTCAGAAGAACCCATTAGGGAAATGAATATAGTAGTGTTCCAAGGCTACATTGTGTGGAAAATAATGCTCTCCTGTTTAACGGAAAGGGGTAGGTAAGAGAATACTTAAAAGACGAACTACTTGGAGTATTGTGTCTGACAACAGGACACTGACTAAAGTAAAGGGCTCAAGTCGAAAAAGAAATGACAATGTCTTCAGTTCTTTTCAGTTGAGTTCAAGGAATATTTAATGAGTAACAAACTAATTAGTTGAGTCAAACTAATGTTATGAGTTGAACTTGCCCCCCCAAATTCCTATGTTGCAGTTGTAACCCCAGTACTTCAGAATATGAGCTTACGTGGAAAGAGAGTTGCTGCAGATGAACTTAGTTTAGTTATGATGAGGCCATACTGAAGCTGAGTGAGCCCTTAATTCAATATAGCTGGTGTCCATAAAAAAGGGAGGAAATTTGGACAGAGAGCCATGAACACAAGAAGAATGCCATATGAACATGAAGGCAGAGATTGGGATAGTGCTTCTATGAGCCAAGGAACACCAAAGATGCCCGCAAATCACCAGAAGCTAGAAGAGAGGCATGAAACAGATTGTCTCTCAGCCCTCATAAGGAACCAACCCTATAGAGTACTTGATCTCAGCTGTGTAGCCTCCAGAACTGTGAGACAATAAATTCTGTTGTTTAAGCCACCTGGTTTGGGGTGCTTCGTTGTAGCAACCCTGGCTAACTAATACAGGTATAGACATAACAATGGAGACATAATCTCCATCCTCAAAGTGCTACAAACAGTTATTCTCATGGAAAAGTTTGTAGAGAATCCTACTGGCAGAGCTTTGTCAGTTAAATGGCAAAAGTCAGGAGCCTGGAAACAGAAGAAGATGAAAGGGAAAATGCATGTTATCCCCGGGTGGATTTTGACAAGGTTGAAAATGAATAGGGCAGGGAATTCAAGGCATGAAGGTGCATTCTTAAAATAGTTGATCATGAGATCAGGGTTGGGAAGACAACTGAGGGAAAACAATGTGGAAAAGTGTGCTTATGAGCTACAACAAGAATAGGAAAAGTGGAGTTAGTAGGAGAAATGAAAGATTAGGTGGTTATAGAATTCTGCTTTAAGGACTTTTTAACCTCTAGATTTGGACAGATATACTCTTTCTGAAGGACAAATGTGAGGATGCTGGAACTTTTAACATTTTTAATATGACAATATATGTCTTAATATTAATGAAAAGCATGTAGAATTACCCTTCAATCTTTTCTAAAAATCATTCTAAAATATTCTAAAATATTTCATACACATTAAGTCACATAAAAACAAACTTATGGTTACCAGGGGGAAGGGGTTGGGAAGGGATAAATTGAGAGTTTGAGATTTGCAGATAATAACTACTATACACAAAGTAGATAAACAACAGGTTTATACTGTCTAGTATAAGGAACTATATTTAATATCTTGTAGTAATCTATAATGAAAAAGAATATGAAAACGAATATATGTATGTATATGTATAACTGAACTATTATGCTATACACCAGAAATTAACACACTGTAAACTGACTATATTACAATAAAAACAAACAAAATCTAATACAATGATCACCCATATATCTACAACTTGACTTTAAAAATATGGTATTTCTCTATTAGGTTTCTTGATTGTGGTGATGGTTTCATAGGTGTATACATCTATTAAAGCCCCAGGGGTTCCTCTTCCAGATCTCATTTCTTCCCCTAACAACCACACCTGGTACCTCCTACTCTGAAATCACTCTCATGCATTCTGTTTTATATTCCCCTGCAGAGTTGTCCAGGTCAGAGGCAAGAGTGCTGAAGCCTTTATACCCTTGTCTCTGCCAGTGCCAGTTACAGGTCCAAGACTGTCCCTGGTGGGTTGTGAATCTCAAGTTGCTTCCCAGGTCTTTTTACTTGTAGGCAAAGTAGGTGCCAGCAGTCTTTAGGGGAGTTTTCTCATAAAGTCCCAGGTACTGTCTGCTGGAGTAAATGTGTAACTGATCCTAGTGAGACTTCCCAGGACAAACCCCACCCCAACCTCATGTCCTCTGCCTATAGTTTTTGTAGGAAAACTTTAGCCTCCAGGCCTTCACTGAGTTCCAAAGAATAAATTTAATCAGAGAAGTGAGAAAATGCAGAAGCAAAGAAAAACAGCCAAGCAAGACAAAATAATAGTAGTTTAGCCATTAAACAAAGTGAAGGACTTTTACTTCCTTCTCAAGGACTACAGATAATATTCTGAGTCATAGCCTTTGAACTATTTTGCAGATACTGAAACCCCCACCAAGGGGAAGAAGTTAACTGCATAATGACCACATGCACTTAGACCCCAGACCATTGGAACCAGAAGGTTGATGATACTGACTCTGGATTACCGCACCACCAATCCACTAGAAAGAAAGTCCACGAGCTGATCGTGTACCCCACAGGCCTCTCTCTCACCCTGTCTTTAAAAACCTTTCCCTAAAAGCCTTTGGAGGGTTTGGGTATTTTTGAGCATTAGCTGCCTGAACTCCTTATTTGGTACCTGCAATAAATGCTGCACTTTCCTTCACCGCAACCAGGTGTCAGTATATTGGCTTTACTGCACACAGGCAAATACACTCAAGTTCACTTCAGTAAGAAATGCATATTAGGGGCCTGTGTACATAACAATGGTGAAGGGAGGTAAGAAATACAGGAAGCCCAGTGTTAATGTCCGCTACCTCTCCCATCATATGGATACACCATACTTAATCTATTTTCCTGTTGGTGGACATTTAATTCAAGTGAGTATTTCATTTGTTCCAGTTTTTAAGAGTAGATGCTAAGACTACCATAAAAAATAAGCATTCCTTAAAGATTTATTTTATTTTGCAATTCAAGAAAAAAAGTCTCCCATGAAGTCCCCCTCTATGAGAAATCAGCTGAAGGGGTGGAAGACTATCCCCTTTGTTTGTTCTGGACTATCAGAGAGGAAGGGGGCTGGGAGATGAGCTAGAACCCCTTCTCACAGAGGGCAACTCGTTTCGATGCCTTAGGTTTGGATGCTGCAAGTGAGAGCTCCTTGCTGCAGTTGTGGGCAGGGTCTGTGTCCCGGCCTCCTAAGATATCCTCAACAAAGAAGAATCTTCCATTTCCCAGGGCACTGTCAAATCCTTTAAAGTTCCATTTTATATCTTGCTTAATTCTTGGTTACTCTGTTATGTTTTAAAACATGTTTCACCTTTACTGTCTTTTTTCTTACTCATTTAATTAATATTTAATTTTTTTAAAGTTATAAAAAATTTTTATTTTAGGTGGGAATCAGAGGAGATATTTGTAAAACGAGACAGGCTGACTGCCCAAGCCCAGTGCAAAAGAGGCTTGATATCTCTTCCTCCTTCCTTATCTCCCTCCTCTCCCCACTCCCTCAGCTGTTAAATTTTGAGGTACTAAAGAGATCTCTGTTTCTTATTTGAGCCCTGGATTGTCTCCAAGACATAAAAGGAAGTCCTGTGGGACAGGACAGCAGCCTAAATCATACATACATAATACTTTTGACATCTTGACATACACTAGGGGAGAAGCATCGTTCTCTACCCAAAGAGCAAGTTACTTTTCACAAATTTGCCAAGAAGCAGTGCTGATTTTGTTCACGCAGCTCATGAACTATGTATCAAAGACTACAGGGACATCTATGAGAGAAAATCCAACTGTGTAAACCTCCAACTTGAGCACACTTATTTGAGCCACAAAGAGGAACTGTAAAAGATGTGACTGGGTAGCATTGCTTAAGGAGGACCCTTCAAATGAACGCAAACCTCGTCACAACTTTAATTTTAGGATTCTTTTACTCAAGTATTAAAATTTCCCCTTAAATGGCTTGGTTGAAAGATAAACAACCAACACACAACCACCACCACAGAAAAAGCAGGTCTTTCAGGGTAAAATTTTACACATCTCCTAGTTTTCAGCTCTTAAGGATTTGGTTAGTGTGATGGACTGAATGTTTATGTCCCTGCAAAAATCATATGTTGAAACCCTACCCTTCAATGTGACGGTATTCAGAGGTGGGGACTTAGGGGGGTTATTAGGTTTGGATGAGGTCATGAGGGTGGGGTCCTCATGATGCAGTTAGTGTCCTGATAAGAAGCAGAGGGATCAGAGTTCTCTTTCTCTTTTCATCATGTGAGGACACAGTGAGAGGGTAGCTGCAAGCCAGGAAGAGAGTTCTCACCAGGGAACTGAATAAGCCAGAACCCTGATGTTGGGCTTTCAGCCTTCAGAACTGGGAGAAATGAATTCATACTGTTGAAGCCATGCAGTCTATGTTGTTTTGTTATAGCAGCCCAAACTGACTAAGAGAGTTAGGTTGAGAAAATTTCTGATAAGTGTTTTAGATTGGATGTCTGAAAACCTGATTATATACTTAAAGACTGTAGAATGGACAGCTTAAAAATCAAAGTTTCATGAACTAGAAAATGTCTCGGTCATAGTTCCTCGTCCATCATAAACTCCAATGTTCTATCAAGTTTCTTTAGTGTTTGTAGCCAGTGGAAGGACTCTGGAACTATGTTAAAATCTTTCTTAGGATGAACATGGGGGCTTGAGACACTTACAAGTAAGCTGAACAACATTAGGGGGCTCAGTCTTTACAATTCCTTTTGCTCTGAATTTCTTTTGATAATATTGTACCAAAAAAAATCTTTATCAATATTTCCCATTTCTATGAAAAATGCAGTGCATAGTATGAGGACTTGGAAAGAGACTGGCGGTGCTATGGCATGATGCAGAGACATGTTATTTCTGGATTTACAAAGCCAGCAGGAAACTAGTATTTTCCACTTTACTAAAGGAAGTAACTCATCTTAGAATTAAAGTGAAAAAGGACTGCCCTTAACATGAACTTTGAGCAAGTGTACTGATAGAAATGATAAGCATTAGAAAGGTGTCATTGAAAACTGGAAAAAGAATTCAGATTAGGCCAAAATAGATCACTGTCTTGGACACTTTTCTACAAATTTTGACTGAGAAGAAATTGGAATTTAATATTAATATGTTATTTTCTTGTATGTTGAGCAGATCTATGGTTAATTTAATATCTGGTAAAATGTATTTTGTTTTATTTTCATAACACAGGTTCAGGCTATTTTGAGTCATCCTTTGGTCATCCCCACGAACCCAGAACTGAAGAACTGTCCAGATACTGTCATCTATTGATATCTACTGGTAGAGCCTCTGAGACTGTGACAACTAAGATTCTGGGCCAGTACAAGTAAAATCAGGCAAGGAGTACACCTTACAGAATGCTGCTTTAGTGGGGCATATTTTTGTCACGCTGTGCCACATTCATATTTTATTTTTGTTTTCCTTATTTTTGTTTATTTATCTCTTGTAAATTGTGGCATATGTCACTTATCCTCTCTTCTATCTCGGATTGTTCTCGGCAAGCTATATTCAATCTACGTAGAGTGAAGAACAAGGGACTTTATAGTCTGGTCTCAACACCTTTTGAAATACAAAGTTCAGGTCATTTCCTGCCAATGTGAATGGCAGGATGACTGCAATTTAGACAGTGGAGGGACGTGAGTTTTAAAAAATACTTTCATTAGAAATGTGATCTAGATTAACCTCAAAAATTCAAAGCTAGAAAACTAGTAAAAATGAATATATAGTGATATTTTAAAAAATCAAGAGAACAGTACAAAATACCAAAGGGAGTACAATGAATGATATCTTAAGATTGTTTTTATAATCCTCTTTCTGTCAATGTTTTATAAGCTTTCAAGAGTAGGAATTAAAAAGAAGAATAGCCGGAAACAGATTTCAAAATATCACAGAAAATGTTCTGCTTTGTTCTTGAAACTTCCTTATATTCTCTTATTTTAGGATGAGGAAAATAAACATTTACAAATAGTTTTCCACATGCTCTTACGAGGTGCTAAATTGGCTTATATTTTTCTGCGCTGTTTACAACACTTGAATAAATTTGTAATAGTTTTAGTGGGTCAGGGGAAACTGGACAAATGTGGTCTAAATTCTATGGTAATATAACCTGTGTATAATCTCTAGTAATGCTGGAAAATAATTTTGAATTGTTTTATTCAAAATTAATTTATGTATTACCACCCTCATATCCAAAATAAATTTGGGAAAACATATCCATAAAATAAGTATCACTTATTTTTCAAACTAGTGTCTGCAATTGCTATTATTATTTCTGGTAATTTTCCTGATACAACAGAAAATCCACTGGAATAGTTTGTATTTCAGTATTCTTCTCTGACAACCCTTGAGAATTTCTCTCTTCATTAATTAGGGCTTTATCAGGTTGCTGAATTTTATCTACCCTTTTTTCCACTTATTTGTATCAATTATATATAAGCACTGAGACCAAATCTGTAGAATCTCATTGCCTTAAATCTTCCAAGATCATGGTTGCCCTCTTGCCCTTTAAGACATCCTCAAGGCCTCTTAGATGTTCTCAGAACTATGAGTTTCATTTATACACACAAAAACTTAGCATTGGCATTTAAAAATGTCAATGAAAAGTCTGCATGTTTTATTTTCTTTTCCAATAAGTTTCTCTCTACTTCTTTCTGTCTTCAACCCGATTTGTTTTAAAGATGCTGCTTTCACTTACTTTAACAATTCCTTT
Organism: Camelus ferus; assembly: GCF_009834535.1. NCBI lineage: Eukaryota > Metazoa > Chordata > Mammalia > Artiodactyla > Camelidae > Camelus > Camelus ferus. Next base: position 38,833,679 of record NC_045696.1, on the reverse strand, counting down.
TTCTGACTTTACATTTGATCTTCTCACTGGGATTATGTTTCCATTTATACCTTAAATTTCATAGGTAATAACACCAACTAAGTCTTTTTAAAGTCCAATATTGGAATCCCAATATAAATTTGAGTAACTTCTCAGTTTGAATATTAGGAATCAGTTTTCTCTGATCCTTCCTTCTATCTTAGGAGTAAATAGTTTAAAGTCATTAAGCTTTAATAAATAACATGTAAGTAAAATCCTTGTGGCTCAGGGCTTATTAAGATGTATATCTTCTATCTCAGACAATAATAAACTAAGAAAAACAAAGTTACTCTTCCTTGGTTTCCAGAAACCTTTTCAAACGTCCTGTGTCCCATTCATTCACCACAAGGGGGCATATCTGTACAAGTGTATAAAGACCGCGTGGTAGCATTTTATGATGATTACACAAAGGTTTAGTTTTGTTTTATTTTGTTTTGTTTTATCATGCTTTTGTGTATTTTTTCCCTCTAGTATGTATAGATTTTATAAAGTGATCCTAATACTACCATATTTTCTAATGTTGAGTGTGGAGAATGAATTTCATTTTAGAACCAGAAGATGTATTCTAGGTCAGACTCTAGAAACTGCAATTCCAGCAGTTTCTGCTATTTCCCATCAGACATATTGGAGTTCAAGCAAAGTCTAATCATGTCCAAGTATCCTGAAACCCTATCAACTTTAGAGATATTAAGCATTCAATGGCATAATCTGAAATATACATAATTATTTTAAGACTCAGAGAAAATTCAGCACCTGGGGCAACTAAATGACTTTGCTGAGCAAAGTTATTTATGTTTGGCCACAGATTATATTTATATCATAGTTTAAAGTACTTTCACAAAATTTTACAGGTCTTTTACAAGTGCCTAGAGAGGGGCATACATTTCTATATTAGTCAATATTGGAGGAAAATGACCATCACAGATAACTTACACCAAAGAAACTGCATGAAAGTAGCAAAGCAGAGACTCCTGAAGCCATCAAAACAATGGTAACACCAGAATAAAAAATTGACATCGGGGCTAACAATTTCCCTCTTTAGTTAGTAAGCATGTTTTACACTGAAAACTATCTTCTGTGAGAAAATGAAAACAAAATACTTGGGCTACACGGAACATTTATTTGAAGAATAACATCAGAGAGGCAATTACTTTTTGTTGCACAGTGTAGTCTCTCCATGTGAGCAAAACAAGTCTAACTTTCCATTGTCCATGCCACTCACCTCCCCTCCTCTCCCACGCACCTTCCCACTGTACTGACAAATCTTTTACCTGCCTGTGATTTCTGTTTTATTTAAGGCTGGAGGAGGAAATAACTGGTTATGTGTCTAGATTACATTAAGGCAGTTAATCAAGATGAGGCCTTTAGATTGCCTGTTTCACAGCCACCTGGGTGTTTACTGAAAACCCAGATTTCCAGATCATACCTTGCTACTCCTCCCCCAGACCTACTGAATGAAAATTAATCTCTGGGGCTGAAAACTGGGAATCTGTATTTTAATAAGTGCCTTAGGTGATTTTTAATACTGTTCATCTCAATAGCAGCTGTAATCTATACTTAATCTTACTTATTATCTTGTCGGTTATTGTAACATTTTTATAGAATGGAAAGTTTTATCAAATCTATTCAAGATGCAGAAACTGAGGCGTAAGGATTTTAAATTGCTGATTGACGTTTGTTCACTGGATGATGGCCAGACTGAAATTAAAATCTGAGCCCCATGTATACAACCCACTATTTTTTTTTTGCCATATTATGTTATAGTGTTTTCTCCATTACTTAGTGATTCCATCTACATATTGGCCTATTGCAATGCCCTCATTATGAAATTCTATAGAGGGTGAGGCAAAGATGAGAGTATAACAGCTTACCTCTTATCTTTGTTAGCTATTAATTTCTATGAAGAAAACTTGGATGTATTGAATTTATGCTTTTCTTTTAGTAGCAATTATTTCTAAAAGCAAATGTATTTGCAACTTAACTAGGAACAACCATAAAACTTTCCTAAAAAAAGAAATCTGAGCCCATAGAAAAATACATGCTATAAACACTTACAGTAAAAATGTTGCCTTCCCTTAAAGAGAGTTTACTTTTACAGCATGTATGAAAAATAAAACTTGGAACCACTGAAAAGAACAAGGTAATGATTCAGTTTCTATAAAAAGAAGAGAATTAAGGATTAGAATGTGTTAGGACCTAAATTATGCAATATATACAGGCAAGAGTAATCTAGAAAACATTATCTTTATGTATAATTCATTTAGCAGCTGCCTATTTGTAACACATATTATACACTGATTAAGAGCATGGTTAAACAACTGAATAATGTGCATGCTTCATATAATAATACCCTGTTCTTACTGCAAGTTTGAAGAAGCAGAACTAGGTATAGTGAAACTCTGTTCATGTTAATTAGAACAGGTCATGATCTGAATATACGATAATATTGATGGATTATAGATGCATTCAGAGCTGTTCCTTGCAGAGAGAAAGGTCCAAGTGAGAGTTTAGGGAAAGTTCCTTGCAGTTACCTTTTCAGTGACCTCTTTTTGCTTTCCTGTAATGAGCCATGGCTGCAAATGCTGGCCCTATGAAAACCTGATTGGTAAGTGGCTAGCATAAACCAACCAAGGAATAGACAGGTGAGAAAATGGGGGAAAGTATTTATTTCATGACAAGGATGCTAATACATTTTTGAATGTTTGGAATTCAGTTTTATGTCTTTTAAAAGTACACTTCAAAATTCCGTAGCATTTTCTCTAGCTTTTGATCTCCTAACGATTGTTTACAGCTTGGAAAACTTGATGACTGTGGGGCTTAATGGTAGGCCCTGCGGTGACAACGAGGGATAGGTATTGAATTTGAATCTGTGGAAGAATCTGAGGATTCTTGGAATATTGCCCAGAATTCCATTAAAAAAATCAGTAATGGTAATGTTCATTTCCTTAATCTCTTCATCTTTCATTTAAAAATAACTGTTGCCCAGCGAAATGACCTCCAGCCATCTTTTTGATTACAGAAGTCATATTAAAACAATCAAACATGTTGTTTATTCACTGACTAATACCAGGGAGAAGAATTTTTAAATATACTGATCAGAAGGATATCTTGGAACTCTGCCAAGAGCTATTTCTCTCTATTTTTATAACATACACTGTTTTCTTTCTCTTATCAAGAAAGTAAAATATTCATTGCAGAATAATTTTAAAAGTTCGGTAAGTAAAAGGAAAAAACATTTTGAGTTACATGTGCGTTCGTGATATATCTCACCAAAGACTAAGAGATCATTCTCTTTATTTCTCAGTCTTCAAAGACTTTCAGCTACAGTCATTTGTTACCTTGTGCACGGGTCTCAGAGGTGAGAGACAGAAGGAAGTTTGCATATGATAGAAGAGAATTTGCAGTGGGAAGTATCAGAAGAGAAGGAGGAAGATTCAATCGTGGAACAGACACTTTCCTTTAACAATGTCATTACAGCAATAATAATTGACATCGTTTCCTTTGTAACAGCCATGTGACTTGAGCATATCACTTAATTTCTTTGGACCTCAACTTCCTTATTTAAAAAAATTATAAATACATAAATACACACACACACTCTCACATATCTTGGTGGACCTACTGACACAAGATATCCCAAGTCTCTTCACCACTCTTCATTTTTTTTTTTTTTTTATTACCACCTTACAACAAGCTACTATCATTTCCTGTCTAGCATGGTGCAAATGGATCTTTTGCTCTCTCTGTTTGACCCTCTACAATTCATTCTCAACATATCAGGCACGGTAAGCTCTTAAAAACACAAGTTCTATTATGTCACCAATTGCTTAAAATCTTCCAATGGCTTCATTTTAGTTACTCTACTCCATTCCATGAACTTTGAATTTCTGCAAGATCTGGCCCCTCAGTCCTAGTTTCCTCCCACCCTCTCTGATCTCTCAGTCTGCCAACCATCCTGGCCTTACTCCTACTATAAAATATGCCAAGCTTGTTCCCATTTCCAAGCTATGCCTTCCAAGGTAGCTACTCAGTTTGATTTTTCATGTTTTTATTTTATATCCAGAAATTATTACCATCTAAGATTGAGATTCCTTTTTCTCTTTTTTAAACTTTATTTATTATCTTTAGTCCCACTGTACTCAAGGCTTTAAACTCCTTAATAAAAGTTTGTTTACTGGAATATCTCCAATGTCCAGAACCGTGTGTAGCACAGAAAGGCACTCAACACACGTGTGTTGTGCAGAATCTCAGATTATAATTACACATGATTATTTAATGTTGGTCTTCTCCTCACATGTTTTTTATCTCCAACTTAGCACCTAATAATACTAAGAAACACATGTTAAATGAATAAATTATGATTACAGAATCCTCAAACCTACATTTACAGTCTGCTTAGATAATCTAGTCAGATGTGTATGACTAAGGCGATATTTTACTTCAACTAATCTTTTCATTTTTTAATGTATACTATCTATTAATCTGGAAGCTTTCTCATGTGTTGATTACTGTATCAGAATGTCTTCAGATACAAGTCATAGAGTCATAGACTGCACAATTTTCAGGAGCTTAAGTAAATAAAGTGTTTAATTAAATTACAAACAACTAACTGGAGTAAGTGGTTTCTGTATTGACATAGAAATGTAACAATTTCATCAGAGAACCAGGCTCTTTGCTCTCCTACCCAGCCATCTTCAGAACTGGGTTTGCCCCTTAAGCCCCAAGAGCATGTCCTTCCAAAACTGTATTTGAGGCAATAAAGAAAAAAAAGACCAATACTAGAAAGCTCTCTATTCATGCCTATTTCTAATAGACCTCAACACCAAAACATTCACCAAAGTTGCCAGTCTCACTTTCCTTTGCATTTAAGTGACTGAAGTGTAGAATTTAAGTGTCAAGGGAGAACGGTATAAATGTAACTGGCTTGTATATAAATCATGATTTATTTCTTGGACCTGAGTTCATTATAAACATCCAAATACAGATTTTATTAACAAGGAAGGTATGACAAGAGAGGTCAGATAGGCAGCTAACAGGGTCTGCCACTAACGGCACAACTAACTGATCACATTTTTCAATTTATTTGTCATTGATGTAAAGCTCTTTACAGTGGGAATGAGTAAGCTTTTTAAAGACTTTTCATGTGATTTATGCTATATTTATGTTTTCCTTTCCAGTTTCTTACTGTTAGAGGAAAAAAAGCATTTTTTTGACCTCAAAGATGAAACTAGCAATTAAGCATTAGTAATGACTTGATTTCTTCAGATGCTATCTTTGGAACTCTAGGTCTAAAGTCAGCAACTTTGTGTACACTGTCTTACTTTGTCTTTTTTCTGTACAAGCAAGATGGGCCAATGAACATTGTGCTTTCCACTTGCTGAACATCTGCTCATTGATCTTCCCCAGTAAACCAATTTAGTCTGGGTTTGTTCGAAAATCATTGGGAGCAGGGAGAGTAACTCTGAATTAGACAGTGTTGGATGTTGCTGAAACAAAAACAGGCAGTACTTAGTATTTCCTGTGGTTCCTGGCTAATTATCAAGGTGTATCCCAAATATCTTAAGAACTGTGACTGGTATTTGTTTTTTCCTCATTGATTCACCATTTCATTAGACAGACTGGATGTATTTCAGATGTTTGCAGGCTTTAAAATATTACGTACTATGCGTTTTTATGAACAATTTGTCTTGGGTCTTATCCATGCACATAGGCATCTTTTTGTGCTCAAACATTGGTAGGATGTTTTCAGAGACTTTAAAACTGAATTTTTCCCTTTGTTTGTGAATACCCTGACTCATTGTTATAAATTCTTCAATGTTGTTCCATTTGCTGCTTTCTATTGTAATTTTTTCATCTCTTTATGATGCATTAAGGATTATTTTAAGCTTCTTTATTTGGTAGGTTGTGATTAACTCATCTGGTGGTTGTGAAAGTGGATATCAGAGGAGAAATAAATGTAATTTTACAATGTTCTCATAGTTTCAACCACTTTCTACCATTTTCTTATTGGTGTAATTATCAGCAATTAATTAAGCTGCCGCTAAGCAGTGTATTAATCTAAATGCTGAAAAGCTTTAAAAAATGTAAAAGATAAATCTCCTGCTCTCTAGGATTCTATAAAAATCTATAAGGATTCATGTTTTTAGGAAAAAATAAGAAAAAGAAAACTACTTGTAAGTTACCCTAAGCCTTGAGAGCTAAACAGGAAGTTTTTCAGTGACCTCTTGTCTTCAATAATGCCTCCCCACGTCTAAGGCCTTAGCGTCCTTTTTAAAAAATGCACATTGGAAAGAGACAGGGCTTACAACTACAAAGGATATGCTTTTGTACAAGCTTTGCACAAATGATAGATGGAGATTCTCCCAAAGCATGGCTTGGCTTCTTAATGGGATGCATGACTGAAGTCGATGGTCCTCTCGAGCTTCAAGTGTTCTGATAGAGCTGTCTGTCTGCACAGTCCTTTCTACTCTGTGTTTGACAAGCTTCAAACCTTTTTCATTTATTTTACTACCAACAGCTCTGTAATGATCCCAAACCCTTGCTTCCTAAGCTTCAGAAATGAGACTTTTTTAGCAAATCACTTCTTAGATACTAATCTCCTCTAATATTGCTGATTGATTCCCATTTCCTTCTTATGCTCAAGATTTGCCACTGTCAATTCACCCAACTAGTCCACTTCAAAGAAGTCTGTGCCCTCTGACACCACTGTCCCAGACAACTGCGATGAAGATTTTGGGTCTCTCGGTCTGTGATCCAAGCTGGTATGTAGACGCTCACCTTTTGAACAATTATTGAATAGTCTTGCTCACATTCTCCTGGTTTAGTATAAAGCTTTGTTGCCCTTTCGTCTCCACTGTTGTGGATTTGCTTTCTGGCATTTGGGCTCAAAGTGTGAACTATATTCCTTAGAATATAGTTTTTATGCATTAGGTCATTAGAATTTCCTTTACAAAAAGTTTATATTGACAAAGATAAATAAAACTGTCAGATTTTCCACTCCTGAATTAGTCCATCAAACAAACACTTGCCGGTTCAAGGGTACTTTTTCCCTTTGAATTTAGGAAAGTTAATATTGGCACATCAATTTCTTCCTCTTCAACTAATTATAATGGTCTATATATGTGACTGAGTTTGACTGACTGCTATCATAGTATCTGTCAAGTGAGAACTGTTTTTTGGGAAGAATCATTTTGTTGTTTTCCCCAAGTGGAGCAGCTCCCGTCTCAGAGATGAATTTGGTTTATCAAGCCAGGATTTTACTGTTTTTCATTCTTCCAAGGTTTATTTGTTCGCCATCTTTTTATTGAAAAAGAAGTTACTTAAATCTTCACATTACAGCCTTCTGATAACACTGCTATTTTTCTCACTTTTTTCCTTTAAATTCAGGCTGCTGAATTACATTTGCCTAGAAGAAACTGTCATTTCCTTTACCTGAATTTTTCATTGAATTTTGTGCAGAAGACTATTCTTATATTCCATTTATGCTAATGATATGTAGCTTTTGGGGGGCTCATAGGTTTCACAGTCCTCTACCCCAGTGTCTGCCTTTGTGCCCGAAGCTGTGCATATCACTTCCACTTTCTGCTTGGTTAAATCTTAAGGAACAACTGAAGTAAAAGTCATTCTTCAGGCTGGCCCTGGTTCACCTATGCAGACTTAGTGTAAGATGCCTTCTACCACGTGGTGTATCTTATCACAGTGTCACCTCTACCGTCAATGACTTGATGGACAGTATTTTAAAAAAATTCTTACTGTGTAACTTTTTACAGTAATTCTTTTATTTAAAAGAGACAGAAGTGAGCGAAAATTCTGTGTATGTTTTACTAGCTGGTTAAGCATCATCTCCAGGCAAATCTCAGCCATTAACAAAGTAAATTAAAGCACTTAAAGGCAGAATAGTTAAGATCCAAAATAAGTTTTATCACACTTTTATTAAAAATACTTATTCTTAAAGCTGGATGTGTCTCAAGATTTAAAAATTCATGTCAAAAAAGTCAAGCTAATTTAGAAACATTTGAATTAGCAAAGGAGGAAGGTTGCTCAGATCTTCCCTCAACTTCAGAACATACATGGAAATATATGCCACTTATGCTGCTCCATTATTTGCTATAATTATCTCCATGTTGGGTATAGATTGTGTTTCCTTAGATTGACTTCCCTCATATCTTATGTGGACTAGGGGAGGTGAAGAGTTGGAGAAGTCTTATGAATGCAAAGTAACTAGAATTATGATGTTAACATAACTGTGATTTTGCAGATTATGTGTGGTCAATAAGGAGACTTTGTACTTCAACTAAGAAAGTACTAATACAGAAATAAGTGCTTTCTTATAAGTAACATGCTGCCAACTAAGAAAGAAAAAAGCAAAATTTATCTTGAGTAACACAAAATAAACATAATGGAAAGTTAGAATCAAGGAATTTTATAATTTTCAGCAGATATTGTGATAAAGTGATTCTTCCATTTTGTTTTGATCTTTAAAATACAAGGCATAGGGTTACTCGTTATAATTAAAAAAAATTCTGAACAGTAACTGCCATTATACGTATTTTAAATACAATTTATCTCTTAAAACAGGTAAGAGTGTGCCATAATTTATCTTTTAATGTTCTTTTTAGGTAAACAGAGCCTCATTTCTATAACTGAGAAAAAAGAGGCTTAACATTTTCAGTGTAAGTTTAAGACTGGTTGCTTAGCAATATTCAAATAAGAGAGAGTCCCTTCTCTGAAACTGAGTATAAAACAATTGTCCACGTGAATGTGTGTCAGATTCAGTAAAGGAAAAGATTTCCTAGCACTTAAATCATAACCAGAAAGGAGACCATGTAATCAAATGAGAATAGTCCAAACTCAGTAAATTCTGTGCAGATTGTTAGCCACATATCACTGATTGTATATGTATTGTTAGGTGTGGTTCATAATCATTCACCAGTCTCCCCTCCCTGTGTGCCTGGTAGGCTCTGCACAGAATTGTCATGTAAAAGCAAGGCCTCTCAGGCCTCCTCTAGGTCCTATTTTTGTGCCTTTTTTTCCCTTCTTTCTTTAGTCCACAATGCATACTTCTTGGTTTTCATGCCATCAGTACTTAAGGTCCCTTTGCAAATGCTTTGCAAAGGCTTCATGCCATCAGTACTAAGGTCCCTTTGCAAAGGCTTCATGCCATCAGTACTTAAGGTCCCTTTGCAAAGGCTTGATTTTATTACAAGGCTTACCAAGAAAATCTGCTACTTCTGTTGCTTTTCATGCTGCACTGCCCACTCTTGGTGTCCACACATCTATCGGTTTTATTACACTTCACTTGTTTGGTTACTCTTGGTTCTCTCTCCGTACAGCCATCTATTCTCAAGAATCCTTTTATTTTTGGTAATTGGCCTTCCAAGGAACAGAGCCTTTAAACGTGGTAGCTCCATAATCAACTGTGTTGAATACATGCTGAATGAATTGTCTTAGACTTGAAGTGGGACATGCAAAAACACTCTTAAGTTGCAGGAAGAAATACTACAATTTCTACTTATGACCACTTGTAAATCTCATCCTTTTATTTACTTTAGTGTATTTTATAGTGTAGACAATACATTTTCATATATTACATGTATAGGTCTTCTGAATAGGGCACTAAAGGACTCACTAATTGTTGGCAGAGCAATCTCTCTTGTCATATTCCTTTCTGGTCTGGCCAGTCTGGCTCCAATGGCCATTCTGCTCACCTATCACATGCTGACCAGTTCAGTACATTAGCCAGTACTGGAGTCATACTGGTCACTCCATCTTTCCAGCCTGTCTTTTAACTAATTCTTACTGCTCTTTGCTGTGATATGTGCTCTCTAAATTGGCAAAGTCACCTTAAAGGAAAATGTCTATTTATTCTGCCCCTATTTTGTCTCAGAAAGGATAGTTTCAATGCGGCATACTGTTTTAAGAACTATTTTCTTGAAGATTCCAAAAACACAAAACAAAACAAAAAACACCACTTTATCCATGATGTTGTCCTGTTTTTAAAACCATTTACAAAGCCTCCCTTTCCTCCAAACCCTTTGTGATGCAGATTATAAAAACGTTTATAAAGAAACAAGGAAATAGCAATTATACTTACACAGCAAGAGAAAGAATCAGAATAATTTAAGGTAAAAGATATGTTTCAAGAAAGTTATATACAGTTAAGACTTTAAAAATGGAATCATACTTTAAAAAAATGTATCAAGAGAGCTTGCTATTTATTTTCATGTTAATGTTTTTATAAAGCAAAGAATCATTTTCATATAAATGACCATTCTTCTTCTGTATTTTATTTTATAGGGTTTGCTTGTATTGAGGCATATATTCACCAGGCAGTCAAGTTTTATAACTATCTCATTCCTTTTAACAGGAACTAGAAAAAGTACATTTACATGAAGTCCTAAAATTTTTATACAAAATTGCAACAGAATGACAAAGTTCAATCAGGCATTATCTTGTTGAGTTTGAGACAGAGTACCTGTAACCTTTTGTTATAATTTTGCTTTGTAATTTAATGCTATTAGCCAAGCCATTGCTAACAGGAACTCTTGTCTTGATTAATAAAACATCTCCAGTCAACTAGTTGTTCAATCTAGAAATATTGGTGTTATCTTTAAATCCTTCTTCATCTTTATAATTTGTATCTAGTTAGTTACTGAGTCATGTAAATTGTACATTCATGACAATTTTCAGTTTTCTCCCCTTCTCCTTATTCCAACTACCACTGTCCTTATTAAAGCCATATGACCTTTATGGTCTACAGCAATAAGGCCCTAACTATTCTCTGTTACCAGTCCTCCTGTCCTTCAAGCCTTCCTTGACACTGTTTCAATAATACTTACTAAAATAGGCATGCATTTTTATTATTCCTCTATTTAAATCTATCAATTTCTGTCTCTTCATTACTATAGAAAAACCTTCAAATTTCTTGAATTGTCATCTCACTACCTTCACAATTATTCCTAAGAAACCTGGCCCATCTTCTTCTCACCCTCATTCCAAACTGTTCACACTTTGCATCAGTATGTCCATCCACTTCCTCAAATTGCTGTGTCTTTTTCTCTGTTTCCTCTATCTGGACCTTTTCTTCTACTGTCTGCCTAATGAAATCTTTTAGTATTTGGTTCAAATTTTATCTTTTTTGTGATGCTTTCCCCAGACCTCTGTTTTCTGAAACTTCCATATTTCTTTTACAGAGCCTTACAACAATACTTAATGCACTGAATAGCAAAGAAGCATGAGTCTGTCTACCTAGTCAAAGGGGAAAAAGCTCTTTGAAGGCAAGATGAATGTCCACGCTCATTAGAAAGTCAAGTAATCAGTGTATGATATTTTGCACCCCAGGATCCTTTGAGCAGTTAGATATTTCTGAGTGTTTTTTTTAAGTACTTGGTTACATTATTTACCATTTGATTGATACCTCAAAATCAGAGACTTATTTCTTAATCAAGATAGAATCTATAGCTTTTTAGGGGTATTTTTTGGAGTCTTATTCTCTGGTTACCTAATTTGATGTTTAATTCAATAGTCATATTTAAATTAAGACATCACTGTTCCAGGCCTGTCTGTTTCTATAATCATATATGACTGAACATGCCTAGAATCTGGATGTCAAATCTGACCCAACAAAATCTATATATGCTTCAAGATTTGGGTTACCCTGCCAATTTTATTAGTATTTTAAATTTAGTTATGAGCTTCCCATTTAAAAAAAGGCAGTTAAAATATTATTTAATAAAGGATTTCAAGTATATCTATACAGGTATACACCAAGGAGCCTCGTAGTTACTTCCTGTACTATTCATTATTTCCTATCTTATTTTGTTCTTTTAGTAGATTGCAATTTTTACAAACTTTGTGTTTTATGATACATAATAACTTTAAACATTATTTTCTAAGGTTGGAAATAATACACATAATGGAAAAATCCTACATGAATTGCTCTATAACTCGAAAAGTTGCTTCAAGTATTACATTTATAAAAAATAAAAGAGGAGAAAATAAAAGCTTTGAGAAAAAAGAAAATAATTATGATATTTTCCAATTAGAAATGGAATTGAAAACAATCCTTTTTCTAAAATGAACAATTTAGTTTCAAATTTGACAGATTTTTATTTTTATGAAGCTTTTTGGTCAAATTAAAAGATCAATAGATCTTATACCTTATATATTAGACTCTGAGAAATTAATTTATCTTCCTTAGAACTGTATTTCTTTCTTGGAGAAAATCATGAAAATATCATCAATAAATTAATATAAAGGATTTTTACAAAGCAAACATAGTAAGGGCATAAGATGTTTTGTGCCTAATATTAAATTTTCATCCATTCTAGAGCAGCTTGAATACAGTGAAGTTTCAAAAAATCTCATAGAAAATGAAATAAAAGAGAATTAATTAAAAGATTTGCCTCTTTTAAAATAATGTGTAAAATCAGAAAAACAGAAGAGAATAAAAACATCTTGGATTAGTTTTACTGACTTACTTTTCATTGAAGCGGACTATCAAATGAGTCAATGGTGAGAGTTTTGTTTAAAAAAAGAATAATGGTGAAGCTTTTTGACAGGTGAAGAGAGACTTTGAGGCTTAACTCCTTGAAATAATAATCAAAGAGACAAGTGGAATAAATTGGTTCATGAGTTAAGCTGAGATCATATAATTTACAGAGGATAGTTTGGTTCTAAAGTTTTACCTTCTATTCCTGGTCATATATTCCCCAATTACCATTCAGAAAAAGGTTTAAAGTGTATTCCTATGTCTCCAGAGAAACCTATGTTGTTCATTTTTAAGTATGATCAGATCATTCCATAACATTTGCTATGAGAAAGAAATTGTCATTTTATAACCGCTGTTTTTTCACTATCACTGACTTAATTGATGGCACCACTGGCCTGTACAAAATGCCATGTAAAGGAGATAATTATCGATGCATCAAAAATACCTCAGGTGAAGGCAGATTTTTGTGAGTGCTGTCATGACATAGACCTCAAGCATGATGTGACAGTCCCCACACAGTGGAAGAAAGAAAACAGTCAAATATACCAATTCTTTTTAAACCACGCACTCAGATAAAATGAATACTTCTCAATTAGATAAAGTTGTTAACTTGGGAAAATGATGAATGAGAGCAGAAAATTAGGAAGACAAAGCCAGGATTACTCTAATGACATTACCAGTAAATACAAGTAAACAAACTATATTGGAAAAGGGTGTGCAAACTTACAGTTGTTGTATAAGCAGCTTCTGGATCATCTTCTAGCACCCGGGAGAGACCAAAGTCAGACACTTTGCATACTAAGTTGCTGTTGACCAGTATATTCCTGGCTGCTAGATCTCGGTGAACATAACCCATATCAGAAAGATACTTCATTCCTGATGCAATGCCTCGGAGCATCCCAACCAACTGGATGACTGTGAAGTGGCCATCATGTTTCTGAAAGAGAACCACAATTATTTACATAGATTTTCTTTATTGTAGTGTATGTGCATGCACGCAAGCTGTGTGTGTGTATGTGTGTGAACAGTATTAAATAAAAACCTTGAATTTATTGTACTGGATCCAATGAATATAAGCATCAAGTTTGCTGATCATCGACTATCTTCATAACCAAGGGTAAAAATCTGTTTGAGATTTAAAGGAAAGCAAAATCTAGCTTGAAGTGATGACGGAGGACAAAGGATAGAGGAGAATCAACCAAATCAACTTCCAGAAAAAAAGATGATTTCAAAACCTTTAAGTTACAAAAGGGAATGAAAATCAAGGAGGGTAACAGCAATGACTACTGAGAAAAGAGAATTAACTTTCCATAGTAGCGAGCTCCCAACCAGCTGTACAGGTGGGCAGAAGGGCAGCAAAACCTAGGATTGGATGAAAGCTGTGTGATAACTGGAAATATGGTGAAAAATGATCACTCAGAGAAAAAGAAAAATTGCATAAACAAAACAAGTTTAGGAAAGTTGTAGGAGAATGAGGGAAAAAAAAATACGCCAACAGCAAATAACTGGATTTTTCCATTCTTTCCTTATACAGTTGACCCTTGAACAACACAGGTTTGAACCTCACAGGTCCACTTATATCTTAACTTTTTCAATAAATACACAGCTGGCCCTCCACATCCACGGCCTCCACCAACCGCAGACCATGTACAATACAATGTTTTTGATCCTCGGTTGGTTGTTATCTGAGGATGCAGAATCCGCAGATACACGGGGCTGACTAAGGCACGGAAGCACCTGCATATTATTGTACCTGGGGCGGGTCCTAGAACAAATCTCCCATGACACACAGGGACAACTGTCCAGAACAAATGGAAAGAAAGTTGTTGGCAACTGACTGAAACAGCCCTATTTTAGCTTCCAGTTGGGAAAATTAAAAGAAATCATATGAATTAACAAGTCAAGAACAGCACTGGTATGTAGTAATCAATCCCTTGACTACTTATGCCCCTCCCTTTGACTTAAAAATAATATATTTTTAAACTTAGGTACAACTGATTTACAATATTGTGTTAGTGTGAGATGTACAGCATAGTGATTTAGTGTTTTAGCAAATCAGATTCCAGTATAGGTCATTACAAGATGATGGTATACAGCATTCCCTTGTTGATTACCTATTTTATATACAGTAGTTTGTATCTATTAATCCCATTCCCCCAATTTGTCCCTCACCCCTTTACTCTTTCATTTGGTAACCATAAGTTTGTTTTCTATATAGAAATGACTTTTTTAAAAAGGAAAATTTTCCAATTGTCATTATGTAAGGTGTGCATACCAATAAGACCAGATACAAATAGTGCAATAGTACAGGTAGTAGAGAAAACGAAAATAAAAATAGTTTAAGTTTGAAAATAATGCATATTCTACTTAGTTATTTGGAGATTTTTTGTTATTAATGGGGTTATAGAGAAACACAAAAGATTCTCAAGCTGGTTTTACACATCAGGTAACATTTATTTACGAATGATATTAAAAATTAATATCTAGTAAGACACTAGAGGACTTTATTACTTTATACAGTGTGGGAGAAGCATACATTAAGAGTATCTTAAAATTTGCAAAGTTAGAGCAGTTTTCATGGATGTATGACTTAAAACTGTAGAGTAGCTTAAACACAGGGATGATTTGACCATAGCACAGTGACAGTTTCCTATACAATGATGACTCATTGGTCAGTTAAAAGAATAAGCTCATACTGCAAACAACTTGAACTTTGTCTTACTATATCAACTTATCTCCCTGATAGCTCTCTGACAGTATTTCCCAACTTAAGTGCAGAGTAAGGAAAAGAACCCCCTCTTAAAAGAAAGATTCTACAACAAGCATATCCATTTAAGCAGGCTCTTCTGTATAATTAATGTATGAAAGATAACCTTACAAAGAAAATCTCTGGTGTTATTAGCTCTATGTTTCCACTCTGTCTTCCTAGACAGTTCACTGTTGGATGAGATCTGCCTTTTCTATCATGTACCCTACCTACCTCTCCCCTATTAGGAATCTCAAAGCCTTTGAGTAGAACTGAAAGCATAAATTCTTTGGGCCTAGAAAGGATTACACTAAGTTTAAAGAGATGTTTCCTTTACATATTAGTAATTGAAGTTGCCTGGTATCACAGTTCTTGTCAATGCATAATTTCTGTATAGTAGACAGTATTAATGGGTGATCTGTAAACAATAAACAAGTGTCTCAGTTTCCTTATCTGTACAACGAGAATAGAGTAATCTAACTCAGTATCGTAGTGAGAATCACATACAGAACACATGGTGCAGCCCATTTATTTTAATAATAGTTATTATTTAATAAAAACTTATATGTAGTCTTTGTAATTTTAACAAGTCAGAAAACTCTCCTCTCATTTTCCTAAGAAATCAATTGGCAACACAAACTTCTAGGTCATGAAGAGAAATAGTTACTTAACATCAGGTTGAAATTTAATTTCCTATCTTGTTCTGAGGGTTGTACAAAGACCAAGTTATTTCTTTAAAAAAAAAAAGACTTCATTTTTTAAGAGCAATTTTAGGTTCATGGCAGAATTAAGAGGAAGGTAGAGAGATTTCCCATATCTCTTCTGCCCCTACACATGCATAGCCTCCCTACATCCTTTATCAGAATGGCACATTTGTTACAACTCATAAACCAACCTACAATGACAAATCATAATCACCCAAATTCCATGGTTTGAACATTAAGGTTCATTCTTGGTGGTGTACATTCTATGGGTTTGGACAAGTTTATAATGACATGCACTCAGTGTTACAGTATCATGTGCTAAATATGTATAATATCATATATCAATAACAGTATTTTCACTGCTCTAAAAATCATGTGTTCCACCTATTCATCACCTCTCCCCACTAACCCCTCTGGCAACCACTGATCTTTTTATGGTCTCCATAGTTTTATCTTTTCCAGAACGTCATATAGTCAGAATCAGTATGTAGCCTTTTCAGATTGACTTCTTTCACTTAGTAATATGCATTTAAGATTCCTCCATGCATTTTCATGGCTTGAGAGCTCAATATTTTAGTGCTGAATAATATTCCACTGTCTGGGTATGCAGTTTATTTACCCATTCACCTACTGAAGGACATCTTGGTTGCTTCTAAGTTTTGGCAATTATAAAGCTGCTATAAATATCCCTGTTTATAGCATGTTTATAGCAATTTATAGCTGCAGGCTTTTATGTGGACATAAGTTTTCAACTCCTTTGGGAAAATACCAAGGAGAGAAATAGCTGGATCATATGGTAAGAGTATGTTTAGTTTTGTAAGAAACTGCCAAACTGTCTTCCAAAGTGGCTGTACCATTTTGCATTCCCACCAGCAATGAAGGAGAGTTCTTATTGCTCCACATCCTCATCAAAATTTGGTGTTGTCAGCGTTACTGATTTTGGCTATTCTAATAGAAGCACAGTGGTATCTAATTTTAATTTGCATTTCCCTGATGACTTATGATGAGGAGAATCTTTTCATATGCTTATTTGCTACCTATATATCTTCTATTGTGAGGTGCCTGTTAAAGTCTTCAGCCTTTTCGTTATTTTTTTCTTTCCATTGTCTTTGGTTTTCTTTTAGCTTGCTTTTTTTAAAAGAAAAATTGAAGTATAGTTGATTTACAATATTATATTAGTTTCAGGTGTACAACATAGTAATTCAATATTTTTATAGATTACACTCCCTGAAAGTTATTAGAAATACTGACTATATTTTCTGCACTATACATTACATCCTTGTAACTCCAGCTTATCAATAATTTCTTTCTTGTATGGTGCCTTTGGTGTTGTATCTAAAAAGTCCTTGCCATATCCAATGTCATCTAGGTTTTCTCCCATATTGCCTCCTGGGAGTTTAATGATTTTGCATTTCACATTTAGATTTGTGATTTATTTTGAGTTAATTTTTGTGAAGGGTGTAACGTTCTGTGTCTGGATTTTTTTTTTTAACATGTGGATGTCCAATTGTTCCAGCACCATTTGTTGAAAAAACTATTTTGTTCCACTTGTCAAAGACCAGTTGACAATGTTTATCACAGTCTCTTTATTCTGTTCCATTATTCCATTTGTCTATTCTTTCACCCATACCACACTGTCTTGATGACTATAGTTTTACAGTAAGTCTTTTTTTAATGAAGTATAATCAGTTACAATGTGTCAATTTCTGATGTACAGCACAATGCTCCAGTCATGGATATACATACATATATTATTTTCATATTTTTTTCATTAAAGTTTATTATAAGATATTGAATATAGTTCCCTGTGCTATACAGAAGAACTTTTTCAAAAATCTATTTTTATATATAGTGGTTAACATTTGTAAACCTAGAACTTGTATTATTAATTGGAGTTATCTAAAAAATAGCTGGCCCAAAGTTTGCCATAATGACTCAGTCTGAGCTGGTTTGGGCAGCAAAATTTAGCTTAATAAAGCAAAGTATAAAAGAACTTTGAGACCATTAAACCAAAACAAACAACAAACAGACAAATAAGAACACTCCAGAGAAGCCAACAAATGAGGGTCTATTTATCTACATCTGGCTGAGAGAATAGTCCCACTTATTCACACGTGAGGTATGGCAAAAATCTGTTTCTCAATAAATGGTGCAGTTCTCTCCTTCAAACAAAATCTACATTCCTCTTTCTAGTCCTTGTCAACATAGCCTCCTTAAGTGTGGTTTAGGATATATTGGTTTTCTTGAATATGGTGAATGGTTAATAAACGGTGACTGAATTAAATAACCTTTAATATTATCTTGTAGTGCACTGGTTGCTGTCGCTACATTATTTCTATTGCCTTGAAGAAAAAAGGCTGCTTTCTCTTTTTTTCAAGGTAGGACACTGGTTTTCTCCTGTTTATTTGTAGCAGTTCTATCACAGCATCTACTATACTGCCATGCCTGGTGTCAGCACTCAATAAATATTAATTCCAATTGAATTGAATTGTTTATGAGGGGAGGAGGAAAAATGTGAGAGCTCTGAGATTTAATATCTTTGGGCTGCCTTCTAGAGATTAATCAAAAAGAAACTGAATTTTTTTTATGACATATGTTTTTTTTTTTCCCAGGAAGGCAGATTACAAACGAAAGAGAGCGAATGTGGCATATTTGCACACTGCATCTCAGAGCTTAGTAACTGAAATTCAGTTTGTCTTCATTCTTTTTCTTTGCTCTCTCAACCTGACTGCTAAGAAACAAGGAGCTTAACCTCTAAGTGACAGAGAGGGTGAGTCTGATGGGAAGGTGGCTTCTGAGAGCTATACATAATAATGCCTGCTATTTCCAAAACCACAGAGCTCCACCAGATTCTCTCTCTCAGACCCTGGAGCACAACGTCCATCAGATCTCAGCAGTCACTGGCATGCCGCATTGTGTCCCCACAGTAATGATAGCTCTTAACAATGGCTTTCAAAATCCTGACTTATGGTTGTGCCCCACAAATACTTTAAACTTCTTGGTGTCCATTCATCTTAGGTTGAGCTCAAGTACTTAGTCTGTGCTCAGGGCAAATGTAGGATTTGAGTGCTATGTTGTCCTGAAGTCATCACATTATTGTCTAAACAATGTTTTGGGTTATTTTAAACAAATATATTCAAAATTTCTGGAAACACAGAGATTAACCTCTCATTCATTTGCTGAAAACCCTTCAGAGACCTTCAAAGACAGAATAAAATATAGTATTCAATATAAAGGCATGACCTTTGCATTTATCTCTAGTCTCATATCCTATTCTGATTCAATTTTTGTGTATGTGTATTTAATTCACCCCTACAACATGTTATTTCACGTCTAAGGTGGTTTGTTTATACGCTTCCCTCTCCCAGGAATGCCCTTCCAGTCTTTCGTCACCTAAGCTTTTCATGATCAGTATCATCTCTTCTAGGAGATCCTGGCTGAATCCCCAAGGTCACTCATTCAAACAAGACTCATTTAACATCTACCATGGGCCAGTCATTGCTCTAATGGCTAGAGTGAAAGTGGGAACAAAAGAGAAAGGTGTCTGCTCTGGCTGTAACTATATTTAGTTGGAGGCAGGGAGACAGAAAATAAATATTTGAAAAATAAATGAGATACTTTACAATGTAATATAAAATCAGTAAAATGGATGATATGAAAGAGAAAGACATAATGGAGCCTGGGACTAGTTCCCAGCATGTCACAAAGGGCTTAAGACAGGAATGAACTTGGCATGTGCGAGACTTGAAAGCCTCGGAGGCTGGAGCTTGCTGAGGGAGAGGGAGAAGAAGCCCGGAGAGGTGGACAGAGGCAGAATCAGGTAGGGCCTTGTAAGCCACGGTAAAGCGTTTGAAATCTATTCTAAAAGTAATGAGAAGTCAGAGAAGAATTTTCACTGGGGAGTGATATAGTCTGACTTGTGTATGGAAAAAGGAAGCAGAGAGATCAATTTGGAAGCTATTAGAGTAACACAGGATAGAGAAACTAGTGGCTTGAGTCAGATTTGAGATCTATTTTAGAGGCACAGCCAGTGGGACCTGCAATAGATTGGAAGGATGGGGGTGACTGGTCAGAAAAATGGAGGAATAAAGTAGGACCAAGTTTCTCTCCTTGCTCTCCAAGCATCCTGTCTACAACAGAACTGGCTAAAACCAAATGCGTATCTGTCTTTCTCTCTCACTCCCCCACTGGCTTAAACATAATCTCATTTCAGGAAATAAATATTCCTTGTCTTGTTCGTCTTCAAAATCTCCAGATCTAGTACCATGCCTGGCACTCAGGAGATATTCAACGGATAGTCACTGGGATTAAACTGAGCTGAATTTATTTTTCTCTTAATGGAATAAGGACTTTAAGTTTTTAGTCAGTAGTAGGTTATTTTCTTGAAGCATTTTTCATGGAAATTTAGGTTTACTATAAGAGATTCTCTGAGAAAATCATGAGTAAATGAGAAATATTGACTGTACTGCAGGCATCTTCACTTCTGAGGGCAAGACTCTGGTTTGACTCAGATTATGACCACCAGATTCTTACATTTCTGCTGCAGAGTGAGGAAAAGGGGACTAAATAGATTATACAGATGTCTGCAATATTTCTTTCTAGGTCATCACTGGAGAATTTTAGCAATGTTGAGCCCACCAACAGAATAGCCTTACAAAATATCAAAGGTCTGTGGGCCACAATATAAATCACTGTCCTCAAACTTTCTTGTTGAAAAATGTACAGTACTCCTTTGTACAGAGTAAATGATTACTGTGGTGACTCACAGTCCTGAAAACATTAAATATGAGTGATAAAAAATACTATACCTAGCAGATGATAAGCTGCTATTCTAGAGAAGAGTTGATAAAAATTTCACATCATCATTTAATAAACATTTACAGAGAATTCAATTCACTATGCAGTGTCTTGGTTACCTATAATAAACAAATCAACTTCCATATTCCTCACAAATCTGGTGCAATAAACACTATTAGATAATGACAATTTATGCTCTAAAATGAAGTAATGGAAATTTGGTTCATATGTATGCCAAAAGACTTTTTGGTTTACTAACTATGCGTTGTAAAAAATGGCAACAGCGTTTCAGAACAGAATGACAAAAGTAGAAGGGTTAGCTGCAGGGCTGTAAAATTATTATTTCCAAAACACTGATTTGAGCTATAATATGCTACGCAGGAAATGTACTAATTTACTACGTGGTTTACACACGATTGAAGTATACAAACAGTGGACACTTTGTAAACTTCTCATCCCCTTACTTCTGTGTTGCTTGAGGGCTATTGTGAGAAAACTGCATGTTGGAAAAAACACATTGGTTTCTTAAGACACAGAAGATGAGAATCTATGAAGAGCCGCAACAACAGAAAGGAGTGGACCTCTGCGTTCCTAATTGCTCTTCAGCCTAAAAATACCCGCACTCATACGGCCTGAATGTTCTCATTTCTTTTTGGTTTGCTACCTGAAGTTCCATTATTAAATCTCGATTTGGGCTAAATTCACAGAATCCAAGAGTGAAATGGTGGTTGCCAGGGGCTGGGGAAAGGGGGACATAGGGAGTTATTAATCAACAGGCATAAAGTTTCAGTTAAGCAAGATGAATGAGCTCTAGAGACCTGCTGGACAGCACTGTACCTGTAGTGAACTACACTGCAGTGCACACTTAAAATTTCGTCAAGAGAGTAGATCTCACATTAAGTATTATTATCAGAATAAATAATGAAAAAAATTATTTGGATATACAAGTTCATGTAAAAAGTGCAAAATCATCTGGAGGAATTAAAACAGTATTTGTGAATCACATATAAGTATGAATTAGTCTTACTTTATATCCAGCTAAGATCATGTAAATGAAAGAATGTGAGCTTATGTCAGGGCAAGGTGAAGGTCCAGGTTACAGGTGATTCTATGAAGTGGAAAAAGGTCCTAGCCTGGGATAAGAGGGGATGGCGACGGTGTACTACCATTGGAATTTAAAACAGTAAAAGTTGAATATTTGAGGACCTAAGAAGAGGAGCTGAAGAAAGGGGTGGATGCCATAGCAAAACAGCCTTAACATTGTTTTTTATTTTATTTTATTTTATTTTATTTTATTTTATTGTCCAAGACCAGGCAGGAAGGGGGTAAAAAACACACTCTTTTTTGGGGGGAAGGAAACCACAGGCTCCCTTTCATATTGAAAGTTACATCCTTTACCTGTAGTCTGTGTTAAACAGGCTTTTATGGGTCTGCCTAGGGACTTAAGCAGAAACTTTAAAAGAAATATTTATGGGAAAATGCTTTCTGAGTTCTCAACAATTGATTTATAAGTGACTTTGCAGAAAACAGTCCTTGGAGAATTACTTCTATAACTAAAGTTAAAATTCATTTTTTATATGTTTCTAAATCAAAGTTGACCATGTTATGACTTTAAAAAATGCTCCTGAATTTGTAAAAGAAATGGCTGAGGTTATTTACAGATTTGAAAAGACCAGATCACATTTTAAAACAACCACTGAACAAATAAGAGTTGGTAACTCCTTTTTATTGAAATTTTGGCTCTTGTGGCCTCTCCAGTTGAAAATCTTATTATAGTTTCCCATAGAATATTTATTAAATCCTTCAAGGAGTTTTTTCTTTTGTCGTCATCAAGGATTTGGACTTGAGCTAGGCAGAGTTGTATTTTTAGTTATAGAAGGGAGAGGCCACCAAGAGTGGAATCAGAAATTCCAATCTTAAGGAATAAAACTGTCATTTCTAATATACCTAAAAAATCTAGGAAGAAAAGTAGCTAGGGATTTGTGAAACATGGCAGTTGGATTTCTGAATTGCATTTTAAGAGCTTAAAGTGAATCTGAATATGATATAGCTTTAACTTACAAAGCTTACTACTGAATTTGATTTTTTTTTTTTTGGCTTAGGTTTGCATAAAGGTAATCTACATTAGCTACTGTGTGCTGTACTTAAACAAAGCCAAGAAAATTTAAAAAAGTTTTTGCTTGGCATCTAGGGCAGGGTGTCACAGTGTCAAGATCTCGATGAAGCCTCATTAGTGTGCATCAGAATTACCTAGAGAAGCTTTTGCAAAATATATGTGCTTGGGTATACATGTGTATTTTGAAAAAAAAAAATCTCACTAGGATGATGATTCTGATTGCAGGCATGGCTGAACACCACAAGTTTTGAGTCTAATATTTAGTTCTGTAAATCCAAAATCTCCTGTATGGTCCAAATGAGGGGTAAGAATGATAACAGAGAAGTTCAGGAAAATGCATGGAACTTCTCTAACTATCACTATAGCTATAAATTACACACTAATTTAAAAAATCAATTTAAGTCCTGTATGCAAAAGGAGAATTAATAAGGAATATTATAAAATACAGTTTCACGGTACCAGGTACTACAAATGACACAACACATTTACAGTATTAAAATGTTTAAGGAGATAAATTTAGGCCATTGGAAGTTGCTACTCTAACTCCTAATTTAAGAATAAAACATTCAGCCATCCATCTGCTTGGTTCCAAGCACACTATGCTTTCACATATTTAGGTGTTTACCATCACATTATTTTTAGACTAGTCTTTGGCATTAAGCTGGTACAGGCTTAATAAATAATAGCATTTGCCTACATGAAGTTTCACATATTTTCTTCTGAAAAATGTAATCAAGGGGGTGTAATTCAACTGTTACTTTTACGGTTTAAAAACATAATGGTAGATAAATGTAACTTCACTTTTTTTTTTCCACTGTTGAATATAAAATGAATGTGATGTAGATTAATTTTGCTCTTATACCCCAGCACAAACGTAACTCCACACAACACAATTTACAAGAAAAGTGTGCTAATAAAACACAGCTCTCATTATTAATATATAACTAGCATAAGGTAAAATGCCATCTTTACTAAATTTATAATTTGAGTACATAAATATTTAAAAGATCCCTTTAATTTTTTAAATTAATATTTGCTTTGCATTTGTTCAAGGAAACTTCACATGACTCACATTGCTTTTGAAATGCTGATACGCACTTATATGTATTATTTAAATACTCATATTTGTGGGTTATATCTAGATTTTTTTAAATGGTGGAAATTAAAACTACTTTGAGCCACTAGAAAAACAGACCAAGATGTAACAGAAAAATAATTTTTAAACTCTTAGTGATGTCTTCTGAAATATACTATAATAATAGATAACATTATGGAGACCTTAGTATGTGCCAGACGTTTTCTAGGAGTTTTAGGTCTATTCGCCAGCTATTCAATACAATAAAGTCACAATTACCACAAGAAATGGTTATAGCCTATTCCTGACCTTATTTTGTGGATAACAGTCATCCTCGAATCTTCTCTTTTGCTTAAACACTTTATTCAATCCCCCAGTAGCAAATCCTATTGGCTCTATGTTCAAAATACATCACAGAATCTATCATTTTCTGTCAACGCAACTGCAACTAACCTAACAAAGCCGTCACAATCTCCTTGCCTAGATTATTGCAAAAGCCTCCTAATTTCCCTGCGTACATCTGTACCTCACTACGGTCTCTTCTCAACGCGAGAACAAGCCTTTTAAAACATGATCAGATTATGTCGTGCCTCTACTCCAAAGCCTAGGATGGCTTCTCACCTTACCCAGAGAAAACTCAAAGTCCTTTCAATTGTCTACAAAGTCCCACTTCACTGGCTTTCCAACTTGGTTGTATATTGGATGCAACTGAGGGAACTTAAAACAAATATTGATGCAAGTGTCCCACCCCAGGAGATTCTGACTTAATTCATCTGGGGTGCACGCCTGGAACTTGGGACCGTATAAAGCTCTCTAAATTGAATGATTATAATGTGCAGCCAAGGTTGAGAACCATTTCTCTCTAAGATTTGATCCTCTTTCTGCCTTCATCCACTCTCTGACTTCAGCTTTTACCATCTTTCCCCTTACATACTCTGTTCTAGCCATAATAATAGGGCAATTAATAGATTTTATCATCTCTACTGCACAGTGAAAGGGTCACTGTTATAATTATGAAGAGACAATAGGCATGAATCAGAATCGTAGTAGGAAAAACAAGCTTATAGTCATTGAGCTTAAAGACATAATTTGCAGTTGAAAAGGAATAAAATGTTCCTTCCTCAGGGCATTGGCGATTTTTGTTTTTACTCTCTGGATTATTTTCCCCCAGTTCCCTTACTCCCTTGGAGCTCCCTTACCTTCTTCTGATTTTTATTCACATGTAGTTTTTCAGTGACACCTTCCCTCTCCACTCGATTTAATACTGAAAGTCAGTCTCACTCATATAACTTCACTTGTGTTACATTTTTCTCCCAGTTTTATTTTTCTCCAGTATCTGATGTACCATATATTTTGCCAAATCCTTTATTTTTCTTCCCACTAGATTTTTAATTTCTGTTTTGTTTGCTTCTGAATTCCAAGATCTGGAATAGTGCCTGGCCTACTATAGTCTGTCAACATATACTTGTGCAAAAAAAAAAAAAAGAATGATTTATCGGCTATTTTAACATTAGGCAAGCTACCTAATTTGCTTTGCCCCAGTTTCCTCATTGGTAAAATGGGGATAATAGTAACACCTATCTCATAAATGCATGAGATTGGAATAATGCCTGAGTCAGAGAGAGCACATATAAATGTTAGCTATATTAGTTAATTAAAGACATTTATCTTTATTTTTACTTTAGCTACCGACTCCTAGACCATACCTGGAAACTGTCATCCCTGAAATTATCTTATTCAGAAATCTTAGATATCAATATAGTGTGTTGGTAAACTGGCTCTCTGGAGGAAAACAAAACAAAAAAGCTCTGATTTGTAATATTTGCCAATTTCTGTAATGTAAATACTTCAGTCATGGCTAATTTCAAGCGATGACCATTTAACAACCCACTCCCCAAATTCCTGACTATTTATTTAATCATCATCTCTTACAAGTTGGTATAAGCTGACTCTAACAACCACTGTCAATATTCTACTTTCTGGCCACATTCTTTTTTCCTTAGCTCTCTCACCTAAACAAACAATTATACTTCCTCTTCTACCTAATAAAGACTTCCAGCCCATAAAATTTCTATTTATTTCTAGCCTAGCAGCATCTTTATTGCCTTCATTATCTAACCTGCCTTTACTGGTTGCTTACCTCAACTACCATCCCCAATTCCCATTTTTTTTCTGTTGTACCTGCTCTTCAAACAATAGCCTCTATTATTTCCATTCTACATTGGCCAGAGCAAGGGTTGGGGTGGGAGGTCACAGGGAGGCGGGTAGGGGGCAGGTGGTGAACTGTTCCTGCAGGAAATCACAGAAGCATGCACACCACTGTCAAAACACAGTCATGTTCTCCACCATCACCTGGATGTCAGCATGACTAGTTAATCATCTCATTTTCTCCAAGACTGAAGATGGGGAGTGGCAGGAGTGGAGGCAGAGTGTGTGTAACTAACACAATCACTGGGTTAGCAGTCCAGAAGATCCTTTTCTTGGCTACTTACATTGCATATCAGTAAAAACTCTGGTGAAGATTTTTAGCTGGTTACCCTTGCCGGGCTCTGAAAAATCTGTGTTCCTGGAGAACTTGATCCTGATGGTTCTGCTTTTCTTCTTCTTCTTTTTTTTTTTTTTTTTTTTTTTCTGATAAGCTATTTTTCTTTTTAATTTCAGTAATTATTCTAAACATTCACCTTAAATGAAGATTTGTCCTCAGACTCCCACATCAGCTCTCTTCCTGCTTTGCATAGAAATGCAGTAGCACCCGGTATCCTTTCCTTCAGTTTCATGCATGTGCCTCATAAAGCCCTCTAGATCCACAGTACACAGTCTCTTCAAGTCTTGGGAAACGTGGACGCTTCTGCTATTCAAAGTCAATCCTCCACCAGTGTCCTTGATTTTGTACCTTCCCATCTCCTGAGATATTTTGCCCTACCAGTTTATTTTCTTTAGTTCCCTAGCCCTCAGTGTCTAAATTGCCTAAATCTTTCCTATCTTAAAAAACAGCCTGATTTTTCTTTTTGTCTACTAGCATCTGATTTATCTCTTGCCTTGCCACCTTATCCACTTTTCCTTTAAAAGTGGTTTCCACCTAGCAATTCTATTTATATTTCAATCTCATTTTGCCCTTTATAATCTGGCTTCTGCCTGGGACCAACCCATTGAAAGTGATCTTGTTGAGATCTCACAGGGCCTCTGAAGCGCCAAGCGCCATAGATGCTTTGAAGTCTCCGTCTTCCAGAACTTCTCTGCTGCACTTGACACGGCTGCTTATTTGCTCCTGTCTGAAATGCTGTAAGTATTCTCTTAGATTTGGGATGCAATGGCCTCCTCTCCCTCCCTGCTCCTCTGTCACCTCTCATTCTTAGGTACCTTTGGAAACAGCACCTGTGCTGCTTCCTCAGTATGGTATGTCACAGAGTTCCAGCCTGGTTCAACTCCTTTCCTTTCTCTAAAAGTTCTTCCTAGGAAATACCAGAGTTTGGGTTTCATAATCACTTTTATGCTACCAACTCCAAGATCTTTCACTTTAGTCAAGTTTTCCTCCTGAGCTTCAGATTTATCTTTCTAATTGCTGTCCAGACATTTTCACTGCATGTTCCATAGGCATCTCACAGGTAACATGACCCAAATTAAACTCACCATCTTCTCCCACTACCAGCCCATCCCCTTCCTCCTCCTCTAGATCTTTATTGCAGTTGGTGGCACCACCTTCCCCACATTCCTCTTACTCCCAACTGTCCTTTCCTGAGCGTGGTTTTGGCTATGGTTCCCTTTACTCAACCTGATTCTGTTTGCTTTTTGTCTTTGTTCATTTCTCCAATTTTTTCTTGTTATTATTTCTGGATGACACTCTTGCTTGCTTGTTCATGTGACTGTATGCTGTAAACAGTGTATATATATCTTTTCTCTCATGTCAGAAGTTTTTAGGTGGGAGCAGGAGGCTGCAGCCTGAACACAATATACCATCTTGAACTGAAACCAGTGGTATTATATTTTCCTATAACTGAATTTGTGATTTTATAAACAAATCCACACTCAACAAATGTTATAAGATAAAGGATTAATTTTTTGTGGTTGATATATGATATCTCAAAATTTTCAAGTATTTTATAAGTATTTTTATTTTGATTGCTAGTTAATGTTGCTGTAAACATGGAGGTCCAAAGATTGAGGGAAAAAGAGTTGCCAGGTAAGTGCCACAAAGTATTTATGAAATCCATATGAATCGCTGGAGAGAGACTGTTCAGGGAAGACAGTCAAACTTGCACTTAATTCATACTAGTGTATTTCCTTGGAAAAGTTAGGAAAACCTGAATATTAGTGAGGTCATACTTAGTGGGCAGCCAGGCTGATGCTCTGCTTGCTAAGTCAGAATGCATTTTATTTTAAAATTTAAAACACACACATACATATGCACCCACACCCCTTTTGCACAGGTATGTGTATGCATGTGCGCGCATACACACACACACACATAAACGTACGCACTTAACCACATACCCCCTGCTAATATATATATATATCTGGAGGAATGTCCACAAGGATCCAAACAGTAGATTTATGACTTTGGTGCAATGTCACAACCAGCAAGCTACTGCCACTAGATTGTAATCTTGTACTTAGTTTGCTACCAGTCTTTCATATAAAACAGTGAATTGAAGTGAGTTTCAAACAGTGTGGGAGACCAAAGGGAAATCTTTTCTACCCTCAGCAAGCACAGAATGCTATTAATGAGCCATGGATGGCTCCCCCGCTACGCCATGCACTTAGCCACTTCCTTCTCTCTGTGCTCACAGAAGCTGTGATTATCAAATTCTAAAGCAGTAGTTTGAAAAATGACTTCGCTTTTGAGAATTTGTTGGAGATATATATATATAATTTCTGCTTGCCATAGGGAATTGAGTGTCTGCTATTGACATAAAGTTTATAAAGCACTTTGAGCTTCTGGGATAAAAGAGATATGATTACAAAGCAGGGTAAGAATATTAAAGGAAAGTGAAAAGGGAGTATTGGCCTTATGTTTTTTTCCCCTCATCCATATGATTTTTATTTTAATAGAAATTCTATGTGCAGAGGGGACTCAAGACCATATGGGGAAATGGCAATGGGCTTAAAAGAAGAAGCAATAAGTAATTTAATAAAAAGATAGAATTCACAGTATATGAGAATATGGCTTTTTGCTTCAGAGATGAGTTTGAATCCTCATTCTACCCCTTAACAGTAAGTATATCAGGCATTATTCTATATGCTTTACAATAATCAACTCAACTAACCATTATAACAATTGTATGAGGTAGATTCTGTTAGTATTTCCATTTTATATATGAGTAAACAGAGGCACGGAGAAGTTAGTCACTTGCTCAAGTCACAAGGTCACATAGCCAGTGGCAGAGCCAAGATGAACTCAGATAATATATGTTAAGGTTCTCATAGGATTAGTAATGGTAGCCACAATTATTTGAACATTTACTCTTTTCCAGACTGCACTGGGTCTTACCTACATGGTACATAAGAGCTGAAAAATATTAGTTTTTAAATTTTAAATGATGAAATATACCATTTTTAAACATGTAGTAGGATGTTTACAAGTAAATATTTTATTTATAACATATTATCTTTCCCTTATAATGTATTTTAATTAATTCATGGTTTATCTCTTAGCAGGCTAAAAAATATATCTGAAGCTAACATTTCTCTCCTAATTTGCTTAAGGAAGTCATTTGGTCCAATTTTCAGCAGCAATTTAGATGAGTATCTGTTACATTATTTGCCATTATATTCAGCCCTAGGATATAGTTGATAAAAAAATCCTATCACAAGTATCATTAGAAAATAAGTCATTTTGATATGTATCAGATAAAAATGAGGTTTTGGATAACCATAATGGAAGCGTGTAAGTATATATGCATTTCAAGTACCATAGGTGGTCCTGATAAACTATTGTAAAGTAATTTAGCACATTTACTGGAGAAATGTATACAAGCTATAAAATAACATTCTGAGAATGACTACAGAAAAGAACAAATAGTTCACGTCCCCAAACACCTATGAATTTCATTTTGCCTTAAAGAGCATACTTGGCTGAGAGTATGCACTATGTGAGGAGTACTGCTGTATAATGACTCAACGATTTCGCTGAATTCAGCTTCTGGCATTGAATCTGCACATCAAGTCCAGTTACAGTGTAAATATATCATCGTTGCTAATACTGAGAGCAGCTGGAAGAAGAGGGCATGGAATCAAGAAAAATACATGAAAATGAGATCAAGAGAGAGAGTAGATGCACATAGCACTTGTCCAAATAACACTGAACAAAAAATGAAGTGAAGAAAGAATGCTTGAGATTGTTTATTCACATAGAAATGAAGAAAAACAATATAACACATTTCAAATAGCAAAAGTCCAGTCATTATATAAGTAAGAAAATTGGCGATGTTTCTGTAGATAAATATATATTCAAGAAAACAGTGACATGCAAATATGTGACCTATGCTGGGGATAAAAATATTTACTCTATTGATTATTTTTTATATTTCTTTTTTTTTTTTACTATCAATGAATATTTTGGGGGCAAATGATAGCTTTTTAAATATTAAAGGTATTACACATACATTTTGAAATATAACTTCATGCTGCCTTCTCAGCTATGTTATCCTGTACCATGATATAAAACAAATAATTTTTAATACACCATATTTTAAAGGATAAGTCACTTAAAAAAGAGTGCTTTAAAATTTTTTCTAAAACAAATCTGTGCCAAAGTTTCATTCTTTCTCCTTCTATTTTCTGAATAGTTAGCCAAATGATCTTAAGAGGGATAAAGCTGATAAAATCCGTTTTCTGATATGAACTTGAATCATTATTGGTAAATATACATCAACATAAGGGGTTCAGCATTATAGATAATGCATAAAATATCATACTGAATAGTTAAATGTGATAAAGTCAAATGAATGGCTATGAGAAGCAACTGAGGTTCATTTAATCTTTCTTTACACCATCATTTGAAATATGTATATATTTATATGGCAAGTGAATTTATAGGAGAAATCAATTATATTATTACGTGTATCTGCTCCCTCTTTAGTAATACTCTAATGTATCACAGTATCAGAGAAATGCACCCTAGAGAAAATGCTGTTATTCTTCATAGAAAAATCCGTGAATAACATTACGCAAAAATTAATTTATAATGAATGATTTAAATCTAGAACTCAGAATAGCTTATTTAAATGCTATCAGAAAAGAACACCTCACCCGCAAAAAGGAGTCTAGGGATCCATTCTCCATGTATTCCACCACAATCATTACTGGTCTGCCTGCAAAAAGAGCAAGAGAACACACAAGAATTAGAGCAATTACAGAAATATGTGCTCCAGTTAGAGATTTCCAGCTGTGGCAGCTGAATTACTTGTATTTTATTAATAGGAACCTCATTTTCCAACATGCTTCTATAAATGTACTCATGTTAAAGATAGGGATTTCTCCATTTCTTTATAGCATTATTCCCTTTGAGTTCATAAAAAGAACATGGATTACAAGATGAATTACAAAGGAATTAAGCACTTGCTTTTCTAAAGTCCTGCAATCTCTTGTTTAGATTGTGTTCTTTTAGCCCTGATCTTTTTCTTAAAAGACAGTCAACAATCTAAAGTCAGAGTTTAAGCAGTTACTGTAGCTGCTTTGGCAGTTGTGGTACAACTTCTCCTCCAGTGATGCAGTAATTATGGCTGAATTACATTAGACCGGGCATTTCTGAAATACTCCTAAGGCAAAGCAGAAGAGAGAAATTCATAAATTCTCTTTAAGAAATTATAAACCATCGCTCATAGTCTGCTTTTAAGGGTTTTTAAGTAGAAAAATGTCAGTAAATTGATGAGTGCTACAAAGTTGGTGGGATTTGTAATAGTTCTTGATCATCTCTTTATTGGACATAGATTAGATCAACAGAACAATAATGGCAGTACATAAAAAGTAACTGATTTCGTAGTCTAGTGCAGAAGCTAAAATCAGAAACTGAGCATCATTTATTTCTTTTTATCACGTCTATTTGCAGTTGTTACAGTCCCCAATACACCTCTATTAGGTAGAATATTCAACATAAATAACTTTGATTTGTTTCAAAGAAAAGAATCTATTTGTTCTGCCCAATTGCCCAAGTTTAAAAGATAAACTCATTTCAGATGGAGGGAAAATGGTATTTACCTGAAATAAACATGTATGACATATTTACTTTTTACTTCTATATTTCTTGCTTCTTATTGGAATTTTTAGCAATTCAATCTGCACTGTGCACAGAGTTTTTCCTCATGAGCACAAAGAAGATCTGGAAAGAAATATGTGTACCAATGATGGAAATATTAGATCTCATATTGTAATTCATGTCCCTTTTATGAACTCAAAGCCTTGAGGGTTAGAAAGGGTGACTGTGACAAATTAGTACAATGTCTGCAAATGCTAGATTTTATATTTGAATCTGTATTTTAAAGAAAGATGTGTTAAAGGTTAAATGTAGTAATAAAGCTCCCAATTTATCATGCATAGAATTAGAACCCAAAGAAGTTTTCCGTTTTGGTGAATTTCTATAATGTTCTTTAAAGTCATTAATTTCACCCAAATACAGATAAAAAAAATTTATCAGAACATACTGAGGTCAAATGAACAGAAAGCACTACTGCAGGCAGAGATCTAGAAGTTTCAGGTTTTAAATCTGAAAGTTTGTCATGAAATCTTCTATTTGGCCATTGATTTCAGAGAGCCTGGAGCTGGGAGCCTAATGCAAATACTTGGTTAGCCACATAGGGATAATAAAAGGCCATTTTTATAGTTAAAAATAAAATTCTGAGACATATTCCAGTTTGAATGATAACAGATTATGAATGTTAAGGGGGAAATTTGGGTTATTACAAAGCATGAGTTCTTATGCTCACAGTCAGAACTTTTCAATCAACATTGACCATTGCTGTCAGAACAACATATTTAGTTTTATGAAGATATATTTAAAATATATATATTAAAAACCCCCTGGCATTCCCTAAGAATACTAACATATTATTATTATCCCTATTACACAGATAGGAAAATGAGGGATAGAAAATTAAACTACTTCCCAGACAGCAAGTGAGTGGCAGTATCAGGCATCTGTCTCAGAGCTTAAGCTCTTAACCTTTATGCCACAGGTGCCTCTCAGGCACGATTTATAGACTGGAGTGTAAGGCCCATCCTGTCAGTCAGTCCTCCTCAGTAATGGACCTCTCATCTCTCCTAAGTAGCCTTATCTACTGCCCATCAATTGTCATTATCGCCTATATTTGTTCAGTCCTGTCTCTTTCTGACTTTCCTTTCAGTATTCCCCTACCAGGATTATCTCCCAACTTGCTTCTTTCCCTAAAAACACCCTACACCTCCCCAGAACGTATACACTCACCTCTTCCTTGAAATTCTCCCCCCGTGACATTTCCTATAGTTGCATTCCCAACACATCTATTGTCTGCATTACAAAATGTGTGCCTGATTTTGTATTGAGTTGTTTTTCTTTCTCAACTCCCTGTGGATGCTTTGTATCCCCATTCACTGGGTTTCTCAAGGTCACCTCCCACAGAGCTGAGCAGAGTAGGTGCTTCATGGAAACAAGCTGATTATTCTCATCAATTTCACAATTCCTAAGAGAGAAACACTGAAATATTTCAGCAAGATTCTGATCTATGGAAATACAAAGTACTTTGAGATTAGTTCTATCTATAACTCCTTGGGAGACACTTTATACAATCTTAAAAATCATCAGTGACAAGTTTCATCTTCTCATTAAAGATAATAAAGAGTCAGATGAAGACTCCCCTGGTTTCTTGTGAATTAGAAGTTTCACACCTGAGCTCTGCATCTTTTGTATTTTGTTCAGTAGCATCAATTGAAAGCAGGTGTTATTAAACTAAGGATTTTTTTTTTTTTTTTACAATACCACTGGCATCTAACCTGTAATTTGTTTCTTAGTGGTTTTCTATAGGGAAGTTAGTTACACTGTGAAGATTACAAGCTTATAGTCCATGATTACATTTTATAATCAATAAAATAGATAAATACAAGGCAAATTATAAAAGTTAGGATGGTAGTCTTCAAATATGTGGTTAGGTGAGAGAGAACAGTGCTTTTCCTGTGTTATTTTTAAATACATAAAAATTATATATTGCATTTTCACTCCTGGAAAATATATTTGGAGGTGATTAATTCTCTTTTTTAATATTTTCTACTTCAGCTTATTTCCATTTTTATAGTAGTTTTTTTTTAGACAGTTTCTGCTGGATGTAGTGTTTTGTATTAGTTTGGAACTTTCTAAGGTGCAGTCATTAATTTCAAGAATCTACACAAACCTCAACAACCCCAAACTCTTATCACCAATTTAAATCAATTCTAGTTTATTTAATGTTATATTACATCTACATTTTGTCTGACAGCTAACAGAATTTGTGATGATAATTTGGATTGACAGGTTGCCTATATTTTTTCCTCCCTAACTGCAGTTCAGGACTTTTTGAGTCAGTTAATTAATCGCTTTCTACTTCCCTATTTCTGCTGTGCTGAGACTTATAATTATAATCTCAAATGGGTTTGCTAATAAGTGAAATAATTTTCTTACCCCTCTAAGGCATTCAAAAGATATGGATGACATAAATTTGAACGAAGTTACATATTAAATATTTATTTTTATGCACAAGATATGTCCTAAAATTGGAGGATTGTTTTTCTCTTAACACTGCTGCCTGGTGATTATCAGATCATGTCCTAAACAAATTCTATCCTCAGTGAGTTCAAATCCAAACTTTAAAAATTTCCCTTGAACTTCCTTTTCCTTCTGTATTTCTGTTTTGGTTAAAGCATAACCATCCATCTAGTTACCCAGGTTTGAAAATCTATGGTACTACTGGACTTCCCACTTTATCAAATTCCATCAGTGGTTTAATATTAAGTCATTAAATGGTGCTGATTCTATGCAAAATCTATTATCACCCATATTCTGCCTTTGTTTTCTTTTGCTTGACTTATCACAATAATTGTTTACTGGTTGTACTTGTTAATGCTTGTATATCATTATTTTAAACATTCAGTGACACATCAAATATGCATTTTTAAATGGCTACTCTGCATCAAGTACTCTTCTGGTTTCTGGAGAGACATCCTCAGTCAATACAAGACTCCTGCTCTCACAGAGTGGACACTGGAAAGGAGTACAGCCAATTACTATAAAGGGCCAATGTCCCCTCCCCTCCTTTAAAGACTGTCTTACTTATTGTATTGTTTGCTGCAGGATTAAAGTCTGAACAGCTTGGCAATTAAGCTCCTTCACAATCTCTCCTCTACCTTTGTTTCTCTTTTCATCTTTGACTGCCCCTGTCCCCCTACCTCCTGTTTTTCAAATTCTCTAGGGGACTCATAATTCCTTAAGTATGCCTTTACTTGTACCTTCCTTCTCACTATCCCCATTTGGTAAAATCATATACTTAAAAATAAAAAAAGGAACTTAAATACCATCTTCACTGTCAATTCCCCTATGAATCACTTTCTTGTTTTAGGAGGACCTGATTGTTTACTTTTGCTTCCCTTTATATCTTAAAAAATTATATAACACTTATAGTATGGCATTGATACTAACTACAGTGTGTCTGCCTCCCACTGTAAAATGATGGACTTGTGCGTAATGCTTCTCTGTAAGTCCACTGTCTACTACAGGGTGTGGCACAGAGTAGGTACCCAATTTAATTTTTTTTGGACTGGAATGTCAGAAGGAACATACAAATAAAGATGCTTCCCAGGAATAATTCAGACCTAGAGAAGAGTTACTGAGATAATAGAATGGTAATCAAAGGACTTTAATCCTAAATTATTTGTATTATAAAATATACGGTCTTGAAGAAAAAAACAAAATTCAAATGTCAGCTCTGCTACCTATTCATTGCATGATCTTGGGCAAGTTATTTTAGCTCTTTCAGTTTCTGCATCTATAAATAGAGGATAATATCACATACGATACATAATTTTCAAAGGATTAGATGAGAAAACATAAAACTGACACAGCATCTGGCAACAGTTGGCATTTAAAAATGTTGGTGTACGTTCACTTTCTTTTCCTTTTGGGCACAATTATCTGCTTTCCCCTTCTTATTATAACTGTCCACTATGTAGCAAAAAATAGCTCTATAAAAATGCATCATTTTCATGTTCCATTGTCGTTTGACTGTCATGAAGATTCTTTCATATCCTACAGCAAAGAAAAAAAAACTGCTAGTTACATGTTTAATATATTAAGCAGTATATTTCTGGTTTTAGCACTGAAATCCTTGTGTCCCAGGCAAATTGGGCTGGTTTATTACCTTATGCTTTGTGTGCTCAGCACAGTGCAGTTAGAAGATGTAGGATTAGAGTAAGACTGCATGATATTGAACTTTTCCACTTTGGGCAGGTGACCTTTCATAACTCACTTATCACTCTGCTTCATTCTCATTTGTACACTATATACATTCCTCATTTGTATATTTGTGTATGGAATATTATTACATAACAACACCTCCATTGCTTGAGATGAATTAAATCACAATGGAGGAGGTATTAATCTCCGTCCTCCACTGAGTGAGATGTGAGATTAACTGAAATAATGTGTTTACAACACAGAGAATAGTATCTGATACTATAAACATTGAAACATCCAATAACAGCTTAAAGAATGAATGGATAAATGCAAGTGTTATATGTTACTGTACTGACTAGATGTTGAATCCTAAGCTAAGAAGCGGTTTTCAGAGTTAAGAAGGTTCATTACTGTAAATGACTAAGGTCAATACATTTTGGAACTTTCCTGCTGGTCTCAAAAGTCTATTTAAATCCTATACAACTGAAATTGATAGGTCTGAAGTTGCTTTAAAGAACAAGATGGTTTCTCCTAGAGTAGAGTAAAATAATCAAAAATGGGTATTTTCTTACTTTAAATAACATACTGTAACATACAGTGTGAGCTGGTCTTGAGTTGAGTTAAGGCCGTGGGACCCAAGGCCACGATCAGAGCATTGAGATGAGTTACAGCTGTGGGACCCGAGGCCACGATCAGAGCATGTTCGTAGTATGCAGTAAATAATTGCTCCATGCATGCATCAATTATATAAGATTTAGAACAAAGAAAATAGAAGTATGCATGTGCTAGAGATATTCTGTAAGCCTAATGAACAAAGAAACTCAGACCACGCGTGTGCTGACAGAAAACAGATAAAAGCAGGACAGGTGCATCATAGGCGTACCTCCCTGTTACAATAAAGTGTTGTTAACCCCATGGTGTCTCCGGCTGAAGTCTGTCCGGCGGTATGGCAACTCCTCGTGCATTTTCTCGCTTGGGCCGCTCACCTCCTAGAACCCCACATCAGCCTCCCTCGGCTGACATACAGTTTCTTAGAAATAGCTTTTATAGGAAGTAAATTCTTATTCTTACCTAACAAGCCATCTTGTGTCTTACATACTCTATTTACAGATTTGTATCTGTATCAATATGTCTTAGGTTAATTTGGAATTGATTTCAACCTTAGAAGTATTTGAAACCCCTACGTCTATATAATAACTATGTTGATTTGGTCCCATGCTTTGTCTTAATTCTTTATTTTGCTTTTTGAATTTAAAGGGATCTAAATGCCTTTGGATTAACGCTGAAGAATATTTTTATTCTGTGATCAAACATAACTCACTTATGAGTTATGTGAGCAGAAATCAGGAGGGGTGATTTGCATTTATGAACACACTAACATTTCTTAATCTAGATTTGTTTTAGAGTAAGTCAAAGATGTGAGGCTAACGAAATGAAACAAATTTCCTGACAGTTCCAGAAAGCAGTGACATACCATCTGCATCAATTAACGTCAGTAATATTCAGTACTGTCCTTCCTTTTACTGGAAATTACCATATGGGCAAAAAGATTTCTCCTTAACTAGAAATGTCTTACTGACAATGAGAGTTATTGCCAAAGATGCCTGATATTAGATTGTGTTTTCAACGTAAGACATTAACCACATTGCAAAATTTTAATAACATAAAAAATTTTTAAGAATGATTGAGTTTGTATTACATCCACATTTATAAAAGTAATATAAGATTATGATCAAATTAAAAGCAGATGCATTGAAATTAGCTGAATTATGACTTTTAGCTTTCCAATTATTATGAAAGAAATAATTGATTATATAATAATAATAGTTTAATTACCACTAGGTAGCAATGAACAAAACACATCAGAGAATTCTCATGACTTGAAATACTGTGGAATGGCTAAGTTCAAAACCAAATTAAACTGCATGTCAAATAAATAATTTTATGTTACCTTTGTTGGAGGTTTCTTTCTGCAAAATCTGTAGTGTGGTTAATTTAAAAATAGATACTATATCTTAATCAACACATATGTAACAACAACTTAAAAAATAAGTTCTTCAATGTGCCAGACATAGTTCTAAGGGCTTTACATGGGTTTACTCATTTAATCCTCGCACCAACCCCTGTGGTGAGTATAATCGCTAGTTCAGTTTAACAGATAAGATTACAGATGTACTGAGAGTTTAAGCAAATTGTCCAAGAATACACACTGAGCAACTGGCAGGGCCAGAGCTTGAAGCCAGGCAATCTGGCTCCAGAGTCTGAATGCCTGGCCATCTTGTCATACCCCCAAATAATACTTGGGTTTCCATGAGTAATTTGGAGAACAGGAAGCAATCAGTACCCCAGATCTCTGTGCCTCATCTTAAAAACACATCTTAGAGAGCCATAATGGCCTGGTGACCGTGTTGCTGCCAAAGACGTTGTATCCTTGAGAAGTTTTAGGATTTTAAAGCCCAATAAAGCCTTATAATAATCTATATAAACAGGAAATATGTGCTAATGAAACTTGCTGGAAAAGCCTTTAGATTTTGCTTTCTCGGAATCCCAAACCTCAGTTTATGATAATGATCTCAAGGTTCCCTTACAAAGGAATCTTTAAAGAAAGAGTCCTGAAGCTTTTGGAAGAAGATGTCATATTTTCCAGCAATGTTTCAAGTACTATGTTTCACTTCTAGTTTCAAAAGTGGGTTATGATTACATAAGTGATCAAATAGTCAACTTTTTGGTCTTTCGTATTATTCACTAATTAAAAGAAAATCAACAGAAAACTTAAAAATCAAACAAACCTCTGGACAGGATATATTTAATCCTAACTATATAGGTTATTTGTGGTGAGATTTTAATTATAATGGAGGAAATACTGTCAAATGAATCATACATATGATGTAAATTAACTACCAACTACCTTCCTTTTTTTCCCCCAGGAAAATTATGACATTTTTGAAGGCTTTCTGCAACTTTACAAAAGGTTTACTTTTTAAAAAAATGTTCAGTTTTGCTAAATGCACTTTCTGTGACACCTCTGTGAATAGAAGTATGAAAAGCTAACATTGTGCCACAGGGCAACTTCCACTGTGCTTTGTCCTACAATGCAAAAGAATGAACGGGGAGAAGAGACATGTTTTATAACAGGGCTGGTCTTTCCTAGCTTACTTATGTTCTTAAGTGGCCCAGCAGCCCAGGAGGGAAAGAATGCTGCCCTGCGAGAGAGCAAGAGGCATTGAAGCAGCTCAGTTTCTTATCGTGTATCCCATTAAGTTGAAAACACACCGACACAACAATCTCAACCAATGCAAAGATTAAACACTGACTCCCATGGAGACCCAGCTCATTTAGCAAGCTGTGTAAAGTTACCCAGAACTTTTCTTTGCAAGAAGAAAATGACTCTTGGATGAATCTTTTGAAAGTGTTGGTAGTTTCTGTGAATAGGACCAAAGTAGACAGCACGATTTGCAATAATACAACATGGAGGTCTCTAGGGGGTAGACATATATTCTTGACTGAGAATTTAAACTGTCATATAAAGTTCAGATTTTTTTAAGATTCAAGCTTATTCAAGTGATATGTAGATAAAAGAAGCATTCATGCTAATAAGAAAGCACAGCTAAAGTCAGAGGCTAAAACTATTTAAGGAACCTGAAAATAGAGAAGTAAAAAGAACTAGTAAAAAAAAAAATAATTGGAGATTACTTAAAGGCTCTTTAAAGATTTTTTTCATGTCTTTCCAGCAGGAAAAAAATAGAAATTCTCTTTGTAAATGTTCAAGAGCTCCATATCAAATAAATGGTGCTTTTTTGTTTTCTTTTAAATGCACTGTCAGTCTCACACAAAGATGTTGCTGCTCACTGTGTTAGTTAAACATGACTTAACATAAAGAAACTGAGTTGTTAATAATCTGTGAAATTCTTCATTTATGAACTTCAGAATATCCAGAGATCTCCTGAAATTATATGGAATCATGCACATATATGATCAAATGTCCATTTTCTTGGAGAAGAGAGTCTTATTTTTGGCCAAGAAAAAAAAGTATAATCCATAAGGAATCTGAATCTGTGACCTATACCACAACATCAGGACTGCCTATCCACAGGAGTCCTTAAACTCACAGACTGTGATAGATTAAAGTTTTTATAAACTAAATGTTATTTGAAGGCTTGAATTACACCTTCATTTGCAGGCTTTCCTCCTGAAGTCTGCAGCTGCACAAACTGCCGGGGGAGAGATCTCTAGGCAACAGAACTGTGCAGATGAGTATTGAGTAGGGCCTATTGGGGCTTGAAATCACACAGCTGACAAGGAATAAAGAAATCAGGGGTTAGGAATCCAGATGAATGTTTTACTTTTCACCATTGTTTACATTTTTGAATCATTTATTCAGGACTTTACTTTGCATATTTAATCCAGTTTATCCTATTATTTTTATAATTAGTTTTTGGTTAAAGGAGGTACATACACAAATACTCATTGACACACACATCATTCAGGGTAATTGGCAACATTCTCAACTGCAGAAATACATAAAATGTACATCGTTCAATTAAAGAGTTTTTTTTCCCTGAAGATCTCTTACTTAAAAAGTGAACCATCATCTCTTATCTTTTATGTATATTTATTACAACAATATGTGTTAAAGATAAAATAAGGCAAACTGCCATATACACCACAGAAAAAATATAAAAAGAATAATCATCTCAGAAGAACTATAGCAAGTAGAAATTCTGTCAAAGTGGTCAATTTTGAAAGGCCCAATTGTAAAGCTAGAACAAAGTTACTGACCTTTTTTTTAGAATGCCTGACCATATAAAGGAATGAAATGGTTTACTTTGATTTTCCTGAACTGCAGTTTGATTGTATTTAAGAGATATATATTTTTCCATTGTTGATTTCCCTTGGCATACTGAGTTCATGCCAATTTTCCTTAACTCATTGTATATTCTTTCAAAGTCTGCCACCCAGTCATATATTTGCATTACTGCTTTTCTGCAGTCCTCTATATGCATCAAAATCTGATAACATTATATTTAGTAGATTTTAGCTTCTTTGCAGCTTTAACCTTATTTTTATTTTTCCTGGCTTATTTCTAAAATCTAAACTGTATGCCTTTCCAATAGAAAAACTTTTTTTTTGACTGGATAATAGTGCCTGTGATATTTGCCCTGCCTCCATATCAGATAGGATTTCATATGAAATATGGAAAGGAAAATATTGAAAATCATTGTTAATGGACTTTGAAGACATTTTAATTTTGGCTCAGCCTTGTAAGTCCTTTGCTATAGAAATGGTCTAGTGGGATCTGTTACTGGCTTATAGAAAATTGGACTGTGAATTCATATCCTAGCATGACTAATCACGGGACAGTAACAGGGATATGAAAAAGTCTCACTATTTGTGTATAAGGCTCATCCAGATCTCTTTCCAAGGGTAAAAAAAAAACAATATTAAAATTACTATTAATCATATACTTAGTATTGCAAATCTCGTTTTTCAGTCTCCATGTATTCGCATTTCTTTTTTTTTTTTTAAATTGATTCAGAACAAGCAGAGAGGAAGTCTCATGGGATTACACAGCAAAAAGGTGAAGACAGTTATTCACTTCATCTTTGCCATTTACCTTGAACTTAACACGTGGCATGCAATCAAAAGAAGCTCAGGTAAAAGTGTAACAAGAGGTGTTTTATACATATACCATTATATTTAAAGCATAGACAGACAAACTGAGATGGTGTTTCAGAAGAACATTCTCTCAACAATTAAAGAGCTTCCAAGGTTAACCACAAGGGAAGTATTAGGAAGATCTTAGCATTGATTTTTTTCCCCCAGAATTTATTTATTTATCTATTTCCAAATCCTACATGCTGCCTTTTTCTGTGTTTTCTCTTTCAGAGACTTTGCTTATAATTGAGAAATTATTTTTTTTAGGTTAAGGCCTACATCTGAATTTGGCTTAGAATCTAATCAATATATAAGTTACTTCATTAATGAAAAATGTTACCAAGTTTCCCACAACTGACAGAAAACTTCCAGAAAGTAAGGTAGAATTCTGTTGATCTAATCATATTCAACCAAAGCTATTACTTTCTAAGTAATTTTTAGATAATGAATATGCCTTTATATAACGTAAGTCAGTCTAGTTTTTAAGTAATATTTGGACCTCATGTAAATTTAAGATACCACATGGTATCAGATAGTTATTGCTGTGAACTGACAGGGAAGACAGTGAATCAGTGAAACTTCCATATATTATTCCATCATTGGTGCATAATTCTATTTCACAATGACTTTATTACTCTCTTTTTATTTGTGTGTGGTAAGCATATGAAACCACCCACAATATGAAGGGGTTGGGTAGAGATGAAGGCTGTCATAAGGTGAGCCACCGGTCTAAGACCCTATGTCTTAGGGTCTTGGCAATTCTGAAACTAATGCTGTAGGTTTACAAATGGTTTTGAAGAGTAATAGGAAAATTAAATCACTATCCTGGGAAGAACTTTTATATGGGATAGCTAAAACTTTCACTGGACTTCAATGCTTGAAGAATGTTAATTCTGAATTGGGAACCACAGAATGTTCTAATAAAATATAAACTGTTCAAGTGTGTAGGTGCCCCTTTTTGCCAGTTGTCTTAGTTCTTAAGCAAGTCACCATAAATAAGAAATGAAAAAAAGAAAAAGAAAAGAAAACTAGAGGCAATTCTTCCCTATGTATAAGCAATACCTTATGGT
This sequence comes from Camelus ferus, assembly GCF_009834535.1. Lineage (NCBI taxonomy): Eukaryota > Metazoa > Chordata > Mammalia > Artiodactyla > Camelidae > Camelus > Camelus ferus. The sequence goes on along the minus strand of NC_045696.1, from coordinate 38,790,617 downwards.
ATATAAAATTTCTAACCCGTTTTCAAATATTGTTTGACTACAGAAATAAATTAAAGAAATAACTAGAGGAGCAAAGAGAGCGAGCTTATCAACATTTTAGAGTATGTACCTGAAAACATCTTTCTAAGAGTGACATTAGTTCTTTCAAGAGGGTAAAATTTGATTTTAATAGGGAGGAATCCAGTGGGGAAGACTTAAATTTAAAATATATAATTTCAGTTATGTCATCCTAATTTCTCCTCTCTTTCCTCATCCTCTCCTCTTCTCTCCTGGGATTTTTCTTACCTCACTGGGTAACTACTACTTGAAAGGCACTGCAGTAAATATATGAATATACTTGCTATTCAACTTTCAGTCAATTATTTCCTGGTGTTTTTCTCTATTTGAAACTAAGAATAATTACTCTTTACTGTGACCTTTCTGGAAACGAGAAAGGTCATATAAACAAATGACAACCACTGCATAAATACTGATTTCAGGCTTGTCTGCTTTCCGAGTCTCATAATTCAATGATTCTCTTATTATTGAGGTTGGTATAAAAAAATACTGAAAAAAAATTGCTCCTTGATAGCACAGTGTGACATGAATGCAAAGAAACTATTTTATACAAGACATCATTATGTATCTCATTTAAATTAGATTAAGGTAACTGGGGACTAAACAAGCATCATCATTAGAACAGATTTTGTGATTCCTTGAATGATACAGCAGATGACTTATGAGATCCTAAAAGTATTGTGACATATAGCCAATTGATAGAAAGGAAATTAATTTCTGCTCAATAGGCATCGTCCTTTGGCTAGCAATTTAAGGTGCCATGATACAGGTCAAGGGAGGAACTGCTTCCTGCCCCCAAACTGAAGAGTCACTCAACTATTATATGGCAAAGAACCTGCATAAGGCTTTTTTTTTTTTTTTAATATGAAACAAACAAAAAAAAGAGTCTCATGATCATTGCTTCATTTCTCTTTATACAAAATTATAAAGAGAATTCTTGGGAAACAAGCTATAGGTGAACGGAAGAGGATAAAAATTATCTTTAAAATCATAGCAGTTATAACTAAAAAGTAGCAGAGAAAATGACCAGGGACCACTTATCAAAGTGATTTAAGTCAGGAAAAGTGAGATGACTTAATTTCAGTTTGAGGGAACAGGAACAAGTTTAGACCTATAAATTTTTTATGAAGCAATTTTGTTAAACCTGATTTGTATGTAAGTCATGAAAACTGAACTGAGTTTTCTCTCCTATGAAAGCTGGAGGCAAATTTGGCTTACAGCCTAGAAGAATAGAGTGCTAGAGTGTTCTTTTACATTCCTCTCTGGAAAGCTGTTTCTGTGTATGTATTACACAAACATCATCTTGCTTCTATCATTCTCAGTGGCTAAATGACAAAGGTTATCTTTTTTACCAGTGATGTTGAATAATTCAAGTCACTACTGAACTTTGTAATGTTATTTTTGCAAAATATACCTAAATCCACCAAGATTTGTCATTAAGAGTTAAGGATTAAACCATAAAACTACAAATCATTTGTTCAACTCTTTAATTCCAATCACTGAAATATTAATAATATATGTGAATGCTACATTTTTGTATTTGCAGTTAACTCTGAGAGCTCAGTTTATTAGATTTTATCTCCAATTTTTTGCAACACCACTATCACTGCCACAGCCACCGCCACCACCACCACCAATAAAATTTTTGTGCAACTGATACTATTTTTGTTTCTAGGGAGAGAAAGTGTGGTATAACATTCATTAGAATTAAAACTACTAATTTTTATTGCATATAATTTTGGTTCCTACTCTGTCAGTGGCATTATTGGCCAGAAAGTTTCCAACCACTTCAGTAATTAACCCATGATAAAACCAAATGACACTGGAGCATAGTTATGGTTTGTTACTGTTTGTATGTTTTAATTCAGCAGGCAAGGGTAATTGAAAGGCAAAAGAAAAATATCAGTGTAATAATTTTAGGCTTTGATGGCATCATTTTGCCAAGAAAAATAAGAAATGTGCATGATGGCATTTTGTTTCCATTATATTTCCTGATTTTTTCAAATGGTCCCATTATACTGCTAGCTGGGCCAGCCCTCCTCAAAATACTGGTGTCATCACCATAATTTGTAGCGTAATTACTAATTATGATAGAAACATAAGAATTATGATTAAAAAAAAAAACTCCAAGAATCAATATCCTAGTTCCATTTTCTACGACAAATGTAAAATACAAAGTAGATACGCGTGCTTCTGGTGAAAGGGAGGAAGGCAGCAGGATACTCTACAAAATGGTAAGAGTAAAACAATCTGTGACTGTAATACCACGGATAATCTACAAAATGATTTACTCAACTTCAAAATTGTACTTTAAAATGCTCAATATCCTATATTTTGTTTTTTTTCTCATTGATAAAATACGGCTTTGGTTAAGATTGTTTTTTTTTTTAGGGAAAACTGCACATTAATTTTCTTTCTCAAAAATGTCTTCCAAATTTACTACTTTCTTTTTTTCCAAATCATTTTTTTCTTTAGTGACATGGAACTTTATTTAAATCTCTATAAACTCACCCAGATATGGAATTACTTTTTCTGTGAGTAACACTCAGCTTCAAATTCTCTTTTGTAGCCAATTCCAAGTGGCAAAGTGGCTCAAATTCATCCTTGTTTTATTCTTAAGTTACAAATTTGGGACCTGAATCTCTAGTTTTTATTAATGAAAAAACTTTCCTCGAAAAAGAGGCAGCACTATGCTGATCGGGTGCCCAGTGTACAGATCCTTCTTCCACTTCTTTTACATTATTTTTAAGGCATTAGAGATCACAGACGTGGTTCCTGCATTTTAACAAGTCACTTGCATTTCTTTTCAACAATGTATTTTAGAAATATTTATTTCTGTATTGTGGGTCTATCAATTATGAGCACAGTCCTACTGCTGTATGTGGTGGCAGAAAATTTCATTTGAAATACCTACCAGCAGGAATCCTGGAGGGCAAAGATCCTCCCCCTGGCACTGGATGCGGGGCCTGGATGCTATTTAAAAACCCTGCCCTCAGGAAGCTGGGGCAAAACGTTTCCACCCCAATGGCCGGGAAGGATCCTTTTAAGAGATAAAAATTAACATTAATCATAAAGTTTTCTCTGTGGAAAAGCTGTTGATCATTTAATTGGAACAAAACCTATAATCAACAAAGACATCAAACTGTACAAGGAAGCTATAAAATTAAAAGGAATGAAATGCATTTTTATTCACAGATTTGAAAATTAAACCTAGTTTTCTGAAAAGAAAGTTACTCTTAATTAGGTACAATTAAAGAGGATTTAGAAGCATCAGAATGCTAAGATAAAATTTCTAAATCTACATTTGACAAAGGGGATTTAATGCAAGCCACTAGTGTTTTCTATTTGCAGAATTCACGTCCACACGAGATATAGATACACAGAAAACAGCCCCAATAGGATCTGAGATCTGTGCTGCACTAGAAGGCACAGTGCTTTACTTTAGGTGTATCAATCTGAGAGCTTAAAATGAGGACAGCTTTTATATTCCCCAGTAATTATACAGGTTTTTGAAATAGTGGTAAGAAAAACAACATACACATTTCTTAATTTGCCTCACTTTTCTGTTAGGGACAAGACATGAGAGTTTGCAAAGGTAGAACCACATGCTTTTTCATTTTTAAGAAGGCTATTGAGAGGGAAGCAAGAAAAAAAATAAACTACTTGGATATTTATCCACAAAATTATAATATAATGAACCCTAGAATAAAAGAGTATCAGTGCTGAAAAGGACTTTGGAGATCATCCAGTCAAAAAAATCTACGTTTTACAGACCAGCAAACTGAGGCCTGGAGTAGGGAGTGATATTACATTGCTGGCAGTCTCCCAGGACAGAGTCTTTCCACTATAGGTTAAAAATAAACAATGAGCCACTTCCTATCTGAGAGATTTTGGGAGCTCTCCCCTGAATGTGAATTAGAAACTTTGCACTTTGGAATAGTGTTATTACAATTTGGAGTCTCAATGACCTGAAAGACACTAAAATCATTCAGAAGAAAATTTAATATACATGCAACATCAGTGCATGGACAGCCCTGGTAATTGATATAGTACATCTAAGTTTAAATCACAATACCCTGAAAGCAAGTTCCACTGATGGTTGTAAGAAATGCATCTCATTCGAGACCTCTGAAACTCCCATCAATCACAACAGTTTTCATATGCAGAGAGCTGGGATCTCTCCTCCCAAGTTCAGATTTAGCAAGTCCTGTATTTTTGAAGAGACTTCACTCTGCTCTTTGACATAAATTTCGTACCTAAAATAAGTTAAAATTTGAGGCTTCTTTGAACTTTGACCAGGGTTAAAGGGATTTGGTATACCATACCCTATACATCCTGCTTCTATGGAGAAAGTTGTTGCTAAAGAAAAAAAGCAGTATTTCCTGGATCTTCAGAGATGTTTTTATGAAAGAGCAAAGTTACAATGAATGTTTTAATGGTTGAGGGCTATACATTGTGCACTGGGTTAAAGAAGACATAGAAAGAAAGTCATATACTGTGAATTAACTGGTTTTGATGTGGATTTTATGTGGCTTTAGTAAAATGACCCAGCAGAGTTAGAGTCCCTTAAACATTAAGAGGTGTGGCAAAAATGCCTATTAGTAAGGCTTAAAGTGCTCTGAGGTAGCCTTCGAGGAACAGTGAAATTAATTTCTCTTCTGTTACTACATGGGATATTTATCATCAAGCATAAAGTCAACATAAGCCCTTGTGGAGTCGCTCACACAAGGCATTTCCCACATTGCAGTGTTTCATCACCATCTGAGAAAACACTCATTAACGTAAAGAGTGTCAGTGAATGCCAGGTGGAGATAATTATATCATATATTTATAAGGCATTCTTATTTAAAGTTATGAAAGAAATGGTGATTTTACAAGAGGGAAAATAATTACAAGAAATTCAGATTTTATTTTATGCTCTGAAAACAAAAATAATCCAATTTTAGCTGATCATGGATTTGTTGAAGTCAGATAAGAAGAAGTCTGGTTTAAGAACCTACACCGTAAAGAAAAAGAATAACATCATTGTGCCCAAGAAAAAGAAAGGGACATAAATGTAATTATTTTAAGGGAAATTTGAAGAAAAATAAAAGCATATCTAGTGGTAAATCTAAAAAATGTTAATCTGCTTCACTTTTAGAGGTTTTTATCTGAGTTTCTGCTATTTTTTCCAATGTTATTTAAAACTGTTACCTTAGAAAAGATGCCAATTATTTTAACTCCTTGAAAGAAACTAATTACAAATATTATTTTACTGCTACGATTACATTACTATTTTTGTCGTTGTGACAGCCTATCATATTTAATAGTGGCTTTCATTTTCCTAAACTTGGTGCATCATTTGCAATGGTTTTGTTATGTTTCATTACTGTGGGTTAAAAGGACTTTCACTTATTGTGGCAACTTTTCCTTAAGGAACTATCATTTTTTTATATCTGAAACAAGCAGAAAAGCTGGTTGGTGGGCATGAATACATATTCCATTGAGATATCATATTATGTGATAATAGTGGCTTATTTTTCTTCTTAAGGCCAATCATGTCAATAGAGATTGCATGAAACACTGAAGCTCTATGTTTTCACAGTTCAATCAGGAAAACTGAAATTATTCTTTGTTATAATTCCCTTATCTCTTAATCCACAAGAAATTAAGTTCATGGACCTTTTGGAATTTGATATGAAATAATTTTAGCTTGGTTTGCACTATTGCTTAAGGTGCTGACCCTCTCTGACTGTTTATTTTTTAAAGTAATTAGAGAATTTATTAATCAATTATATTGCAGGGGTATAAGAAATGATGTCTAATATCTGTAGCAGGACCATGTAAATTTCCATGAATATTTTCTTTTTAGTTACTTTCAGTAGACTATTTGTCAATATAAATTAGATTTTTATGTAATGAGAATATTCCTCTAGCCTTACAAGTCTGAAGTAGGAGTCACTCCAGATGCTTTTCTAAATCTCAAATACTTGAGTTTTCCATTTGTCAGTGATCTTGAGTCAGTGGGTTAAAGAGAGACCAAACTGTGACATTAGCATTATATTGTCTCTAATAAAGAGTTGCCAGATAACTGGGTGTTCTGTATTTTTTACTTGCTAAATCTGGTAACCGTACTCTAATATAATTTCAAATACTTAATGGATATCAGATGGATATGGATGAAAGACACAATTCACTACTGGCGTAAGATAAATTAACAAATGTCACTGGCTGCTGTGGTTGGTGACTTATCTGTCTTTCATTAGCTCAGTGGTTCTCAATGCATTTAGGGAGCCCTGAAAATTATGACTGGGGAAAGACACCTCTGGTGTTTAGCAGGTGGGGTTAGGACACATGCTGAAGGCATTGCAGTAAGTAGTATACTCTCAACACAAAGGGGGATTCTCTTTCAAAATGCTGGTGGCATCCACTGGAAAATGTTGTCCAAGAATATAGAATCTTAAGAAAACAGCTGCTAATGAACAAGTCATATAAAGAGGCCACAATACGAAGAAACAAGGTGAAGAAGTTGACGTGGCCTGTACTCTGACATTTGGCTTGATCAATTAATGGAGGACTGATTACTCAGATGATGTGACAGTAATCTGGCCTGTAGAATAAGCAATTTTCAAAGAATTATAATAAATATATTTAACACAAACTCAATGAAACAAAATCCCATTTAACTTGATATCACAGCAATCTCCCTGAAATAACTTTACATTGGAAACTAGACATCTTTAAGAATTTGTGTAAGAGATAACAAGCTATAACTTCAAAGTTTTTGTGCCTCAGTTTTCTTATCTGTGAAATGAAAATAGCTAACCCTACTTAATGGGGCTGTTTGTGAGGGTTAAATGAGAGTAAACTATCATAAATATAAGGTAATATTATTAGATACTTCTAATGTTTTTAAAAAAGAAACCATTTTAGGTGAGAAAGTGAGAAAAAAATTAATTAAATTTTCTAATGTAGAAACCCTCCACTCTCACATACATACACAAATCCCTAATAGAACAAGTTTCATCTTTGAAGATTATATACCAATAATTTAATTTTGATGCCATGAAGTTTAATAAGGGCAATATCCCTATAACGTGTGAAATTTTGAGATCTCACTTTTTCAAACTGTTTTCACTAGGCTGTATTTTTGCAGATAGCCATTTTGATCTATGGGTAGACAGAGAATGCACAGGCTTAATCAAAGATAAAGACTTTAAAATTGGAAACTGAAAATACATGCATGCAGATGTATATTAGATAAATATAGAATATGGAAAAATCTGTCTATAACCCCTAGAATGAATTCTTTGTCAACTATAATATGAAATGCAAGGATGATCTAATCTGATCTAAAAAGAGGAGATCACAAAAAGTCATTGGGAGCAGTATTTGGATTTACACTTAAAAAATATGAATTTACACTTATAGCAAACCTGGCCTGAATATGTAGCATTTTATGTATATTTTGCCTAGTGTGTGGTGTGGCTATTATTTGTAAGTATTGAAATATACTGAACTTACAATCAGATCCTAAATTGATAAAGTTTGCACTGTTAATATAGAGATGAATATTTCAAAATATTGAATATTGAAAATATTCAATAATTTCATTCCTTTAAGATATTTTGATTGGATTATAATAAATACAACATTATAATAAATACAGTAAAACTGTAGAGATATATATATATATGACTTGCAGCTAAATTTGTATTCATATAGTAGAGCGTTTTGCCTCAAAAATATTTACTGTTGGAGAACTAAGAATTGAGTATGTATAGGTTCAGAGTAGACATCCCTTTTTCAGCCTTAAATATCCAGTATTGAGTTCTACAACTGACACACAGTAGCCTCTTCATAACTGTATGGTTTAGATGAATGATGGTATCTCCGCTACAGTATGAATAACTTCAAAATTCAATGAGAATATAGTCTGTTAAACCAAATGCTGTGTCAAGGGCCATTTTTTCTGAGAAACTCTAACTGCTGGAACCTGTAACGATTCTCTACCTCTTTATCTATCTATCTATCTATCTATCTATCTATCTATCTATCTATCTGTCTGTCTGTCTATCTATCTAACTTCAGTTGCCCTTTCTTTGTCAGACTGTTTGTGTTTCCCTCCACTCCTTGTGTATCTCATGTTTTCTCTCCTATGTGCCTCTTTCTTCTTTTTCTGTTACAATAATTTATAGTATTACACATTCTGTCCTCCACTGGAAGAAGTAAAAGAAAAACATAAATTCATTAGGTTTGTTTGAGTATATGCTTCCTAGTTTTCTGCGAGAGTAGATGAAGCCTCAGACCCTCACATTTACATAACCAGTGAAAAAGACCAGTAGTAGTCAGAAGAGGCATTTTCATGTAAGGCATTGGAAGAATACATCTTTTACTGCACTGAAACCTTTACATTGGGTCTCTACATAATAGCATGAAAGACTAAGCTGCTCTGCCTATTCTGGTAGAGAAAAGATTCCTGCCTCGTTGTGATGCATGAGATGGGCCAGCTGGAAGTTCAACATGGTCTCTTCTAACCTGATCAGAAGGTGCACAGAGTAGGGTTTCAATAAATATAAGCTGAATAAGTGGATACATGGATGATGGAATCAAAAGTGGCAAATTGCTCCTTGGGCAAATCCCCTGGCTTCTCATTTGCTCCCTAGGCCAATGACAACTTTCTAATGACTAGCCAAGAGCTACTTTTCAATTAGGCTTAGAATGTGAAAAAGGATAAACTCATTCATTTATCCTTTTATCCATTTATGGATTTATTCACTTATTGGGTAAATATTTATTAATATTTACTAAATATTTATTGAAGTACCTGTTTTTTACCTGGCACTATGCCACATTTCTAGTACAAGAAAAGGAAATCAAATAACTTTTGATATGACACTATTATTTTCAGGAAATGATTTTAAATAAGCTAAGCAATAAAGATGCAATTACAAAATATTGTCCATTTCCTAGATTCTTATAGATGGAAATATGCCTACAATTAAATTAGTGTTTTCCTTTTAGCATAGTTAATCTCCATGCAGATTCTTTGCACCAAATACAATTAAAGATCATACGACCATTACTGTTTTGTTTTGAGTTTTTTTTTTTTTATCTTTCAGGTCACTGCAATATGAATTTTACAGATTTCTCATCCTGTTGTTGTTCAATAGGTCACAAAAAATTATTGAAGCCAAAAGGGCAGTTTCATGGCTAGATTTTTATGACTTTTCTTCAGTGCTTTTAAAAGAAATTTTCAGCTCTCCCTGAGTTTTTTTGAAACTTGTAAGATATGTATGATAAAATTATGATTACATAAATTATTATTTAAAACCATAGCATTAAAAAGGATAACTAAAATATTTTGAAGCTAATTAAGAACAAGACATTTATTGAAAATGCATCTTAATTAATATATAATACAGAAGTTCTTTGACTTTTTAAAAACAAATATTTAAAAATAACCGTTTTCTTACCTACAAGATGAACTTGGACTAGAACTTCCCTGAATTTCCTTTAAGCTTAAAAGTCTGTTTACATAATTTTTATCCACTACCCCAGTGAATTAAGCCTATATTTTCTCCAGATATGGGTTATGTCCAGTGCTCTTACCTATGTTTATGTTCAATAAGACTTGGAATTTTAACTACCAAAAAACTGTCCTGACTAAATTTGCAATCTGCCAATATATCCATCAGGTTTAATAGTGAAAATGCCTAGGCTTGAGGCCAAGCAAAACTTTGACTCTACCATTCACTGTCTGATTAATCTTGGATAAGTTATTTACCTTCTCTGATACTTAGTTTCTTCATTTGAAAAATGCAGCTAATAGTAAACACCACTTATACTGGGTTTTAGTAGATCATATGGGAAGTACCTGTTAGTGGCTGACAGTAAGTGTTCGATAAATGAGGGACAAATATTTCTTCTCTTTAATTCCCTAAACTTGACCTATCATTTCATGTGTACACACCTCCATGGTATTTCTCACTCCTGGGAGGATTTCTGGCCTCTGTCAAAACATGCCTGACATACCTGGGGAGAACTTGGTGTTCCCTCCTCCATGCCCGCCTATCATGTTAACTACTATGATAGAGGTAGCACGCTATCATAGGTACCATATTTTCTCGTTTACAGTTTTGTAATACCAAACTCAAATGCCTCTAGGGACCTGTCAAGTGCAATAAATAAGTATATCAGGTTGGTGACAAAGGCATTCAGTCACAATGAAGGGTGAAAGCTCTGGCTAAGGATAATGAATTAAAATGTTTTAAAAACCAGTGTAGAAATCAAATAAAACACAGCTCTTGGCTGACTTCAGCCTGTGGGCTGCCAGCTGGTGACTCTTGGCTGACATGTTAGTTGTGATTCCTGAAGAACAGGGCTGAGTCATGCACATCTCACTCTCTCCTGCATGGCCAGTCCCAGAGCTTGTGTCTGGTAGGAGCTCAATGTAATATTTATCAAGTTGAATTAAAATCATCTTAGATGAATAGTTCAAAGGGAGTTTGACTTTATCTGGATAAATAATAGATTGAGTTTTCCTGATGTCTGAGTTTTAAAAACTATGTATACTCTAATACCATAAATATCCTCAAAACTGTGTAATTATTCAAGTTCCGTGAGTAACTTACCATTTTAAACACTATGAAGAGCCAGGGTTTGGGAACAAGGGACAGATCTGTAAAAATTCTAAAATTCTTTTATTTAAGAATTGGGGAAGGAGTGGGGAAGGAGTGAACTGAAATTGGAAAGTGTGTCCTTGGTTGGCAGATGCCTACCAAGCCCTTTCTTTTTTGGTCAGACTTTCAAACTATTTGTTCCTTAAAAAAAATGCTTTTACAGTTCAGGTGCCAAGGAGTCAGCTAAGGAGCTGTTAAGCAGCATTTATCAGCGTATATGAAACTGATATCTATTTAGTGCACAGCCTAAGTATGTTGTACGTTTAATATTTATGAACTAGTGGTGTATCTGTCACATTACTAAAGGGAGGGTTACACCTTTAGCACACCTGCTAAAGAGGTCATGAGGCAGGCTGCATCTGCCTCTTTGTAATTTTCCAAGGCTGTCTACAAACCAAACTGGCCACTAGTTGCTAGCATGCATCCTGCTGTCAGGTACATCCCATTGTTGTTTTGGCAGTGTTATCTACAAACAAATATATTAATACACCAGGCAATTCTCAATTAAGGCTAAGATATTTACATTCCTTTGTAAGTCTTGCTGGCTTTTTCAGGTCAGAATCATACTCATTTGGCATCTATATGGTGTGGAGTGTAAATGGTAGGATAATTTGGCTTGGTAATTACCATTCTGGAAATTGGATTGGTCTTGAAATAATCAGGGGAGTCTTGAAAAGAACTGAGAGCAGCCAACAGAGAATAAAACTCATCAAGCCCCTAACGACTTGACATCAATTCTGATACCATAAATGGATGATTGGGGTGGCACCATAACGACGGCAGTGGTGGAAGGACATCCACTTTTCCAGGTAGCCACTTTTCGCTTGAGATAAGCATGTGGGATTTCTGTCCATGTCACTACCTGCAGCCACGCATGGTGGAAACACTAACAAGGACACCTCCCTGCATCCTTCCAGTTCAGATCATCTCACTCTTCAGCTTAAAAATTTCAAAATCTCCTTACTGCTCAGCACAAACACAAGACCTAAGAATGGCTTCAAAATCCGTCACTTCTTACTCCAAACATACTATTATAACTATTCTTATTGGAATGGTTGCTCACTCCTGGCACAAAGTGAGAATGTTCCGCTTTGGTCTGACCCATTCTAAATGTCCTGCTTCAGTGTCGCCTCTTCTAAGAGACTTTGCATTTTGTCACTGCTGGAATAAGCCTGCCTTCATCTGTGCTCCCCCAGGAGGAAGCAAAGATGCCATCAGATGGGTACAAGTTCTGGAGTCAGAGGGGTCCAGGGTCAAACCTCATGTGCCACAACTCACTGGATGACCGCATGCAAGTCACTTCAACTCCCTGAGGCTCAGTTCCCACTTTGGTATCATGTGGAAATGGTCAGTTATGAAGACATTTGTACAAGGTAGCATTTATAAAATGTCGAGCACTATGTGGTCAGTCAAGTAAGACAGTTCTTGGCTCTTTTCCCTCTTTCATGTATAACACTCTTACATTTTGCCTTGTACTATATAATTCTTTCTGTTCATGACATATCATAAATTTCTTGAAGAGTTTCCCATTTTGAATTTCCAGCAGAACTTAGCATGCTATGTTGCATACAGGGGTCAATTGTGAAGGCAACTTTTAAAAACAGGAACTAGAATAAAGCATATCTTTTTTATTTATGACAATGTTATTGACGGCTTTGAAAGCAGCTTCTAAGGGTGAAATGATAAGATTCATGCAATTGGTTTAGCAAGTTAGTCAGAATGCCATTAGAGTCATAGAAATGTTGTGACTTGCGAAGTCACTCTAACATTAACAGACAGACAATGAATGACACTAATGGCCAGGTGTAGGGCCTCCTCAGGCGTCCTCTCCTTCATTTCTCTCAGTTTTGCCTAGCTGCCCTCTCATTTGTGTTCTTAAGGGACAAAGAGAGAATAGCTCTTGAGGGCAGAGCAATCTGAACTGCTTAAGACCACAGGAAAGGTCAGGCGCAGAGCTGGAGATGACGTTCTATGGTGGGAGAGGCTGACTCCGCGCCCCAGCTCTCTTAGAAATGAGCCAGCAAATTCAACTACAGCCTCAGGCAGATGAATAACTGTGCCGGGCTCTATTTTCAAAGAAGATTGTACATGTGAAAGGGCCTTGGAAAGAGGCATTATCCAGTCTAACGTGTCTTTTCATTTTTATCGAGGTTATTCCTTTTTTTAAGCTAGATGTCTTTGGGGCCTATATTAACTTTCAGGTCTGATCTGAGGTAACACTCATTCCTGATAATAAGGCAGAAAATGGAAACAGACTCAAAGAAGCCTGATTTGATTACTCTTACGCCACATGAACCGGGCATGTCAAGATGGCCTGAAATAATATCTCCGCTGCCAACCTTGCCACCCCTCACTGTGCTTCCATGCCTGTCTGCCATTAGGCTATCCCCGGCAGGCCATTAGCTGGAGTTCAGACTGAGGCTCCAAGTACAGCTTGTTCTGTGAGAATTGTTGAGGGAGATTCATGGATTTTATAAAGAGAAAAAGTGAGAGAAAGAGAGCTAGCAGGTGTTCTCTGTTGAAAATGCTCCCCCAACGTTCGCTTCAGAGCTAGTTCTGAGGCCCTTTCAGACTCTTGTATCATTAGATTACTGGTTCACTTAACATACATGCTTTTTATTACATTCTAAATATTGGCTCAGATGTAAATTTGGGTAGTTTGCAAGAATGTTCTGCTAGCGGTGGTGAATGATTATAGCTTCTTGAATATAGTGACAGTGTGGGAGAAACGGCAGCTTTTGACATGATATATGCAGAGAGGAAAACATTTGAAAGCAGTTTGAGTGCGTTTTATTTCTGCATGGGCTCTTTGGGCACCCAGCCACTGTCAAAGCATTATTTAGCAAATTACAGCACCACAAAAAGCATTTTATGCTCTGGATATTAGTTTTCAAAAAAGGAACCAATAAATATCTGGAGTTAGTATCTAAGAAACAGGACTGAGTTAAAATTAAGAGAACGTTTCTATTTGTAAGTGAAAAATAAAAACTTACTGCTTTCAAAGTATTACATTCAATTTTATTGCTATTTAAATAGACTCATTTTATGTACATGTTGTTGTGTTAATACTGAAAGAAAAAGATGCTTGTTTATTGATACTTTAAAGGGGCCACGTCCTTTTATTATACAGTGGTGAAATTATCACCAAATTTTACAGTTTCAGAGTTTCTAGAACAATGATGCACTTTTGTTTACCTTTGATTTATTGAAAAATAAATCCAAACAAAACAGTTCTTTAATTTACCCCTTAAATACTGGCACGTGTGCTCCTAAATGGAGCAGATCATTATAGAGTCTTATTGTCTGTGGTTGTGGGTAAATATTGTGTCATATGAATCACCCTTTAGCATCAATAAAGTTGGGCCAGTGGAGAACTGGGGTGATGAAACTACTCCTTGGAAGAAAGCTGTTCACCCATGTGAGGCAAATTTAGCGTGCTGGGTGAGGTAATTTGCTAAATGGTACCCTGGTGCCCTGGAAGACTTAATTCACTTCAGCTGAATGAGCAGTTGGCTCAAACTCAATCATTGAGACCTACCCATTCATACTCAAAGGCATATAGATCTCAAATTGAATGTTCTTTAATTGGGTGCATATAACTCCAGGGTGACCCGGGTACAGGGCTGGGAAAATAAAAATGAGTGCAGCCTAATTAGAAAGCCCCATTTCAACTTGCTTTTCAAATCACATTTTCACCACTCTGAATGGCAGTGACCTAAGGAGATAAAGTAGTTTCAGGAAAGGAAAAAGCAAGTGACAATATCATTGCTTAACTGTAACCACAACCTCTGAGTTTGGAGAGAGTCCCAGAAAGTGTGTATTTAAGTACAGATTTAGCTATAATCTAGCAAATTGTATTTATAGAAAAGTGCTGGCAAAGATAAATACTGAATAGTGGAATAGGCTTGTCAGGAAATGAACAATGAAGAGGAGATAGATATGGGGGTAAATGATTTATATAGATCAAAGAAAAATGGATGCATAAAGATAAAGTTTTATGTTTGCGTGTCTCTGTGTAAGTTTATCAAATATTGATTTACCAAACTTTTAGTACAATCTCATACAATAAACAAATGTATAAGACTTTTTCAAACATGCAGTCTTGAATGAAACAACAAGTTTTATTTTCATGAGGTATTTTTCTTTGATTTATAATGTGTATCTTAAGAAAAAACTTCGGAATAAGCTCCCCTGTGTAACAATATGCTAGCTGAAACAACTTTTAAAGACAAGCATGCTTAGAGCACATGCTGGATATCCCACAAAAGGAATGTCAGTTCATATTTGATGCCTGAGGAAAGTCCTGCATCTCGAGTTGTGCTCTGACCTCACGGTAGCAGAGACTGTTGGTGACCCATCAATGTCTGTTTCCTTCTTCCTAGTTTTAGAATCTCTGATTTTGAGTGGGCACTTGCTGGCCAGAATAAATACAATATTTTTTCAGCTTCCTTATGCAACCAGATGAGGCTATGTGATTAAGTTCTGACTAATGAGTATAAGGGGAAGTGTCCATAAATGGAGGACATATGACCATGTTTACCCTTTCCTCTTTGAAGCATGGAGCTTAAGCTTACGGAGCTATCCTGGACAGTGTACTAAAGACAGCCACCCCAGGAAGGCACTTGGTCTTTGAGATTCATGAAGCCAACCTCCCAGACATAGCTGCCTGCCTCTAGATGTTGCTTATGTGTGGAGAAATAATTTTTATTCTTTCAATCCACTGTTAATTTGCAGTTTTCTGTTACTCCCAAAAGGATCTATCCATAAACTGGTAGTTTAATGTGTCCTTTTTTAACACTCCTAGACCTTGAATTAACTGCATCAATATCCTGTGATGACTTCATCCCACACTTTGAATTTGAAACAGCTTTCATACTTATCATTTTGGCTACTCTAGACTATTCTTCTATATCTCCACCATTAGATGGCAATTTCTGAGGCCAGTATCATGTGATCTTGTTCACTGTATCTCCTGCACTTAAAAACTGATGAATGACTGAACGAATCTTTTTTACTATATATTTTCTACCATTATTTAGATATAAAAATTTTACTTTTGACAAAGATGAATACTGATTAGTAAGTGCAAACATCCCATGGGTCATTTCTAATCTAATTTTAATGTCACAGTTTTATCTACAAATGAGATCTTATTTTCATTTTTCAACAGTAAAACAAAGTATAGAGATTAAGTAAGGATGGTGCTTTGAACATAGAAAAACAAGTATTTTCTCTTTTTTGAAATGAATTCTTCCACTTAAGTTCCACAACTTTGGTATCTGCTTGAAGGCAGAAGATTATGCTGATCCAAAGAGTCCAAACTTGTCCAGACTTATGAGTCACTGTGCACTGGGACGATTCTGACAGAAGACATTGCTCAACATTTGGGCTTTTCCCTGAATGTCAGCTCATTAGGCTGGCTGGTGAGCAGGACACAGGGAAAGTGGGAGGGGGACAACGCTTTAGAAGGTAAGACTGATACACTTTCTCCCACAATGATACCATAGGTAGATGCAGCTGCTCCTTGGATAACTAAACCAAAAAAATCCATTGAAAAACTTTCTGTGGAATCTAGAAATTTCTTGAAACTTCATAGAAATCTAGGATATTTAGATGAAACTCATTTGCCACTGATTCCTTCTATGGAAGATGGGTACTTTTTTTGTGGAAAAAAAAGACTTAATAGGAAAAAATCTTTGAGATAGCCATCCTATTCAAAACCTCAAATTCCTCAAGATAGCAAGGATCTAAGAATTACAACTCCTATAATCCATCCTTCAACACGCACACATATATCTTTGTATCTCTAACTCAGTGAATGGACTTGACCATTCAATTAATTGTTAAGCTGGAAACTTGAGGGTCATTTAGACTCCTTTCTCACAATCACCTTCCTATCCTAAGGGGCGATGTCCTATGGAGTCTATGCAGTAAATATCTGTCTTGGTCATTTCCTTCTTTTCATTGTCATTGAAATTGTACAACCTTGTTTAAGCCCAGCATTAGTTTGTACTCTGGATTATTGCCATTACTTTTTAATCGACTTCCCTAACTCCAGTTTGACTTCTCACCCATCTCCCTTATATTCAGGTGGCAGAAGAATATTATTAAGATGAAATGTGTTTATGTGATTTCCCTACTTAAAACCTTTTTAAAGGTTCCCTGAAGATTTAAGAATAATGCTTATAATTTAAATTACAGTATAATACAACAGTATATGCTAATCAAAAATGCAAACAGTTTAGAAAAATGAAAATTCTCTTTTATTATTCATCTAATCCCAACTGCTGTCATTTTGATGTGTGCCCTCTCAGATGTTTTTATATACCATGTATATTTATATACATTGATTGAAAGTTAATAGTTTTATGCATTCTTAACTAAATGAGATTATAAAATGTATCTTATACTTAACTTGCTTTTTTACATTTAAAACTGATTACATGTTTTGGAGACCCTTCATGATACTGATTTAACTTTTAACTGCATCATAATATTCACTAGTACAAATACACAATGATTCATCAAACCATTTCTTTCTTGGAGAGTATTTAGGCTACTATATGTAATCTAGGATAGTTACATAGTGGTAGACTTCTGGAGTTGAACAATATGTTCATTTTAAGATATGGCAGATACTTTTAAAGAGTCCACCAGAATTCTGTGTCAGTCTATACTCCTATCAATGACAAGTATGTTCTTATTTCCCCATAACCTCCCTGGCACTAATATTATCAGTCTCCTCAATTTTTTTTTCTTTGCTAATTAGATATGTTAAATGATTTAATTTTGGTTTTAATTTGCATATTACTAGGTATTTGTGAAATAGAGTATATTTTCTTATTTTTATTGATCATCATATTTGTTTTTATGCAAATTGGCTCTTCATATTTTTGCCCCATCTTATAAAATGGGGTCTTTTAAAAAATGATCTGTAAGAATTCATTGTATAATGTCCATATTAACCCTTTGCTTAATTAATATTGCAATTTTTCTAACAGTTGTTATTCAACTTATTGATCTCTCTGGTCACATCTACTAATATCAATTTAATATACCCTTTGCTCCCATAATAAGAAAATGCTTGTAGATTTGTTTCACACTTCTTCCTATATGCTTTCTCTGCTAGTAATATATCCTTTTGAGACAGGAAGGAAAGGGGCAGGACACAACCATTAAAAGAATGACACAGCAAATGAGGATAGGTTAACTGATTAAAAACAACTAAATCCAAGATGGTGGAAGACTTGACTTATAGTAGACCTTGACCTTCATTATATGCTCATTGTAATACATTAGCATGCTAAATGACACACCCACAGGTGCCAGGACAGTTCTGAGGCTGGCCATTAAAGGTCAAAAAGTAGATGGGGGCCCTATTATTGGAAATCCTTGCCCCTTCCCCAAAACAGCTGGAATAATCCTCCTATTTGTTAGCTTATGAAATTACCTGGCTCACAAAAACTAACTACCCCCACACCTTGTGGCCAATTTCAGTTTCCCAGATGACCTCTTGCTCTGGGGCCACCTCTTGCCTTTTGAGATGGACTGCATTCTGCCTATGGAATGTGTATCTCCTAAGTCTCTCTCACTTTCTAAGATGACCCTATCTCCTGGGGCCACTTCCCTTACCTTCTAAGATGGCCTGTACTCTGTCTATGGAGTCTGTATCTCCTTGAATAAACTTGCTTTCACTTTACTATGACTTGCTCTTGAATTCTTTCCTGCACAAAGCCAAAGACCCTCACTTGGAGGGATGCATCACAAGGACTTGCTGAAGACCTGAGGCATGACCATCCTCTCAACCCATTTCCCTGCAACACTTTCCTCACCTTTCTAACCAAGTTAACTCTTAGTCATTTTTCAAGAATCTGCTAGTGTTACTCCCTCTAGGGAACTTTCTTTTATTCTCATTCTTCTTTACAGAGATCCAATTTGCTTAACTTCAACCTCATTCACTCATCTATCACATAGTACTGCACCCAAGTACTAATCCTCAACCTGTCTGTCTCTTCTACTAGACTTATATACTCCTTGGGAGTAGACACTGAGCCTTATTTGTATTAGTGTCCCACTAGCTGTTCAATATACGCCTGTTGATTGAATGACTCGATAAGTGCAACCTTCAGGATAGATTGTTGAAACCATTCCTCCATTAGGTAATGAAATTTGGATTTCTCTGAGAGGAACCCACAATTATTTCTGAAAGCAATTAAATAAATACTTCTTTCTAAGTTGCTTAAGTAAAAAGAGGGTGAAAAGTGGCTTGGTCCACATTACATGATAGGTTAATAAATAAAAGGAAAGAAAAATACCACAGCTTTCATTCAGGCAAAAAAAAATCTTAGAATTAAGAAAAGCCTGGACATCCTAGACATTCTTTTGTTATTCTATTTGCATCTCTGTGACTATGCTGCTTGCCAGTATGTTTCATTGTTGGGCTTTCCTAATTAATGTAAAATCAATATAAAATTTGTCTTCATGCAACTCCATCCAGTGGTTTCAAAGTTGCATGTGACAACAAAAATTATATCTGGAGAAACCTATTACTTTTCCTTCCATTTTCCTCCTACATTTTTGGATGTAGGCCAAACATATTTTGATCTATCAGACACTTATTTTAAAGATATCACCATCTTGGTTACCCTACTGGTGCAAAAAAAGCATACTCTGTCAATGTTAACTTTAAGATGTGTCAACTGGAACTGATATTGTATACCAGACGTAGACCATCAACAGGCTCTTTCGTTCCTTAAATATGGTATCTTATATCATTGATATATATAATAGCTTGTATCAGTGGAACCTAACATGTAGTTAGCTTTTTTGTAATAGCCATGCCCTACTGCTATCTATTGTTGAACTTGTGGCCAACTAAAATCCCCTGGTGTTTTTCAGTTGACCTGCATTAATGCCTTCCTCTGCTTAATATGATCTAAAAGCACACTGCTTCATATTTATTCCTTTAAGTTCCTCTTGCTTGTTTTGACCTTTATGACTCATATTGAATTCCTCATACACATATAAAAAGATTAACAACCTCACTCTATACTTTAAATAGTCCAACAATTTCCAAACCAAGTCACTGGGAGGCACAGTTGTTTAATATAGACACAGTTGTTAGTAAAAAGCTGTGGTATGAGTTTGGTACAATTCTTTAGTAAGAAATGTCACTGTTTTCTTGCTTTATGCTTAACTCAACAGTGTCATATAGATAATGGATTTTTAAAAATAAATTTGTGGGCAGAAAGTAGAAGATTAACCTAATTAAAGAGCATGAGCTTTACAGTAAGAAGGACATGGATTCATATCTTGACTTTGCCAATTACAAGCTGTGTGATATTGAATACACTACTTAACATCTCTGACTTAAACTACTTATTGTGAAGTGGGGAAAGTGATGATGATGATAATAATAATAATAATAATAATAATAATAATAATAATAATAATAATAATAATAATAAGCCTTATAGTGTTTGTGAGCATTAGTAAAGCTAGATATGAAAAATGCATAGCATAGTGTCTGGTATGTAGTAGGCATAGAACAGGCACATGAGAAGGAAATCACATCAGCAAAGTTGGTCCCTCCTGAACCAGCTCGACAACAACACAGAGGAATCCTAAAATAAAACTTATCTTACACATTTATACTCTCCTAAGACTTCATATCTGGGAACCAGAAGGCCAAGACCATGTGAGGTATCATTTACGCCATTATATGCCATTACTTGGCTAAGGTCTTATATTACCGTGAGTGCTTATAACCCAATAAGCATGTTAAAGGATAAGTATAACACAAAATCAGAAAAGCAGGAAAAGAGAACAACTAAGGGATTAGTGTTTAAAGTGAGGCAGGCATTAATTAGAACCATATAGATTTCTGGTCCAAGAAAGCTTCTACTTTAGATAAATTGCCAAGATTAAAAGGAAAGCTTGCATATATACATAAAATGCTGACTGAAGGGAAAATGCAAAACTGGATGAAAATAGCCTCATGGTTTTGTGGACAGAAAGTGGCAGTGGAGGTATAGTTAAAAAGCTGCTACTGTGCTATACATTGCAATGGCGGTTCTGAGTACAGTGCAATTTTGCAGGCAAGTTTCATTGACCTTCTACATTTCACATTGACCTTGATGCTTATAAATGCTGCAGGGCTCAGCAATTAGTCTTTTGTGAACTGAGAATTCACTTCTTTGTAGGTTCTTAATGTTCGATCTCAATTAAAACCTATTAAACAGCAAATTCATGGTGAGTCAGAGTAACAGAAAAATTAGGGTCTAATGTGTATCTGTTGTGTAGTGTGAAACAGAGGAAAGAGTTTTATTATGAGTTTCAAGGCAGAATTTCTTTTGGTCCTAGCGAGATAAAATACGACTTACGTGTAATTTTTGTCCTTACATCATAATGAAATAGCAAGAAAAAACGGCATTTGAGATGATAAAGCAGTAGCCAGGTCACTGAGACAGTGACTTTTCTAAAAGTACAAGAATTTAGCTTGCAAGTCAGCTTCAGAATCTATCTATTAGTACTTAAATTTTGGAGAAATTACCTAACATATGCAACTGCTCCAAAAGAAGTTTCTTTTTGTTTTTTGTTTTTGTGTTTTTTTTACCTTTAGAACTTTTAAAAAAGGAGTGTTTTTCTCTTGAATCTTCATGTCTACCCCTATAATCCCATTTCTACCATTTTACCTCTAGCCCTTAATTACCTGTAATTTTGACTATTGCAATAGGCTGCTAATTGGTCCCTTTGTTTCTACTCTTTCCCTGTTATGGTTTATTGAGTTCCCTGGGTACTCTGGCAGCAATATTTTGTAACAGGCGAGACTGCTGTCCCAAGTGACAGCTTCCTACTGTGACACATGTCATACATTTATATGTGATAACATAATCTGACCTGGGCTCTACCTACCATGTATCAATTCTGTTCAGTCCAGACTTTACACATGAATTTAGGCTTTGAGTTTCAAATTCTTTTTCCATGACTCTGTAAGTGAACTATTCTAATCTGATCTTTCTCTGGCCAACCCCTCAGCTTTTACCAGAATCTGAAGATGACTACTCTGTTGCTACATTCTGGCTTCCAGACTCTACAATTGCTGGTGGAAGGAAATTATTTCTTTGAAGTCTGTCCTGAATTTCACCTCGAGCTTATCCTAGCAATTCTGCACACCAACCCCTTCAGGAAGAATTGTCATCTTCCCATTCTTCAAAATTTTCTGATCTTCAAAAAAATCTTTCTGATCTTAAAAACTCTTACATTTCCATAGTATGGTCTCACACATCTTTCTAATTTATATTTTAATTCCTCCCCATCGAAACCTAATGCTTAAAGCAGACTGAGATGCTCTCATCTCCAAAACACAAGAATGCTCTTGCCTTGTGCCTCTGCTCACATTGCTTCCCCACCTGGAATGCCTTCTACATCATCTCCTTGACTTTTCAAATCCCAGGTATCCTTTAATCTCCAACAGATCTTTCTCTAAATGAAGTTTTCCTGACCACTCACTTCTATGAATTCCTCACATTTGTATTTGTGTCACAGATTTATTTTATTTTATTTTGTATTCTTATTATTATTATGAGTTTAAACCATAAAGTGGTTGATGGCAGCTGGGGTAAAATAAAAATTAGTAGTGCAGCCCAGTACCAGTGCCAATGGACTTTGCACATAAAAGGAACTTTTTCATGTGGAATTCAACAGGGTTTGATTCAACAAAAGCTATGGTCACGTACATAATCCCTCTCTGGTCCTGTACCCCAGTACAGAGAAAAGCCATAAGGGAGTAAAAACTGGTCACAGTAAGCATTCGCTCAACCAGGAAGGAAAGAACTTTGCTCTTTACAGTAAATGGGTGTATTTTTATCTGTATATTGGAAAATACCAGGAACTACAGAAATACTGTTTATAATAATCTAAGTTCAGAGTTTTCCAATATATGCAGACAGAAAGCGTAAATATTCTTTCCAATTAAAACAAAAGCCTTGCCTCTAATTTTGTGTCTTTAAAAACATTTTAATAACAATGTATATCACATTTACTATATTCTCATTTGATAATCATAAAACATTCTTAATAATATAAATATATATTCAGCTAATCTTTCTAAAAGATTCTTTCTAAAGAAAAATCCTTTCTAAAGGATTCACCTAATCCTTTCCCTCATTGGGAAGGAACTATTACATCCCAACCTCTTTGCATAGAACGGAAGTAACTTGCCCAAAGTCACTTAAATAAGTGACCTAGCAGAGAATCCCAGCAAGTTCTGTGCTTTTAACTGTCACCAAAGTACAGAGAATCCAGCATTTATTTCCTGCCAAGTGAAACACTTCACTGGGGGACTGCTGGGCCCATTCAATATTTCCTCTTACATTTGCTCATCCATTTATCACTTTATTTTTTTTTTCATTTTGTTCATTAATGAAGCAGACACTTACTGAGCACTTGCTATGTGCCATATGGTGAGATACAGCATAGAGACTTCCTGCTGTCCTCATGAGATACTTAGGGACACAAACGTATATCAAGTAATAAGGACAACACTGTGTTCTAGGTGCTATGTTAGATGTTTGAGTAGGTAATCACAGGAATAAAATTTTAAAATAATAAAATGTTTGGGTAGGGAAAAAAAAAAGAAGTCATAATTCTATGTGGAGGAGGGAAGTTTTGATTTGAACCTAAAAAGGAATAGTGTTTGCCACTGAGAAAAAGGAGAGGGACATGCCAGGCAGAAGGAGCTGTTCTGGGGAGCGTGAGTGGTTAACAGAGCTGAAGTATGCACAGTAATTAGCAAAAATCAGCCCAGAGAGGAGGCAAGTGCCAGATCAATGGGGCGTTGAATACTCTGCCAAAGAACTTGGACTCTGCCCCTCAGTCTGTGGGAAAACTTGGAGATTTTTATGCAGGGGAGTAATTTTATCTATTTTGTATTTTACAAAGATGACTCCTACAGCAGTGGGTAGAATGAATTGAAGGGTAGCAAAAACTGAGGAAGGGATACAAGTTATGTGATTCTTTCTCTAAAATTAAGGAAATAAATGACTAAAAATTTATCATTTTCAAGTTAGTAATGGAAATGAAAAGGATGAATAAATTTAAGAGTAGAGACAAGATGGTTTGGTTCTGGATTAAATGTGAAGAGTAAGGGAAAGGAAGAATCTATGATAATTCCTGAGTTTATGCTTGAGGAGAACCATATTTGGGGAAAAGATGATGATTTCTGTTTTGGGCATAATCTGAGCTGTGCATTTGATACCTAGGTGCAGAAAAGCATCCAGCTGTACATATTTTGAACTCAGGAGAATGATGTTGCCTATAACTTTGAATTTGGTAACCCATGAATGGCCATTGATGCCCAGAATAAAAAGAGAAGAGGATTGATGCTTGAATATTGGACTGTATCAATACTGAAGAGCAGAGGAAAAGGAGGACATAACAAAGACATAAAACAGCTAGTCAGAGGAACAGGTGGAGAGCTGGGAGAGAAGAGTATCAAATAAGACTCGAGAGGCTTTCTAGAAGGGAATAGGCCAAAGTGGCAAGTGTTATAAAGAAATATGAGATGACCAATACTAATCCAATGGTTGTTGAATATTCTTATTTTCAAAAGTCAATAGACTTAAAATATATGAATAGTGCCACATTTAGAAAATAATAAAATACTTCCGAATTTAACTATGACTGACTTTAATGTGGCTGTTTTATTCTCCTAAAGATGCTGTAACAAAGTACCATGGATGGTCTAAAACAACAGAAATATGTTCTCCCACAGTTCTGGAGTCTGAAAGCCTGAAATCAGGGTGTTGGCAGTGCTAATTCCTCCTGAGGGCTTTAAATGATAATTCGGTTTCATGTCTCTCTTAGCTTCTGGAGATGCCCTCAATTCTTGGTATCCCTTGGCTTGTAAATACATCACCCCGCTCTCTGCTTCTACCTTGGCAAGGCTGTCTTCTCCCTACGTGTCTCTGTGTCTTCACATGGCATTCTCCTCCTTGTGTATCTCTTTCTCCTCTTCTTATAAGGAAAACCTGTCATATTAGGTTAAGGGCTTATCCTATTCCACTAGGACCCCATTTTAACTAATTACATCTGCAGCCACTCTATTTCCAAATAGGGTCATGGTCTGGCAGGGAGAACATCAACATATCTTTTCTGCGGGACAAAATTCAATCCATAATAGTGGTCAACATTACACTGGACACTTTCACACATTATCATATTAAATCTTAAGAGCACTCTGTAAAGAATCATTAGCTCCATTTTATAGATAACGTTGCTGGATTTCTTCTATTGTAATCTGTGTGAATGATGCCCCCTGAAGCTGAGTAATATAGCAGGACTGTTTTTAGTTCTGGCATATGAGCCTTTAAGTTATTTTTTCTTTACCATATCATACATAAAATTGCAATGATGTATATACTTTTAAACCAATTTACATATGAAGAGAGTAGACTCAGAAAGGCTTGGCAGCTTACTCAAGGTCACACAATTAGGTCTCCTGCCTCCAGTACCAATGCTCTTTCTATAATATCACAATATTAAGTGGGCCAGAGGTGATGTCATCTTAATAACTAAATAAAAAATGAAGCCAACTGAAAGCAATGGACATCTCCTGATTTTGCTTATCTACAATTCATGTTCCTTCAGTCTTGGAAGAGCCTATGAATTTTCCTTAAAAAGCACCCTCCCCTTCTCTGATTTTGTGGGTTTCTATTTGGTAGTAGTGGGGTTTAAATCTATCCCTCCATCCCTGTTGAGCTCTAGGGGTGAGCCTATGGCATGTCAGGCCAATGAAGCTCAATTCCTGGACTTTGCTACAACTATTAGGGAATGAAGGACATTATTCATTGGAATTGAAGTAGGTAGAGGGTTAACCTCAAGATACAGTGGCTGCCATATTAACAATAGCTCAGAATAAAGAATAAAGCATAGCTAAGAGACTAAAAGACCAGCTTAAAACAAAACAAAACAAAACAAAACAAAACAAAACAAAACAAAACCAAACAAAACCAAACCAAACCCGCCTAGATTCAGCCATACCTGCAGCTAAATGATCCTGAATCTCTAGTTGCAAGACTTAATAAATTTTCTTTGGATGAAGACAATATGACCTTGATTTCTGTGACTTCTTACCAAAAGTGCCCTGGCAAATACATTTGGTAATAAACATGGTTAATCAATATGTAAAATTGACTTCAAGTCATTGCTCAGTATTAGATTACAAATCAATGTTATTTATTAATCCAAGATTTAGTGATAATTAAGGATATGATATTTAGCAGAATCATTCCTTAGAGTCTCAAGTTTCTCATTGAAATTAAGGGGGCTTGGCTAGAAAACTTTACTACTGAGATTCCCTGCCAGTGTTTACTTGGTAAATTATATATTTTTCCTTTCTTTATGAGATCTTCCCATGGTAAGAACTTGAAAATTTAAAAAATGTTAAAAAATATGTGGGAAATATATTTGTATTTATAATAATAATTTATGACATTTTATTATATTAATATCTAATCTATTCAAGGTACATTCTGCTATTTAGTTACTATCAGAGCTAATGACTTGTCAAAGGTAAAATTATTAAGAAAGCAGAATTTAAAACTTTCTTTTCAGAATTAATAAATCATACACATAGTTATTCCAACACAAATTCTTCTCACTTTAAGCTGCAATTATAGGTTATAATGGTCATCTGTAATAATAAAACTGTTAATATTACTTCAAATGCACAATTACTTGATTATTTTCTTTAAGCTAATTTTCCTTAAATATTTATAATGTGCTTTATATATCATGGCATCTGGTTAAGGTAGGAAGCTTCATGGAACTGTTCTTGACTGCTCAGATTCCTTTAGATATTTACTCAATTGATTTCTTTAGATATTTACTCAATTGATTTCTTTAGGTGCTTGTGAAACAAAATTGTCTTTCTTAACAACAAATTTTGGTAGGGGACTCCTTGACTCACTTCTGGTTTTTATTGCTCTCTGTAAACCACCTCTCCCTTGGCATGTGGACTGGATGTCAGGAATATCATCTAAATGCTGATGAAAGTCACCTCTATCCTTCACTTCCTACTCTCTTTTCTGACACTGGGAATGGTAATTTTCAAGTTTTTTCTGCCTCCAAGGTGCTGTATTTGCCAGATATTTACTTGGAACATGCGTAAGCTTTCATTCTCTTATGACCTCTGATTATGCAGTGATTGGTCTTAAAGGGTATAACAGCTGCAGACAACTTTTCCAGCTTTGACATTAACATCAGAGATCTTTGCACATTGAAATTTTTATATTGATTAAATCCAACAAAATGTTACTATTCTCTTCTTTTTGTTTTCTTGTATGTAATCCATTATGTATGAATTATTTACCTTTTGGGAAAAGAAAACGTTGGATGGAAATTTTTGTCATGATCCATGTATCACAGATTTTAATACTCAATATTACTTGCAATTTTTTTCTATTTATTCTTTCTTTAAATTTCAACCATGCACTTTTCACCAATGGGCCTGAGGCACTGAGAACAATTTTTAAAATTTGCCTTTATTGTAGCTGAACTGGCTTTATGGCCCATTTTTGTAAATATGCTATTTTTAATGTGTGTTGTGGTTACTTACAGTAAACAAAATGCACATCAAGAAAAAAGAAAGTGAAACATTTACTTAGCATTTAAAATTTGTAGTTTTGCCAATCAATATAAATTCTATTGTGAGAAAAAATATCTGTAATATAAACATAGTATTTTATATAAGTCCCATGTAGTAGAATTATTATAAAGCATGGCAAGCACATAGTTAAAAATTCAAATGCTTCGATTCAAAATGGTATTAAATGACAACTAAAAGGTCTACCAGCCCTTGTAACCTTTTTGCTCCTTAGAGATAGCCATTTTTTATACATTTCTGATTTGTTTTTCTAGGGATCATAATAATTCTAAGTAATATATTTTTACTGGTATTTTTTGATTTATCTGATTTAAATAGAAACAACTGACACCCTGTTAATATACTGACTTCTTCCTGAGTTTTGTTAGTTACTTTTGTTAGTTCTTTTCAGTTTTTTCCCACTAATTAACTCAATGCTTTTAAATAACATTTTAAATTCTATTAATTATTCCATCAACATTTCACTATGTGAGAAGAAAAAATGTCATTAGCTTCTACCTTCTGATTTGTCAGTTTTATCATTCTTTTAAATTCATATAACCTCGTATCTGTAACTATTAATATGATTTTGTTTCATTCTTGGCTTGTAGATTGATTATGAACATTTGATACTAAAAAATCGGGTTTATATTAGTTTGTTCACATAATTATTTTCTGCAAAACCCACTATTGTGATTAATTTGTAGAAAAGGAAGTACAATTCTATCACTAATCCTGTTATTTTTGAAGGAGAATGTTTCAGACCTCAAAGTTAAAAGAAAGTTTAAGAATTAAACTCCATTCACTGGATAGCTCACTCCGTACTTCTGTCTGTATCCTATTTGAATTAGGAACTTTCTTGTAAAATATATTTACTTTTTCTGAAGTTTTTAAACAAAATTTGCTTCTACACTTGCATTTCTATCATAAATTTGATACCAAAACAACTAAAGTGATGGTTTTAAAACATAAATTTGATCATGTCACCCTCTCCCCCTATCACAAATTTCCCACCTACTCCCAGAATAAAATCCATACCCCGCCTCTTGTCTGTGAGTTCCTGTAGGGTCTACCTCCTGCTTACTTCTCTGGCATTCTTTCCTGTTACCTCCTTCCTTGTTTGCTATTTTATAGCCTTTTTGCTGTTGTGTTACTTTTAAAGTTTTTCACCTCTGGGTCTTTTTTACTGGTTTTTCTCTTTACCTGGAAAACGCTTCCTACAGATTTTCATGTGACTATTTTTTTACCTCAGTCCCCTCACACATCACATTCTGAGAAATCTCCACTCACACCCAACTTCAAACAGTCCTTGCCCTCACCCTCTATCCTTTTATACTGCTTTAGTCTCGCTTTTAGCAGCTGTCAACCTTTCCATTATATTATGCATTATTTATTCTCTGTCTGTTACACACTAAGTCCTCCACGAGAACAGGGTCTTTGCTATCTCGTTGTGGATGCTATATTTTCAGCTTTTCTAATTTTCAAAAAGAAGCTATTCAATGGATTTTGTCCAAAGATGAGTGAAAAATATATGCTCACCATACTAGTAAGACCAAAGCTGTTCAATAGAGTCTTCAGCGATGACGAAAATATTTTATATACGTGCTGTGCAATCTAGTGGCCACTAGCAGTATGTGGCTGTTGAGCACTGAAAACGTGGCTAGTGTGACTAAGGAAAGCAAATTTAACTTCAAATACAAATAGGTGTGTGTGGCTAGTAGCTAGTCACTAGTGACTGGATGCACTGGCTTCACAATCACACTGTTGAACAAGACCCTTACCGTTCTTCTATTTAAAGATACTCTTTTGGAGATTTAAGACTACTTTTCTAATTCAGGCTAATTGTTCTCAAGGCATTGTATATAGCTGTCCTCAATGGATATCTTTTATTTCAGCTCACGTACCACATTTTTGGGAACCCAAGTCTTCCTATTTATAAATATGTGTGTGTGTGTGTGTGTATACATACATATATATGTATATATATGTGTGTGTGTGTGTGTATATATAATTTCAATAATGATTTCAGAAAGAGGAAGTTTCTTATTCCTTGCACATCTAAACAGTTCTTTGTTTTTGACTTTCATTCTAGATAGTTTAGCTGAAATTTTTCCCTGAATGTCAGCCAGTTCTTATTTTATGGATGCTATATATTTTCCACTCTTTCTGAGAAAATAAAATAGCCTTTTAAAAAAAGAGTTTCTTATGTTTCCTGAATAGTTTTTATGGTCAATATTTATATTTTTTCCTCTTACTGCTTTGCTTTTGTGCCCTTGGTTCTTCTCAAAATCTGGTAAGCCTAGTTGTCCATTCTCCATTCCCAGAGCTGCTTCCCTAACCAAGGAGGCTAACTAATTGCTCTTGCCTGGCAGGTTTTAACTCTAGGATGCATGAATGGATGGTGGGTAGGCAAATCTCCCCGTGCATTTTCCCAGGCAAAAAATAAGGAAACTTTACTCCGGGCTGCCAGTGCCCACATAGGAGCTCTGCTGCTCTTCAGGCATCTTGCTTTACTTCTTTAGAAAGCCTGCGTCCCCTCTTAGCCTGAGGCTGTATGCCACCCTTCCAGCACCTCGGAATAAAAGGAAGTGGGGGAAGAAGTAAGTGGAGAAGGGGTAGTTTGGTAGAAATTTATTCATTAGCCCACTCTGATTTCTGATTACTTTCCCACCTTCCCTCTCTGATGATTCAGAACTTCATTGTTCCTCAAAGAATGGCTCTGACAGTTTTACTTGTGGATTTCTTGAGCTGTAAGTCCTGCTTCTCTGATTAATCTATCTACTCAAAACCATCTATTTGATGGTTCTATTTGCACATATTCATCAAAATCTGTAGAGATTTCTCCCATTATTTTTGATATTAATTCAGATTTGTTTTCCCTTTTGTGCATTGTCCTTATCATTTCATTGGAATTTTGGGAGGAAGGTAAAGTTAATTCAAGCTTTCACCTTGCTTTTATTAATGGCTGTGTGTACCGTGTAATACTGATGATACTGGTTATATGTATTGTGCAATACTGGTAATATTGGTAGTTTGTTTTTATCTTACCTGTTCTGGACTGGCCTCTTGCCAGCCTTCTATATTATTTACTCTGAAGCTCTCAGAGTATGCATCTTTATGCATGCCACACATTACTTACAAATAAATCCTATTATTTCCAATATTTTCAACATTGAGATGTATTTTTTCTCTAAATTAAATCTATGCATGCCTTGCACATGTTGGCTGGTTTACTATCAATTTCTATAAGTTATCAGTAAATATTATAGTAAACAATTCCTAAAACAAATATTTTAAAGTTATAAATAATTGTATTTTGTCTCATTATTAGTATAAATAGAAAGGTTCAATCTAACAAAAATATTCATATTCTAAATTCTGATATTCTTGGTAAGTCCAGAGATAAAGCTGATTGTCATACTTATTTTTGTTTAACATATATCAAATACTACATGTATATTTCCCACAAATATTGTAAAGCTGCACTGCTTCCTAAAAAAAAGTATTTGAGATGAAAAGCTTAGACATATTTTATCAAAGCCTTTTAAAGTATTATTTTACCTCCATTTTTTCTAAGATACACTAATATTGCCTTATGCACATATATGCTTGCAAATATATACTTATGTATATAGGAGATAGAAATGCAGCAGAAAGCACAGGGAAAAGGAGAAAGAGGACATGAGACAGAACAGCCAAGGCAATGGGAGAGACAGGAAATAAGCAAATGTGAGGGGGAAAACAGAAAATCTAAGATTTACTCATTGACTGAACAGAAGGTAGCCAGTGGCCTGGTAAAACGCTCACCTCTTTTGCAGAACCTGAGGTGAAGTCTGTCGATTCTGAAACTATTTTGGGGAGCCCAGTAGCTGAGTGGATGCTCTTATCATGAGAGTGGAAGTTCTGCTGCAGTTAGCTGACTGTGGTTGTGGGAAAAAAATTGCCATTCCTGCTTGAGATGAATATACCTTCAATCAGCTGGAAAAGGACCTCCCAGCCCTGCTGCAGAAACCCAAGAATCAAGTGGCCCCACTTCCTCCATCCCCTCTTACGCTTCAGTAGATAAGCTCTACACTGGAAAAGAAAATCTGAGTACTATTTTAGTGATTGCCAAGTCTCTCACTATTTGCCTTGCACCTGTGCTGAGGGACCAATCCTCTGACATGAATCAGTAAGGAAGAGTTAAGCAGAGTTTAAAAAGGAGACCAAGCTGAACCACCACAGCAGATGGCTCCTCTATGGCAGATACGGTTGATGAAATGGAAGAGTAATCAAAAATGTGTGCTGAGATTTCTTAAGGTGATACAATAAGATATTGTGACAGAAAAAGAAAAAAGCATTAGGAAAATTTTACAAAGGGAAGGACAGTACTGAAAACTCAATGCTCATTTTTTAAAAATATAAAAGAACCATCTTAAAATCACACAAGAATGGATAATCTCAAGTTAAGAAATAAATTATAAAGGAGGATTAATTCAGGATATCTAGTGTGAATATTCTGAGTTCTAGCAGGAGCAAAAAAACTGAGGTGAAGCAATTTCCAAAGAAATAACTAAAGAAAACTCCCATAGAATGGAGGAAAAAGTGACTTTTCCTCAAGGGCACACTGAGAACTAGTCAGAATTAATGTAAAGAAGACATATTCTTAGATATATATTGGGGACATATAAGGTGCAGAGACTATCTTATACATTTCTAGACAGAGATAGGAGGTTAAAATTAATATCCTTGGTTAATAATCAGTTATATACCCTAGGTTAATAAAGAGTGAGGGTCATGAATAGGCAATTGTCTGAGAAAGAGATGAAAAAAGCTAATAAACATAAAAATAATGCTAAATAACCCATATAGTCGAAGTTCTGCAAATTAAAGCAGTAATGAGGTACTTTTACAATCAGTCACATTGGTAAAAATTAAAAAGATGAGTAACAGGTATTGCTAAGTAAAAATTAATAGGCACTCAATCCTTTAAGAGGATCCTAAATTGATACAATATTTTGGAAAGTAACTTGCTGTATCTATTTTTAAAGAATATCACATATCCTTTGATTTAAGTATTACACTTCTAAGAATCTATCCTATAATAATAAAAGCATGATCTGCATGTAAATTACAGCATAGTCTAAGAACAAGGAAAAAAGGGAAGAAATCTAAACATTTATTATTAAGTGAAAGGTTGAATAAAATATAATATGCTAATATAGGACAGACAAAATTGAAAGAGAGATTTTCAGGTACTAATCTGGTACATGTTATTTTTGTAGCATGGCTATCACCCCCTCAATATCCATTATTTCATTTTTTTTTTTTTACTGTAACAGAGCCCATTGTTTTATTTTTTATTTAACTTTTAAAATTTAGATATAGTACACATACTATAAAATTCATGCTTTTAGTTGGTTTTTAATTCTGTGATTTTAGTATATGCACAAAGTGGTATGTAAACATCACTATCATCTGGAGATGTTTTAAAACGTCTCCAGGATTTGCTTTATCAGGTAGAGTAAGACACGCAGACTGAAATGACAGTCATGAAGGAAGAAGCATTTTATACTCAAAGATCTCTAGAAACAGGAGGCATAGCACATCACAAAGGGCCACGAATGGGAGCACCAGGGTTGGTCAGGAGGAAGAGGGAGTGAGGGGAATGTGGGTGAGCCTTTGTTAGGATTTTAGCAGGAAGGAGTGGGTCAGGCAGTGTAAGCAGGAGGAGCAAGTTTAGGATTCGCTAGTTTAAATAATTTTGCAGACTTTGGGATATAGGGGCTGCTCCTAGTTGTCTGATACCTGGCCCTGGGGTGATCAGAATGGGGAAAGATAGCTTGGGATGTGCTCAATAAAGAAGGTGGGGAGTGTGGACTTCAGATCTATCGGTTTGCACATGAAAGGTCCATGTAGATAGGAATTGGCTAGCCCTGGAAGGGTCAGTCTCTCCAGCATCAGTAAGGCCCATATTTCAAAGCATCAGAAAATACAGAAAATAAAAAGGCATGATTAACACAGATAAACATGATCACCAAGGTAAGAACTACATTTCCCAGCCTCTCTGACAGCTGTTCTCAGCATAATCTTCATGAAGTGTTCTTCATGTGACCAGCAAGCAGTGTTCTCTCTCCTGCTGGCTAGAGGGTGGACAGATAGTTAGAACTAGGGCAACATCGTGGCTTATGAGGCTGAAGTCCCATTGAGAGGAATGAATAAATGAGATAGAAGGAAACTGACTCCTTAATGATCATGCAACCAATCAGTGGGGAAGCATAAAGTTTTATCTTATTTTTTTTAAATTGAAATATAGTCAGTTTACAATGTTGTGTAAAT
This sequence comes from Camelus ferus, assembly GCF_009834535.1. Taxonomy (NCBI): domain Eukaryota; kingdom Metazoa; phylum Chordata; class Mammalia; order Artiodactyla; family Camelidae; genus Camelus; species Camelus ferus. Next base: position 38,756,936 of record NC_045696.1, on the reverse strand, counting down.
TTCAACCTTCCTACACTGCTGGTGGGAATGCAGTTTGGTACACCCACTATGGAAAACACTGAATGGAGATTCCTTAAAAAAAACTAAAAATAGACTTACCATATGATCTATCTTATTTTAAGCCACCATGATTCTAGTTGTTCAGCTACTCAAACATAATTCTAAATAATACAATTGCTAAATTAAAAATACTGCAACTAACTTGCATAGCATGATTTCAGTTCTGTTCATTAAATAATATAGAGAGAGGTATAGATAGAGATGCATCTATGTAAGTTTATAGAACATTTAGGAAGCCTATCTCTGGATTATTAACAGGGGTTAACTCTAGGGGATGGAGCAGTATGGCAGGAAGATAATCATATTTTATATTTTTTTCTAGTGAAAATATTCAACCTTTTCACTTCCATTTGCAATTTCATAGTCTTTTACATCATAAATCTACTTTGGCGTCATTTATTTTAACAACAATTTTCAGAGCCCCTTATCACTTCTGTCCAAATCTTTTTTTTTTTTTTAACAGACTTTATTTTTTAGAGCAGTTTCAGGTTCACAGCAGAACTGAGCAGGAAATACAGAGAGTTCGCACATAGCCCCCTCCACTCACATATATATATACTCCCCTACCCTCAACATCCCTTATCAGTGTGGCATATTTGGTATAATCGATGAACCGACATGGACACATTATTATCAACCAAAGTCCATAGTTTACATTAGGGTTCACTCTTGATGTTGTACATTCTATGGGTTTTGACAAATGCATAATGACATGTAGCCACCACTATAGTACTATACAGAGTAATTTCATTGCCCTAAAAATTCCTTGTGCTCCACTTGTTCGTTCCTCCCTCCCTCCCTCTCCCCAAACCCCTGGAAACCATGATCTTTTTATTGTTTCTGTAGCTGTGCCTTTTCCAGAATGTCATTTGGTTGGAATAATACAGTTTATAGCCTTTTTAGACTGGCTTCTTTCATTTAGTAATTACGTCTTTTAAGTTTCTTCTATTTCTTTCATGGCTTGATAGCTCATTTCTTTATTTTTTCCACCGCACGTATATTTTTTAATTTACATATATGTACTGTTCATTGTTTCTAAGAATGTTTAGAGCTTTAGCTTTTTGAACTTACATAGTTATCAAAGGAATAAAGCCAACCACAAAATAAGAATTAATTCAAAAAGATACACTCTGTTATTAACAGCAACATTATTTATACTTGCCAAGCTATGGAAGCATACCAAGTGCACTTCAACAGCTGAATAGATAATGAAGATGCAGAATATATATAATCACATTTTACATTTAATAATACTTTTTAAATGGGAGGGTTATGATTCACTTTCACTGTTTATATTTTTGGTTTTGTTCAAATATAAATTTTAAAAAATCCATTTATTTTCTTAACTCCTTTTATTAAGCTCATATTGAAAGAAAACATAAATTGTAGTTAATGAACATCTCAATCATGGTTACACTAAAAGCTGTTGCTGTAAACAATGCATTTTTCATAAAATATCTGTTTTTTCTCATTCTGTTATTTCATGACTCACCCTGCAAATCTGATAGTGTATGTTATTGTCATCCATAGATTGCAATACAAATATAGAAATAGTTATGCTTGTAATTATCAAAACCAAACAAGTAACTTTTCTAGAGATATTTTTAAACCCATATAGTGAACAGCAATCACTTCTTTTTTTGTTTAACCTTTGGGGAAATCCCCTTGCTAATTCCAAGCTATTGTCAGTCTTTCTTTCCAGAGGGGACAGTGTGTTGCACAGTTCAGCCAGAGCATCTTATCCACCTGGACACAATGATTACACCAAAGATTTGCATATGGCCCATCTAGGGACAACTCAGTCACTAGATCTTCAGGGAACCATCCTTCCCACCAAGTGGAAAGAATCTGCCTAAAAAGGAAGCCAAAGAGAGCACGCAGAAAAAAGTAGAGGTAATGTTTTGGTCTGTTTGTGATTTTACTGTCATGTAAGCCCTGGATCTAGCTATCCCTGTCCCTGGATTAATGTTGGACTTTTTAGTTATGTGACCCAATAAGTTATTTTTATTTCCTTAAATTAGTATGAGTTGGGTTTATGTCATTGATTAGTTTACTCCTTTATCTGGCAAGATGTTTTCCTCAATTGTTTGAAGGGTTCAGTTATTAAAAAACATACTGTGCATACATGTAACGTTCCATTTCTAAGTTGGCCAACTCACTTGCAAATTTAATTTATTAGAAATGGTTCCTCATAGGTAGAACCGTATGAAATTTCCTACATTCAAAAAATTTTGACCTACAAAAGTGGCAATTTCATAAGGTTGTTTAATTTAGTGTAAGGACATTTTTCATCATTCCTTAGAAACAAAATGCCAACACAGTATTTGTTACATTGTAGGAAACAGACAATATGCAAAAATACAAAGATGAAAACAAAATTATTCCAAAACTATAATCCAAAGTTGAACGCTATTATATTTTTGGTACGTTCTCTCTCAAACAATAAGTTTGGTTTAGAAAATAATTTAATAGAACTAACGACAAGTTAACGACAAGTTTGTTATTTTGGGAATACATTTAATTAAAAAATTCACCTTGCTTTCCAACAAACATGCTTTGTAAAACTAACTTACTATATAAAAATATCCTCCTTTAAGCTTTTCTTTAGGGTTCTTTTTATTAACTAATTTGCAGACAGGCTAATCCATCTAAACTGAAAAGAGTTCTCTATATAAATCTCAGCATATGCAGTGTGTGATAATTCTATTATTCACTACATAATCGAAATTTTAGAATATTTAGAGTAATTATATGCCTAGCTCATAAATAATTTTAAAAAATCCTACTAATATCCAATTTGATGTATTATAAAAATATTTTACAGAAACACACATAATTGTGCTCTGGTCTACATTTTATTTTAAAATTTAAACTGAATACATTTATTTGGTCTGAATAATCTGCATTTGTTAATGTCCCAAAATAAAGGCATAAGTAAAACTGGAAATTCCAGAAATGCTAGTATGGTATCACTTCAATGATACTGTTGCTTAAAATGGTTCATTCACTTATAAAGCAACTCTCTACTGAGTTCTTACTTCCATACATGCTAGAACTTCCTTGATGCAGAATATTCTGAACACATAGGAACAAACCCTACATGATTTCACAGAACTATATATACAAGGAAAGAAAGCAGAACAAAGGTACAGGATAAAGACTGTCTGAGGGTGAGGAGGAGGGTTACTTTAGATTTAGGCAGGGTTTTCAGGTTTTCAGAAGCCAGTCTCGTGAGGGTATTTGGGAAGGTGGTGGCAGTAAATGAGAACATATGGAGCTCTGAGCAGAAGTGAGCTTGGCGTGTTCAAAGCATGCAGCTAGTCTGGAACAGCGGATTAGAAGGGGAAAGATGGAAAACAACATCTGAAAGCTAAGCAGGGTCCAGATCATTAAAGGCATTGTGGACCAAAGTAAAGACTTTAGATTTTTCTCCCTGAGTGCAGTTTGCAATTTTTTTTTTTTTTAATAAAGATCATTCTGGCTGAGTATGAAGAATGGGTTGTGGTGAGAGCAAGAGTGACAGCAGGAAGAGCAGTTATGAAGCAGTTGCCTCAGTCTAGGGAAGATTTCTTTAATTTAGGGTGCCAGAGAGTCACAAAGTAGACAGTGACAGGTCTAATGTGTTCATTGAATGGTAGTTAATTTGACCATTGTGAACAACGTTTTGCAGGACAAGATTCAATTCAGGGAAGCAAAACGGTTGTGAGATATTAAAAGAAAAAAAAGAAGTCATAGCTTTAAAAAATCAGAATATACAGTATTTATAACTAGATAATAATTTTTTTTATTATTTCTGCATCAATGAAGAAGTGCTTTTGGGACAAAATTTAGAAACTACAAAAGTAGTATTTACTGCAATACTTACTTCTAATGTTACCCTTTGAGGTTAATGTTTGAAGTAGGTTTATTTTTGTCTTTCCAAAATTGACTTGCCAAGATTCAAAATTGTAGTGTGGCTTTTCTCACACTGTTTCTGAATAATTTTTGAGGTTTTTAAATTGAAATATAATTGACATACAATATGATGTTCATTTCAGGTGAACCATACAGCAATTGACATTTGCATATACAGTATTATGAAATGATCACCATGATGTGTAACACCAGCCTGTCCCCATACAAAGCTTTTACAATATTATTGACCATATTCCTTATGCTGTACATTACATCCCTGTGGCTTATTTACTATATAACTAGAGGTTAGTACCCCTTAAGCTCCTTCACCTATTTGCCCCCACCCCTCATTCCTTCCCTCCAGCAATCACCCATGTCTTCTCTGCAATTGAGTCTTTTTTAGTTTTGTTTTGTTTGTTTTCTCTTTTAGATTCTACATATAAGTGAAATCATATGATGTTTGTCTTTCTTGGTATGACTTATTTCACTTAGCATAATAACTCCTAGATCCATCCATGTTGTTGCTAATAGCAAGATTTCATTTTTTAAAATGTCTGAGTAATATTAAATTGCATATATAACACAGATTCTTTGTCCGCTCATCTACTGATGGACACATTTACGTCTTTAATTTATTTTGAGGGGTTTTTTGGGTAGATGATGTGAGAAAGCAGTCCAATTTGATTCTTTCGCAGTTTTTCCAACATCATTTATAAAAGAGGCCATCTTTTCCCCACTGTATATTCTACATTGTCATATATTAATTGACCACGTTAAGAGTGGGTTTATTTCTGGGGTTTCTATTCTCTTCCTTTGATGTGTTTTTGTGCCAGTATCATACTATTTTGATTACTGTAGCTTTGCAGTATAGTTTGGAATTGGGGGCATAATACTTACAGCTTTGTTTTTCTTTCTCAGGATTGCTTTGGTTAATTGGGGGTCTTTTGTGATTCCATACAAATTTTAGACTTATATATATATATGTTCTAGTTCTGTAAAAAATGCCATTGGTATTTTGATAGAGGTTGCATTAAATCTGTAGATTGCCATAGGTAGTATGAGCATTTTAACAATATTAATTCTTATTATCCATGAGCATGGCACATCTTTCCATGTGTTTGTGTCATCTTCAGTGGTTTTTCATCAATATCTAAGTTTTAAGAAAACATCTTTTACCACACATTTATTCTTAATTATTTTACTATTTTTAAAATTTATTAAATAAATTTATTAAATTAATTTTTTTATTGAGGTATAGTTAACTAACTGTATCATATTAGTTTCAGGTGTACAACATAGTAATTAAAAGTTGTATAGATTAAACTCCATTTACAGTTATTAAATATTGGCTATATTCCCTGTGCTGTACAATAGATCCTTGTATTTTATTTATTTTAAATAACAGTTTGTACTACTTAATCTTGTACCCCTATCCTGCCTTTCCCCTCTTCCCTTCCCCTACTGTAATCACTAGTTTGTTCTCTATATCTGTGAGTCTTTTTTTGTTATATTCACTAGTTCAATTTTTTAATTCCATATATAAGTGGTATCATACAGTTTCTGTCTTTCTTGGTCTGACTTAACACACTAAGCCTAAGACCCTCCATGTCCATCCATGTTGTTGCAAATGGCAAGTTTCATTTTTTATGACTGAGTAGTATTCCACTGTACAAATACAACACATTTCTTTATCCATTCATCTATTGATGGACACTTAGGTTGATTCCATACATTGGTGACTGTAAATAATGCTCCTATGAACACTTAGGTGCATTTACCTTTTTGAATTAGTGTTTTTGTTTCCTTTGTATATATACACAGGAGTGAAATTGCTAGATCATAAGGTAATTCTATTTTTAGTTTTTTGAGAAACCTCCACACAGTTTTCTACAGTGGCTGCAACAATTTACATTCCCACCACCAGAGCAGAAGGGTTCCCTTTTCTCTACATCCTCGCCAACATTTGTTATTTGTGGTTTTGTTGATGATTGCCATTCTGACAGGTGTGAGGTGATATCTCACTGTGGTTTTAATTTGCATTTATCTGATGACTTAGCAATCTGTTCATGTGCCTGTTTGGCCATCTGTATGTCTTCTTTGGAAGAATGTCTGTTCAGGTATTCTGCTGACTGTTTAATTGGGTTGTTTGGTTTTTTTTTGATATTGAGTTGTATGAGATGTTTATATATTTTAGATATTAACCTCTTATTGGTCATATCATTTGCAGAGGTTTTTCTCCAATTCAGTGGGCTGTCTTTTTGTTTTGTTGATCATTTCCTTTAATGTACAAAAGCTTTTAAGTTTAATTAGGTCCCATTCATTTATTTTTGCTTTTATTTACTTTGCCTTCAGAGACAGATAAAAAAAAAAATCATTGCAATTATTTATGTCAAAGGGTGTTCTATGTTTTCTTGTAGGAGTTTTATGATTTCAGGCCTTATATTTAAGTTTTTAATCCATTTTGAGTCTATTTTTATATGTGGTGTGAGAAGTTCTAATTTCATTCTTTTACATGTAGCTGTCCAGTTTCCCCAGCACTATTTATTGAATAGACTGTTTTTTCTCTGTTGTATATTTTGCCTCCTTTGTTATAGATTAATTGACCATAAGTGTATGGATTTACTTCTGGGCTCTCTATGTTGTTCCATTGATCTATGCATCTATTTTTGTGTCAGTATCACACTGTTTTGGTTACTGTAGCTTTGTTGTATAGTCTGAAGTGAGGAGTGTGATGAGTCCAGCCCTATTCTTCTTTCTCAAAATTATTTTGGCTATTTGGGGTATTTCTTGTTTCCATACAAATTTTAGGATTATTTCTTCTAGTTCTGTGAAAACTGTCATTAGTATTTTGATAGGGATTGCATTAAATCTGTAGATTGTCTTGCGTAGTATGAGTATTTTAACAATATTAATTCTTCCAATCCAAGAACATGGTATATCTTTCCATCAGTATGTGTCCTCTTCAGTGTCCTTCATCAATGTCTTACAGTTTTCTGAGTACATGTCTTTTACTTCCTCAGGTAGGTTTATCACGAATCATTTTATTCTATTTTTGATGCAATTATGAATGGGATTGTTTCCTTAATTTCTCTTTTTGATAGTTCATTGTTAGTGTATAAAAGTGCAACAGATTTCTGTATGTTAATTTTGAATACTGCAACTTTACTGAATTCATTCATGAGCTCCGGCAGTTTTTTGGTGGCCTCTTTAGGATTTTCTATGTCTAGTATCACATTATCTGCAAACAGTGACAATTTCACTTCTTCCTCTCCAGTTTGGCTTTCTTTCATTTCTTTTTCTTGTCTGATTGTCGTACTTAGGACTTCCAATACTATGTTGAATAAAAGTGCCAAGGGTGGGCATTCTGGTCTTGTTCCTGATCTGAAAGAAATGCTTTTAGCTTTTCACCTTTGAGTATAATGTTAGCTGTGGCCTTATCATATATGGCTTTTATTGTGCTGAGGTATGTTCTCTCTATACTCACTTTCTGGAGAGTTTTTATCATAAATGGATGTTGAATTTTGTAAAAAGGTTTTTTCTCAACCTATTGAGATGCCCATATGGTTTTTATTCTTCAATTTGTGAATGTGGTGTGCCACATTGACTGACTTGCTAATACTGAATGATCCCTGTATCCCTGGGATAAATCCCATTAGATCATGGGGTATGATTCTTTTAATGTATTATTGGATTTTGTCTGCTAATACTTTGTTGAGGATTTTTGCATCTATGTTCATGGGTGCTATTGGTCTTTAATTTTTTGTGTGATATCTTTGTCTGGTTTGTGTATCAGGGTAAGGCTGACCTCACAGAATGAGTTTGGAAGCATTCCCTCCTCTGAAATTTTCTAAATTGTTTGAGAAGGTTAGGTGTTAACTCTTCTTTAACTATTTGGTACAATTTATCCGTGAAGCCATCTGGTCCTAGACTTTAATTTGTTGGCATCATTTTAAAATTACTGATTCAATTTCATTATTGGTAATTGGTCTGTTTATATTTTCCATTCCTCCTGGTTCAGTTTTGGGAGATTGTACATTTCTAGGAATTAGTCCATTTCTTTTAGGTTGTCCATTTTATTGGCCTAGTTATTCATAGTAACCTCTAATGATCCTTTGTATTTCTATGGTGTCAGTTGTAACTTCTTTTTCACTTCTGATTTTATTGATTTGGGCCCTCTTTTTCTCTTGTTGAGTCTGGTGAAAGGTTTATAAATTTTATTTATCTTTTCAAAGAACCAGCTCTTGTTTCATTGATATATCTTTTCTATTATTTTTTAAGTCTCTATTTCATTTATTTCTGCTCTGATCTTTATGATCTTTCCTTCTCCTAACTTTGGGTTTTGTTTGTTCTTCTTTTTCTAGTTCCCTTAGGTGCAAGTTTAGGTTGTTTGAGAGTTTTCTTCTTCCATGAGGTAAGCTTGTATTGCTATAAAAGAACTGCTTTTGCTATGTCTCAAAGATTTTGGATTGTTGTGTGTTGTTTCATTTGTCTCAAGGTATTTTTTAATTTCTTCTTTCATTTCTTCACTGACCCATTGGTTGTTTAGTAACATATTGTTTAGCCTCCACGTGTCTGTGTTTTTTGTAGATTTTTTCTTGTAGTTGATTTCTAGTCTCATAGTGTTGTGGTCGGAAAAGATGCTTGATACGATTTCAACTTTATTAAACTTACCAAGTCTTGTTTTGTGAACTAGCATATGATTTATCCTGGAGAATGTTCCATGTGCACTTGGAAAGAAGATGTATTCTGCTGATTTTGGATGAAATGTTCTATATGTATCTATTAAATTCATCAGGTCTAATGTGTCATTTAAGGCCAGTATTTCCTTATTGATTTTCTGTCTGGATGATCTTTCCATTGATGTAAGTGGGATGTTAAAGTCCCCTCCTATAATTGTGTTACTGTCAGTTTCTCATTTTATGTCTGTTAATATTTGCTTTATGTATTTAGGTGGTCCTATATTGGGTGCATATATACTTATATTTGGTATATCTCCTTCTTGGATTGATCCCTTGATCATTATGTAATGTCCTTCCTTGTTTCTTTCTTTCAAAGTCTATTTTGTCTGATACAAACATTGATATTTCAAATTTATTTTGATTTCCTTTTACATTAAATACTTTTTTCATTCCCTCAACTTTCAGTCTGTGTATTCCTTTATATATGTAATTCTCTTGTAAGTAGCATATGTACAGGTCTTGTTTTTATATCCATTCAGCCACTCTGTATCTTTTGATTGGAGTACTTAGTCTATTTACATTTAAAGTAATTATTGATATGTATATACTTACTGCCATTTTGTTAATTGTTTTGGGGTTGTTTTCGCAGTTCTCTTTCATTTCTTTCTTCTTTGTTCCATCTCCTTGTGACTTGATGACTGTATTTAGTTTTATGTTTGGATTCCTTTCTCTTTTTTGTGTATGTACGTATCATAGATTTTCGGTTTGTTGTTACAATGAGGCTTATATATAGCTGATACATATGATGAGCTTGAGTTGTTGATCTCCTAATTTTAAATGCATTTTAACAACTCTGCGTTTTTATTCTCCTCCCCTCATAATTACTATTTTTTGACATAGCTTACATCTATTTGTTTTGTATATTCCTTAGCTTCTTATTGTGGATATAGATGATTTTACTGCTTTGTCTCTTTAATCTTCCTAACTAGCTTTATATGTGGTTGAATTACTACCTTTACTGAATATTTGTTTTTACCAATGAGCTTTTTCCTTTCATAATTTTCATTTCTCTAGTTGTGATATTTTCTTTTTCACTTAGAGAAGTTTCTTTAACATTTCTTGTAATGCTGGTTTGGTGACGTTAAACTCTTTCTGTTTTGCTTTCTGTAAAACTTTTGATCTCTCCATCAAATGTGAATGAGTCTTGCCTGGCAGACTATTCTTGATTGTAGGTTTTTGCCTTTCATCACTTAAAATATATCATGTCACTCCCTGCTGGCTTGCAAAGTTTTTGATGGAAAGTCATCCAACAGCCTTATGGGAGTTCCCTTGTATGAAACTTGTTGTTTTCCCCTTGCTGCTTTTAATATTCTCCCTTTATCTCTCCTTATATTTAATTTTTTTCCATTTTAATTACGATGTGTCTGGTGTATTTTTCTTTGGGTTGATCTTCTTTGTGACTCTCTGTGCTTCTGGGACTTGGATGTCTGTTTCCCTTCCCAGGGTAGGAAATTTTTTTTAGTTATCATGTCTGAATATGTTCTCTGCCCCTTTCTCTCTCTCCTCTCATTCTGGGACCCCTATAATGTGAATGTCAATATGCTTGATGTTGTCCCAAAGGTCTCTTAAACTGCCTCATTTCTTTTTATTCTTTTTCCTTTTTCTGCTCAGTTTCAGTGATTTCCACTCTGTCTTACAGCTTGCTGATACGGTCTTCTGTATCATTTAGTGTACTGTTGATTCCTTCTAGTGTATTTTGATGTTGTCCCAGAGGCATCTTAAAATAAACTCATTTAAATTTTTTCCCCCCTGTTCAGCTTGGGTGATTTCCATTTATCTATCTTCTAGATTGCTCTGTATCATTTAATTTACTGTTTATCCCTTCTAGCATATTTAAAATTTTCAGTTATTGTATTCTTTAGCTTTGTTTAATTCTTCTTTATATTTTATAACTCTTTGCTGAAATTTTCACTGTGTTCATCATTTCTTCTCCTGAAATCAGTAAGCATCTTAATGATCATTACTTTGAAGTCTTTATTAGGTAGATTGAAGTGATTAAAATATTTAGAAAGGGGTTTGCTCCATCTGTATCTCTTTCCCTACCAATTTTTTTCTTTCTGCTTTCTTAGCCAGTTATCAATTTCTTAATTAGTAAGAAGCATAGTTTCTTATAATTAGATTGAAGTGCGGGCCTCCTAAGCAATTAAGAATTCCCCTGTAGCTAAAATCTGGGAAATATATCAAAGAACTGGTAACATTATTTTAGTTTAAGCAATTGTTTAATTTGGCCTATCTTATTAAAAACAGTAGTTTTAAGCTTTACAAGTTGTATGATTAAAACTTTCATCATCTGATAAACATAGTCTTCCAGATTTTTTTACTTGGAGGTAGTTAGTATGAAATATTTTCTGAGTCTGTTACCAAACACCTGTATGACCTAAAAACATTGTTTCATTTAAGTAGAGTAATTGGAACATAACAGTTGACATAAGGGAGGTTTTAGTTTTTGTTTTAGTAAATTTATTTAGCTAACATGTAAGAAATAATTGTATTAATTATAAATCCTCTTTTAGGGAAAAAACTAGTTTCTCCATTTTGGGGGAACAAACTAAGAAATTCCCCTAAGGTTTACCCTTGAATCTCCCTCTCTTTACGCAGCCCTTGTTTTTGCTTGAGTTTCTCCAGCAGACTTATACTTCCTATCCAGAACTGCTTTCTCTAGGGAATATCCTGGAATTTCTTGCAATGAGATATAATCTATATAAAAGAAATCATTATACCACAGAAATTCTAGCTAATGGAAGGCATTTTTGTATACTTTCATTCCAGTGTAATGGAAGACTTCAGTGATTAGGTATATGAAATAGTGACAAAGTCACAGAGGTGCTATAGCTTTTTGTATTTATGGATTGCTGCACCAAATACAATAGCATGTCCCATATAATATATGGCTATGCCAAAATGAAAACTGAACTTATTTCAAGAGAATCATGCCATTAATGTTTAGGGGAAAGGTCAATGCATTATTTTCAGGCCTCAGAATCCTGAAACAGCCATTGCATCTGAATGAAAAGTAGAAAGAAAATCACTGATGTCTTTGGCTGACATTTGTGAGGAGTGGAAAATGAATAAATTCACTTGCAGTGATTGATGTAACCTAATAAAAATGTCAATAAATTCACATTATTCTGTTGCTGTGTCTCAATCATGAGTGGCTAAGTTGTGCCTACTTTTATTTCTCAAGTCAAGAAATACCATTATTTCTTCATCCATTCCAAAGTTGAGATTGAGTGATATAACATACAAGGTATAGACTAAGTAATGTGGGGGTACATAAAGATGAATTATCCATGGTACTACTTTCAAATTGACTTTGGCCTATAGTAAAAAAAAAAGACATGTACCTAAATATATAATGTAATATATATATAGTTAAAATTTCAGAGGCGAAAAACAATTAAAATATGATTGCTGTTCAGAGGAAGGAGAAATTACAGAGGTACAGACAAGCACAATTATGAAAAAAGCTGCCACTTTCATATAATTGTAACTGATATTAGAGAGTATTCAAATTTAGAACTGGGCTTGAAATCCTTGAAAAATTAGGTTCCTGCTTTCCTTTACTTTCTTCCATCTTTCTCTTCTTTTTATTCTACCTCTATCCTTTCCTTCTTTTCCCTCTTTACTTACCATTTTCCTTCATCTACATGTACTTAGTGTTTACTGTATGCTCAGCACCATGCTAGGCACCACAATTAATAAAATAAAGGTATCCTTAACAGATTATTGCCTCCCAAGCCCCCATTCCAATATAGTATAGCATTTTCACTCTATCCAAAAGCATGTAAGTTTAAAATATATATTAGGGAATATATATTGGAGATTTGGGAGGAGGAAGCTTAAGGGAAGAGTGAGTTGAAGCTAGTACAGAAAATTAAAATTAAGTCAAAACATCATGGTACTGGCACAAAAACAGACATACGGATCAATGGAATAGCACAGAGAGCCCAGAAATAAACCCACACACTTAAGGTCAATTCATCTTTGACGAAGGAGGCAAGAATATACAATGGAGAAAAGACAGTCTATTCGGCAAGTGGTGTTGGGAAAACTGGACAACCACATGTAAATCAATGAAGTTAGAACATTCCCTCACATCATACACAAAAATAAACTCAAAGTGGCTTAAAGACTTAAACATAAGACAAGACACTATAAACCTCATAGAAGAAAATATATAGGCCAAACATTTTCTGACATAAATCTTAGCAATGTTCTCCTAGGGCAGTCTACCTACCTGGAAATAAAAGCAAACATAAACAAATGGGACCTAATTAAACTCGTAAGCTTTTGCACAGCAAAGGAAATCATAAGCAAAACAGAATGACAACCCACAGAATGGGAGAAAATATTTGCAAAAGATGAGACTGACAGGGCTTAATTTCCAGAATATATAAGAAGCTCATACAACTTAATAACAAAAACCCAAACAACCCAATCCACAAATGGTCAGAGGATCTAAACAAGCAATTCTCCAATGAACACATACAAATGGCCTATAGGCACATGAAAAAATGCTCACTATCACTATTGTCAGAGAAATATAAATCAAAACTACAATGAGGTGTCACCTCACACCAGTCAGAATGGCTATCATTCAAAAGTCCACAAGCAATAAATGCTGGAAATGGTGTGGGGAAAAGGGAACCCTCCTATATTGCTAGTGGGAATGTAGTTTGGTGCAGCCATTATGGAAAATAGTATGGAGATTCCTCAAAAAACTAAAAATAGACTTCCCATATGATCCAACAACCCCACTCCTGGGCACTTATTCAGAGAGAACTCTAATTCAAAAAGAAACATGCACGTCAATGTTCATAGCAGCACTATATACAATAGCCAAGAAACAACCTAAATGTCCATCAACAGATGACTGGATAAAGAAGATGTGGTATAGTTATATAATGGAATACTTCTCAGTCATAAAAAGTAAAATAATGCCATTTGGAGCAACATGGATGGAACTGGAGAATGTTATTCTAAGTGAACTAAGCCAGAAAGAGAGAAAAATACTATATGATATCACTCATACATAGAATCTAAAAAAAAAAAAAAAAGAATTAAAAAAAGACACTAATGAACTTATCTACAAAACAGAAACAAACTCATGGATGTAGTAAACAAACTTATGGTTACTTGAGGGAAAGAGCGTGGGAAGGGATAAATGGAGTTCGAGATTTACAAATACTAACTACTAAATATAAAACAGCTAAAAAACAAATTTCTTCTGTACAGCACAGGGAACTATATTCAATATCTTGTAGTAACTTGTAATGAAAAAGAATATAAAAATGGATACATATTATGTATATGTATGACATTATGCTGCTCACCAGAAACTGACACATTGTAAATTGACTATACATCAATTAAAAAAAAGATTAAATGGAGTAAATGGGGTAGGCAATACACTATGTTCAACCCTTTTTTTAACAGGAAATTAAGAGTAATCATGAACCAAATGAATGGCTCGGTAGTTTTTCTCTACTGATGGGCAGTGTCCGGGCTGCTGGAGCCTCTACAAGGGCTGTGGACAGGCAATGTGCAGGTGAGAGGAAGCCCCAACAGGGGTAGAAGACAGTGCAGATGCTGCACTACTGCACCTGAGAGCCTGGTGGGACTGTCCCAGGAAACACTTAAGGGCATTACAAAAGGGTGCTGAGGTCCTAGTATTATGGGATAAGGGTTAAGAAAACAGTAGACTTTTGGGCCATACATACAAATGATAATTATAGGACAATATGTTAAGTGCAATGTAGATATCTACCAGTAGAGATTAAGCAAGGATATTTCATATAAACTGAGTCATCCATCATAAAATGAATTTGCTGACTGAGTTAAGGGTGATGGGGGTGGGGGAAAGAGAGGGTTTTCCAGGAAGAGGGTCAAGTATGATTCACCTAAACATTCATTTGAATATTTCATTTGAAATCTGAATCAAATAATGATTCACTGTTAATAGAATATAAACTAAGAGGTAGAAAAGGCAGGATATAAGGCTAAAGATATGTAAGTGGAGGCCAATCATACAGAACCTTGGATTTCTATATTCATTGGCATGGCATGATTTTAGTCCTGTGGGTGAAAGAAAGCAGTGAAGGATTTTAAGCAAAGAAAAAAAGTTAAAAATGAGGAAAACTAGTTTTATATCTTAAAATACTAATTCAACAAATGGTGCTGAAATTATCCATAAGCCAAAAAGAAAAAAAAAAAAAAAAAGAACTTTGGCCCATACCCCACACTTTCTACAAAAATTAACTCAAAATGGATCATAGACCTACATGTATAGTGTAAAACTATAAAACTTCTAGAGGATAGTAGAGGAGAAAATCTTCGTGACCTTGGACTAGGTAGAGTTCTTACATTCCATGCCCAAAAGGACAATCCATAAAAGAAAAAAAAATCAAAAAGTAGACATCAAAATTAAAAATACTTACTCTGCTAAAGACACTGTTCAAAGAATAGAAAAACAAGCTACAAACTTGAAAAATATCTACATACCACATTTCTGACAAAGAAATGTATTCAGAAAATATTTTTAAAAGACCTTCAAAGCTCAACATTAAGAAAAAAACAACTCAATGAAAGAAAGCGGATAAAAATTGGAAGACACACTTCACCAAAGAAGATACAAGGATAACAAATAAACATATGGAAAAAGATCTAAATCAATCATCATAGGGAAATGCAAATTAAAATGACAATATGATACTAATATTGACTCACTAAAATGACTGATTTTTTTTCTTAAATGACACTATAAAGCATTGTTGGTGATGCAGAGCGCTGAAACTCTCATTAGTTACTAGTAGGAACATAAAATGGTACATACAGTTTAGAAAACAGTTCAGCAGTTTCATATAAAATTAAACATACATTTACTGTCTGATCTAGTCATTCCACACCTCGCTGTTTCTCCAAGATAAACATAAATACGTGTTTACACAGAGACTTATACATGAATGTTCATAGCAGTTTTGTTAATCATCTGAACTGGAAACAACCCAGATGTCCTTCAATCACTGAATGCAGAACCAAAGGATAGTACATGATACAGTTTTCGCTCAGCAACAACAGAGAGGCACGAATCTCAAGTGCATTCTGCTTAGAGAAAGAAGCCAGACTTGAAAGTCTATACATTGTGTACATGCATTTACAGAACATTCTGGAATACAGCTCTTCCTTAAAGAAATGTTTTGATTAACAAACAGAGAAGGAAAGAAATAGAAAAAATCACCATTAGAATACAACAGTAGTAACTGCTGCAGGCAAGATCTACTGTGGATGTTGAATTAACAGGAAAGAGTTTGAGGAAAAACAAGTTATTTGCATAGTCTAAATTAGCTTCCCCCAAACATATATTAGTGACAAAAGGAGAAAAGTAACTTTTCAGTGAAGTAGTCTGGAAGATACCACCCTTAATCAAGTGATCCATGTTGGCACCCCTAGGAATACTGCATGTGAACACCATGTATCCCCTGATATAATGCCCTAAAGAGAGGATACAATGCTTGTCATTGTCCTGCCAAAAATGCATAACCACAAACCAAATCATGAAAAAACAGAGGACACACCCAAACTAAGGAACATTCTACAAAATCACTGGCTAGTACTCTTGAAAAGTGTCAAGGACATAAAAGACAAGTAACGACGCAGAGCTGTCACAGATCAGCCACAGACTGGAATAAGAAGATGGCAGAGCTGTCACAGATCAGCCACAGACTGGAATAAGAAGATGTGATAACTAAGGCAACGTGGGATCCTGGATGTGGTTCTAGAACAGACAAAGGACACTATCAAAAAAGCTGGTAAAATCTGAGTAACAGTCTGTAGTTAAGTAAATAGTACTGTATAGATGTTTATTTCTTGGTTTTGATAATAGTTCTATGGTTATGTAAAACACATTAGGGGAAACAGAGTGAGGGTTATATGGGAACTATATTATTTGAATAGCTTTTTCTCTAAGTTTGAAATTATATCAAGATAAAAATTTAAGAAAAGTTATAGTAATTTATTCCCACAAAACAAGTATTAAGATATTCATCATGGGATTAAATAATAAGGACTTAGCTAGATTTCCACTCATTAATTTCACATGTAATTTTTTTAATCAAAAAATCACATCTACAAAGGGCCCATAATCATTTTCAGTGGTTAAGATTTCAACTGGTCTTTCTCCATTCCTACGTAAGAGCGTCAGGAACTTGGTGAAAAAGTGTCCAAATAATCATTGATTGCCTTACCCTGCAGCCTGGAAGGTTGGTACTCATTCTCTTGAGTTCATGGATGCAAATTAATGTCTATAATACAGGTTTATCTATAGCCCTTCTCAAATTCAGAGCCATCAAACTCTACCAGAACAAACTGCACCAGGAATGATTTGGAAAGAACGTTCACTTTTGAAGATGAGTAAGATTTCACCCTCTAGATAGCTCTATTCAATTTTATTTAGAGGTATTAAAAGGCAACATTATGTATGCAAAAAGTCATATTATATTCTTTTTCTCTCCTAGTTCTTACAGTGACAGTGTTATGTTCAGAGTGAGCATTTGTTACTTGAATTTTTTAACCTGTTACTTCTTGTTATAGCCTACCTGATAATTAGCAGACTGGTTTGGGAAAGGGAGAGGATCACAGGAAGGAGACAGCACTTTAGAAGTAGATCTAGGGAGGTGATTGGAGTGAATGACCTTGAGAAAACCCAGATATTTAAACACTGAAGAGACAGGAATAAATTCATTCTGAATACAAAGGAAGTTTATTCTCTCCTGTAAAGAAGGTAGTACTCTCTGGCAGAAAGAAAATAAGCTGGTGATCCCAGTTAGCCCCAGTGCTGCTCAAACAGTGTGACACACAGAGCCACCAGACTATGTCATCTCGTTACTGTTTGTTACAGTCACACTGGGGTTCATTTTCTACTTATCAATATGTATACGTTATAATTCCAAGTGGCAAATACTCTGCAATAAATATCCCGAGATTCCATTGAGACTCCAGAAATCACACAACAATAATTCATCCCTATTTCAGCAAATAGTAACAGCAAATAGTAAATATTAAGAATGGTAGGAAAAGAGAGAAAATATAGAAAATCTCAATTTCTTCCTTTTTTGTTGCCTCTCACGTCTCCTTGTCCCTCATTTGCATCTCTCCCCACTTTTATGCTATCAACAGCTTCTGTCTTGATCTCTATTTTCTCTTGCGTCTTCAGTGATACCCACAATCTTTATAATCTTTCTTAATCAGTTTTCTTTCACACTTTTCTTAAGAGCTACTTCAAATATTCACCAACACCTCAGGCCCCCTATCTATGACCTCAAAAATGATCTAGTTTTGCAGATCATTGGAAAAAAGGAAGGCTAACAACTCCAGAGGCAGCTGGGCCTTCTAGGTACCAACAATCTTTGCATATCACAGTTATCCATGTATCCATTTAGTGTCAGCTTGGTACATTTCCTTCCAGTTTCTCAGGGATTTGGAAGAGACACAAGGGAGAAATGACAGTAAGTTTTGAGATGCTTTTGCCATTTAGTATGAATGCAATCTAGGATTCAAGACACACTTCTTAATTTGCACTGGCAGCCCAGACTCCCACCCAGGCTTCAGAGGTTTCCTGGAAATCTTTAAATATTCAAACACCTCAAACTTACCATGTCCAAATTAGAATTCATTGTTTTCGCTCCAAATCTATTATTTCTCCAGAATTTCCTCTCCATCTCCCTGCTTATGTAAACCAGATGCTTAGAAGTCATCTGAAACCATCCCCATTCATTCCCTCATTCCCCATCTATAATCAGTCACTGAAGTTTCTTAATTTAACCTTGGAAATAGCTCTTGAATCTACTCCCTTCTTCTTATCTTTACTTACTTCATCTATTTTCTTACTGTTTTTTCACTTGGATTACTACATCAGCCTCCTTACTGTTTTGCCTGCCTCCAGTTTTTGCTTTCAACATGTAATCTCTACTGTTACTTACTTTGCTCCAGTTCATTTTGATGTTCCGCTAACGTGCAATTCTTTCTGAGTACGAGGGTTTAGAACTTGTTTCCTCTGCCTGTAATACTCTCCTACCAAACCTTGGGATGGCTTTCTCTGGCACTTTACTCAGTTTTTTTTTTTCTCTCTTTATCTAAAATTATGTTCATATATTTAGATTCCTTTTTGTTTCTTCCAGCAGGTAGAAGCTCTGTCTTTTTCACTACTCTGTTGACTAGATTGGCACCCAGTAAATATTGTCTGAATAAAATAATGAATAAGTTAATGAATAACTGTATCCAAAATAGCACACTCTTCACCTATTTGTTTATTGCTCCCTGTGGGCTGGAGCCAACAAATGAGCTTCTCTAGAGCATTGAGACCTTCTTTTCTGTATCTCTAGGTTTTAATCAGCAACAGTGTCTGACACCTTGGTGGTGCTCAGCAAATGTTTCTTAGAAAATAAAACAAAGTAAAGCAAAACTCTTAACCTACCTTTGCTAGCTGAGTAGCTGAATTTCAGGGAAAACATTCTAGATTCTTTCATTAGAATCAGTTTTACAGAATGTTTTATCCTCTACAACATACATTCCATACATCCAAACCTTGATTTTGCTTACAGCAAAATTTTACCTATATGTTTCTACTTTACATTGCAAGATAAAAACTTCACTGAATTTGAAAACAAACATATGTATGTATGTGTAAGACTGGGACATTGTGCTGTACACCAGAAATTGACATACTATAACTGACTATATACTTCAAATAAAAAAACAGACCCAGATATCTCTGTCTGTAGAATCCATGTTCTTTTTACTGCTCTAGGAGTTGTCTTTTGTCATTAAAATTCTACTGTCAGGAAAAAAAGTAGTGTTTGTTTCTTCCTGAACCTATCTTCTTGATCACTGATATGAACCTGAAGTTATAATAGAGGTAGAGGTGGGGTAGTAAGTTATCACCGGCACAAACTTTCTTCACAAATATCCCATGACCCTTCTCTTGGCAAATGCATGGAATACAAAAATATCAGGGCTAGACGTGACCTTTATTGTTTTCTAATCCAATCCTGCACTTTTCCATTTTTTGTGCAGAGGAAAATATTGAGGTCTAAAGACACTGACTGACTTACACAGGAGCAGAATATACAATCAGGTGGACAGGCAGCTATCATATTGGTGGCAACAGTAATAATCAAAGTCTTGGGGAATCTATTACTTGACAAGTAAAATGCAATTCTTGGACAAGAGAAACAGTTCTCATGCATTTACTGTACAAGGTATTTGACTGGCTTGAATCTACTCTCTGACTTAGATTCCATGTGGACATTTCAAAACTATTTGGAAAGAACCCACTGTACTTTGAAATATTTAAAGATGGTTTGTGCAGGCTGGTATTTCTGTTATAGTTTCTGTGCTGTTCCATGAGTCCTGAGGAATGTCTTATGCTGAAATGAAATTACGTTTGGGAATTTGTTTGCTATCATGATTGATTTCTATTATTCCTCACTGGATTTACGATTTATTTGAGATATAGTCAGTATATCTAAATTAAGTTGTTACCTAAGCTGGGAGATAAGCACTTCATTATCTCTCCTTTTGGTTCTTTCATATTATCATAAATTCAAACTATAGGGCTCAGTCTCCAGGAATATGGTTACTGCAGTATATTTCTTTATCATTTAACCACAATTCTCATTGTTTTATAGAAGGGTAGAACTTTCTCTTTTGGTTATGTAGTTAATGATACTGGTATATACATTACCAGTTACACATTGCTACTATCTATGGTACTAATGGCTACACATCTGTTGTCTAACTGATGGCTTCTATTTGCTTCTTGGAGAAAAAGAATATGCTGAGCATATGGTGTAGCTGGATTAATTTCTTTTTGTATCAGTTGTACCTTAACAAGTTAATGAAATTGTGATGTGTATCAAATAAACAGGTTCAAATTTCATCAGACACACTTTTTACATAACACAGCTTTTAATCACTTAATTTTGAAGTTTAAAATTATGTAAAAGTAGTTATATGCACAAGTATGAAAGAGCAAAATGTTCCCCAGAACTTTATATGTATCACTCAGTGATAAAACTTTATCAGATAAAAAGTATGCATATTAAGAATTTATAAAAGGATCTGATGAAGATTTTGATCTATAATTTTGCATTACTTTCAACTGAGAGTCTGTGCATTTATTTCTCAGAATCCCAGAATACTCTACTGACATGACCATATAAACCTATACTGCATCTTTATCTTTGTCAGTATAATCTTTTATGCAATATGGTAGTCCTTAGGGAGCGTTAATTGTTAGCTATCTCTTAGCTACTTAAAGGCAATCTTGGAACAATTACCATGTATTTATGGGAATGAGGCATTCATTTATTTATTGCCTTTCTCCTAAAAATCCCATAGCATTTGAGTTAAGAAGATAACAGTATAAATATGCTCACTTATCTTTGCGGGAATTATTTTCTCCACCTCCACCTCCCACTTCAGCATCGCTACTACGCCCTTATATGGGATTCATGCTAACAGGTTCAAATTACTATGGTTATTGCCACTCAAAAGCATACTGAATATACCTTTCTCAATTATTGTCTTTTCTCTCTCTCTCTTTTTTCTAAAATGAAACAAGGAACTTCACTTAGGAATCATACAAATTAAGCTATGTAAAGATCCCTGGTCTCAATTTTAGACAAGATTGCCAGAGATGTAAAGCAATCACTGTGTTAACTGTTTGGATGTCTTTTTGTGAAATAAACTGAGTGTTTCAAACTGGCAGACAAGAGCCATAGATTACCTAATTAAACCTATTCAGTTAATTTAGAATAAATAATTCCTACTACTACATAGGGCCAGATTATATAATAACTATTCTATATCTAATAAAATACATCGGAATACATGAAAAGTTCACAGAATGTGATTTATCAAAGGTAAAAAATAAAGACACGATCTTTGAATTTAGTGTTGGACACTTATTTCCAGATATTTCATGCATAAATATGCATGTGAGGACTTTAACAACATACTTAAATTATTTTAAATGCTTTGCCAAGAATCATAACCCAACTTTAAAATTGTCTTCTTCCTTCCAGAGAGATTAAAAACAGAAGGAGTACCTTGAAATGTCCATGTTACAGTAATGACAAAGAAGTCAGAAAATATGAAAGAATTAGCATGTTGTCTCTTCTCTGCTTCTTTCTTTTACATGATTTTTTTTTTGCTAGCTATCGAGGCATATCTGGATCTCTCCAAATTTTACATATTAGAGATAATTCCATACCTAAATATCTTCCTTATTTTAAAAAAGTAATAGTGTGTTATTTTATTCACATTGTCATTTATTTTATGTCATTTAATTCAGAGAAGACAAAGTTAAAGTATAAAACTCTTGACTTACTCACTGTGATACAGCAAAAAAAAAAAAACCAAAAAACAAAAAGCAAAACCCCATTGGTTTGTCAAACAGAATTCAGTTTGAACATCAGCCATGCCACTTACTATGGGTTAGAAGTCCTTATGTGGGTTAATTGACCTGTCTGAGCTTCAGTGGAAAATGAAGGTTCAGCAGATACTCATGAGGGTTACCATGAGAATGAAATCGTGAACTACATGGGTAGAGTTCCTGGCACATAGTACCAATATTAGCTACCATGTAATATGGCTTACTATGAGTCCCATGCTATACTACATGCTTTATACATTTATAAAATTAATCCTTACAGCATTCCTATTGACTAAGAGTTATTTTGGCCCCATTTTATAGATGCAGAAGTAAAGGATAGAGATGTTAAGTAATTTACCTAAAACTGAACAAATCTTCACTACCTGGAGTGGAATTCTAAGTGGGGCCATCTGTGTGGTTATCTACTGCAGTGTAATAAACTATCCAAAACTTAGCAACTTAAAACAACAACCATTTTCTTATCTCTCATGATTTTGTGTTAACTGGACTGAGCTGGATGGATCCTCTGCTCCACAAAGTATCAACTGCAGCTGCAGCTACCTGGTGGCAGTGGTAGTGGGAAGGGGTTGTAAGTTGTAATATCTGGGATGGTTCATCACAAGGATGGCACTCAGTACTATCTGCTGGGAGCTCAAGTAGAGCTGCTGACTAGAATGCCTCAGTTCTTCTCTTTGCTGTCCTGCATGTGGCCTCACCATATGGATTGGCTTCCCTTAGCATTGGAGGCTGGGCAACAGGAAGGAGTGTTGCAAGAGGACAAGCTCCAGTGTGCAAATAGGTAAGATGTCTCCACTTGCATCGCACTTGTTAATGTCCTACTGGCCAATGCTAGTCACATGGACAAGCCCAGAATCAATGTAAGACAGAACAACACAAGGGCATGAAGATGAGAAGGGTCTACTAAGCCCATTAAAATAACAGCCCACAGGAACAGCTGTCATCAAAAGCTCTCTTTTGTGCCCTCCAGACTATCATGGGTATCAGTAATCAGCATGTTTGTCAATGCTTTGTGAGAAGGACTTTGGAGCTTCAGACACAGAGTCAATTAAATGTTGTCAGCAAGCGTTTACACTTTCCTGCTTCCAAGTATAACATAAAATTTCAATTTCACTTAAATGATTATAAAAGAAACTTCAGTTTTATGAAAGAAAAATGAATCAAAGATTTAAAATTATTTTTATGAATTTTTAAATGCCATTTGCATTGGGTTCTATATGCTATAATTCATTAGTGAATAAAATAAGGAGAAATATTAAGCTTTATGCCTTATTATTACCCAAATAAAAGTGAATATTGCCATCTATTTCTTAGAGTATATGATTAATTTTGGGTTTTTAAGAAACTTTTTTTCAAAGAAATGGTTTTGATTCCACGATTTCTGTAAAAACAGGATTTTTACTTCAGAAACTGTAATCCTTTTCTGCATTTTGTATAAATTAAAATAATATAGTTCTAATGGCATTTATATAGACAGTTTCCATACAGAATTTTTTGTTTAAAAGCTTTACTTTAGATAAAGCATTCTATATTTGTATATGAAATTTATTTCCAAAAGAAGTATTTTACCTTAATGACCCAAAATATTTTGTTTTTCCTATTAATATTGAAATTTAGGCAGCTTTAGAAGTGAATAGCTTATAGAAATTAGGGGAAAAAATATATATGCCCCTTTACTTTTGATATATTACTTCAAGTTAAATTAGGCAAATGATTTACAGGTAATAAAAAACATTTCAAAGCGGTTTGGTGACCAATGCAAACTCTGAAAATGTCATAGCCTAATATCAGGACTCTCAGGGGTGATAGCTGAAGATGATATTTGAACGAAGTTATCCCCTAAATGGCCATGATATTGCTATTAAGCCTTTTTTTTTTTTTTAAGGAACTGAGCTAGATGTATAAAAGAGGCAAAGAAGATAACCAGTACTTACTTTTTGTGACAACACCTTCTAAGCGAATGATATTTGGGTGGTCAAACTGACCCATGATACTAGCTTCTCTTAGAAAATCTCTTCTTTGCCGATCCACATGGCCACCTTTCAAAGTTTTGATGGCAACTGGGATCTCTCTTTTTCCTGGTGTCTTCAAACGCCCGCTACAGACTTCTCCAAATTCACCTAAAAATATGAACAAAAGTAGTTAGTTGTTTAAACAGAATACTTATATTCCAGAAAAACTGAATGGTCATACAGTACCGTCTTTTTGTGTTTTAACATAATGACTCTGAAGTGTGTTATTTTTATATAGAGATCTCTTTCTTAAAAATTAAATTTGTAATGTCAATATGTTTGTCAGCATCATTTATAATGAATAATGGAATGCATTTTCATATGCTGTACCACAGGAACTACCATTGACAGATAACCCCGATCTGCTGAGAAATTATGACTAGCAGAATGGGTGATGCTAATGTAACTCTATAGAAAAGCAATCACTGCATAACATTTCCTGTTCCTGTTCTCAATACCGATATATGGGCCAAATGCCTGCTCTGTTCAGGGAATCCATCAGGCATGTGTAGTTGATTTGATCCCATAGACCATATGTCTGGGCTTCACTGCCATTAGAAATCAATGCTAGGGTCAACTGGTATATGAACATACTGAAAAACCACACTGAACATAACTATAGTAAGTGATTATACAGGCTAAATTATAAGTCACATGGTTTGAATACAAATACAGTAAGATTATCCATGGTTCAGCAATGGCTCCATTGGGTAGATTAAATACTAGCCAAGTATTTATCATGAATTTACTACATATATCCAGTGCTAGAGTGCTGTGAATTTCAAAGAAGTATAAGACTCTGTTCTTAGTATAGTAGGTCTCTATTATAGTCTAGTACGAGACTTTAGATGAAACACGAAATAATGAAACACTTAGGAAACTAAGAACCAATCCCTGCAAATGCTGTATATTAGTTAAGTAAAAAGAATGGGAGCTGGAAGACTTCTTGGAGGAGGTGGACTTCTGCTGGATGTTGAATGATGGGTAGGATTTGGATATTCAAGAAGAGCATCAAAATTCTAGACAGAAGTACATGGAGTGAGGGAAATGAAGACAAAGATTTAAAGGTCGGAAACAGTAAAGAGAATGATGTGGACACCGGGCATTATGAAGACAAGGCTGAAGAGAGGGGTTATTGTGGAAAAGAAGGTTGGAGGCTTTCTCAGCACAATGCAATAAATTCAATAAAGCTTGAGATTCCAAACTTAATTTTTCTAGGGCCAATTACCTGCATTTACTTAAAAGCATACTGCTTGATCCCAAACTTATTCACCTATGAAGTAAACACAATAATAAAACCTTCCATAATTATACAATGTCCCCTCCACATAAGGATGCTGGGAAGATCAAAAGTGATAAATTTTTGAGAGTGCTTATAAACTGTAAAGTACTATTCATGTACTTTAAATTACATAAATCTTCAGAAGAGTGAAGAATGAAAATTAAAATATCTTCAGTTGGTTTATTAGGCAGCAGGTCTGGCCAAAAGCAAATGCTCTATAAGCTGAAGTGCAGAGGATCAAGTTAAATTTTTGTAGTACCTCAGATTTCAATTATCCCTATTTTCTTTAGACCAATTCATTATAGTCAACTAAATGTTGACTATTCATGAATATTAACTACCTTTTGGTATAGAAGCTAAGATTTTCTTGTAAGTGAAAAAAAAAAAACCAGAAAGGAATGAAGCCAAACTTTGCTTCCTAAATTATGTGTAAACATGTCCATTAGAAATAGAAAGCAGTCTAGCAAGAGTTTATTTTATATATATATATATATATATATATATATATATATATATATATATATATATATATATGACTATATACATATATATGAGACAAACAAACAAATAAGCAAACAGAAAACACTGACTAGAATGTGGTCCCTAAATTCAGTGCATATGATATTGGGGTTTTACAAAACTTGCATAATTTGACATCAAAATAAGAATAGTCTTTTTTTTTTTTTTCATAATGATGCTCTCAACCTGTTGGAAGTTAAATGTTTTTATGTTCACGGGAGAAAGAAGCCATAGCTTTCCAGTTTTGTTTGTAATAGTATTTTTGATTTTTTAAAGATTTTTCTGTTGGACATAAAAAAATTGGAAACTGATAGAAATTTTAAACATTTTTCTATTGATACTCTGAACCTTGAGAGTAAAAGTATATGTACCTGTTTAAATTAATGTCTGATACAACCAGGCCTACTAAGATACTTGAAATTCCTTCTCACATCACTCTGGTTTGCTACAATGAATATCCAGAACAAGGAAAATACTTTTTCTTTTTATTTTGTCTTAAAAATCTGTTAGTACATCTAACAATTTAACAATATTTTAAAACCCCTCACCTGCCACAAGCCTAGACTGCAAGTGATTTTCTGTTAACATTTCATAGTCATTCATATAAACTTTTGAACATAGTAAAATGAATAGCAAACTCTGTTGGTATTTTATCAAAATAGACATAGTGGCAATTTACTTTGGTTTTCTGTTGTCTGAAATTCATGTATCTTATTAACAGTAGGCAGGCATTTTCTTCATGTCAAGCTTTGCGTTATCAAGCTGTTATCACACTTATTTCAGTGACACTAAATATGGCTGCCTCAATTAAAGATCTGAGACTCCTAGGGCATTCTTCAGTCAAAATCCAGAAAATTCAGTCACAGAATGTATTAAAACCCTTATCTGTGGTAGGCCTGGATGTATCAGACAAATCAGGCAGAGAGGAAGAAATATTTTAAATTAAATGTGTACTGTCAAGTATCGCCAAAGACTGATCCATTATATGACTAAGTTTGTAGCACAAGTGGAGGACCTGTATAGAATAAGTAAGAGAATTCATTCCTTAATAAGATCTGTGGATGTTTATATATACTGGTTAGTTTATCATTAACTCATTGACTATAGGAATATCGTGTTAACTACCTTTTTTTTTTCTTTAACCAATCATTGTCACCATCATTATTACAAAGCCAGCACTTACATAGTGCTTATCATGAGCCAGGTCTAAAAACTTAATATATATTTTAATCTTGACAACAAATCTTTGAGGCAGGTACCATTATTATCCTCACTTTGCAGGTGAGGAAACTGAGGCACATGAGTTAAATAACTTGTCCATGGTGACATAATTAGAAGTGGTAGAGTTGTAATTTTAACCTAGGCAGTCTGGCTCCAGAATCCATGCTTATGATCACTATTCTCTGCTGTCTGGGATGCTTGTCATTATTAATGTTGTTAATACTTCCTTGCATTACTATGCTAAATTCCCAATTGGTAACAATGGTGTCCTCAAATCAACTATTATACAGTGTTCAAACACATTGACTGGATATGCAAAGGTAGATGGAATGATAAAACCATATGCTAGGAATCGTTCACTATACAATGGAAACAGAGACCTAGCTTAATCATGCTGTATATTAGCTGGTCTGGAAAAATCAATACATCCTACCTAGTCTTAAGAGAGCAAAGAAAAATATATCTAGGCTAACTGATCTGCCACTGACAGCCCATACACTAGCTCACAGTACCATCCATCTCCCTGGATGGTGGTAAAACCTTTCTGGACAAGCAATTTTGTTGTATAATATACAGAGTCATATGAAAATACCAGTTAGAATTGGGTTTTCCACATAAAGCCTATATAATCTAACTGAAACTGTGAGAGGAGAGTGGAGGCAATGAGGGGAAATCTGCCCTAGAGGACTGTCACTTCACCATCCCCTGGAGGCTTTCAGAAATTTGACTCCTGCTGTTCTGAGATTCTGGTATTCCCTTACCTACCACCCCTTGAGAGTTGCTGAAGCAAAGAGCCACACTTCTGATTTTTTTTTTAAACTTACCTCTCAAATGTAATGAGGTGTTTCCTTCTTCACACGTGCTGTTTCCCTTTGATGAGGATGCTGCCCACAAGTTGCCCCCCTTCCTCCCTTGTCTCCACCCTCAGTCCTTCTCTACATGATGGCTTCTTATTAGCAATAAAGGCCAAGCTTTGAGATCCCCCTTCAGAAACTTTCTCTGATTTAGTCCCCAACCACCATCAGTTCCTTATAAGTGAGAAAAAAACAGCAGCTCTACAATCAGAAGCTGGCCTCGCTCTCAGAGCTGGGCACTGTTATTCTCCTGTAAGACATTATACCAATCTCGACAAGGTTACTTTGAGACCTTGATAAAATGAGACTGAGCAAGGTTACTGCATAGCTTTGCCTAAGCATAGACAAAGGCCAGGTCACAGTGCCAAAAATACTACATATCTCCTCCTCTCTTGGCTAAAATGAATGGCTGCTCCTTCTCTACCAATTATAACCTTATTCTTGTTCTAGTCTCCCCTTCCTGTAGATAAGATTCACTAAGATACTATGGCATCAGTCCTATAGTTAAGGCCCAGTATCATGTGCTGCTTTGACATCTGGGGGGAAACCAGGAGGGCCTCCAATACCCTCACCATAGGTTCTCCTCCTCACTCTGCTCCCACAGATAAGGTCCTCCAGCCAAACAACCCTCTTATCCCTGAATAGCAGATTTCACTTTCCTGCCAGTCTGTGGAATGATTCAAGCAAGCTGATCACATCCTCCTGAGGGAAGGCGGGGGGCACCCTACCCTCTTGATACTACAAAGCTTGCTTCCCAGAATCCCTGGCTGTCCACTCAGTTCTCAAGCATAACCCCTGAGTGGCCCTAGGTGGCATGTGGTGTTTTGCCTCCTCCCCTGGGGTCTTAAATGTATGTAATTTATAAATACCTGCTAATCGCATCTGTCCAATGTCAGGTGTTGCATATTTGGCAAACCCAGGGAGAATACGAGGCAATGAGAACAGATACTCAACCACAGTTTGCCACTGCTTCCTGACAGCATTTAATCTGGAGCAAACTCCTGCTTCCTTAGACCCTCTCTCAAATCACCCAACCAAAGCCCAAATGCTTTAATAGATTCTTTCTAACACCCTCTGACACACACTATGGTTCCCTAAGGTATGTGTTTTCCCTCACTGAAATAAGCAGTACACCCAGCTTTTTCAACTATAGTGTGATTATGGGGTCTTTGACTTGAGATTATTAGCATAATATATTTACTGCATGGCACTTCTGACTATGTGAAATGATCTTTGAAATTCATTTTTAACTAGTTTACACATTTATTAACTATCCCTCCATTTCAACACCTCCCCTTAACCCCGTCCTGTCAACTGTAATATAAGTCATGTAGGAATGAGCCTTAACTATTTCTATTACAAATTGTATGTTTAGTACATCATAAACACTACTTTAATATTTGTTGCCTCAATGAAATGAATGAATTAAAGGAAAAAATGACTCTAGACCCAAAGTTGGGATATCTTAGAGTAGAGATAGACAAAAGTCTCCAATATGCTAACTTTTAAAATTTGCATACTGTCTTTTCCTTTTGTTTCATTTTGTACAGCTAAGAGACACCTTGAAACCTTTTTAGTCTGTGGGTTTTTTTTTTTTTTTTTTTGGTCTTAACTCCACAATTCATTTTCTGTAAAGGAAATAGGAAGATTTATGTGTCGTATAAAGAAAGAGTTAAAAAGAAGAGGTATAGAGGAAAAAACATATAACAGATTTTAAATTGAGTTCTAGAGAGATTTGTTAGTCTCTTGAGGTCTTAAGGTAAATTCCATTATTATTAATGTTATCAAGAGGGTCACCTACTCAATCGTATTCACTGCCTGTCTTTCAAGGATGAAATATCAGAATCCTTATGACTAATTCTGCCTGATTTCTTTCTGATACATAGCACACATTCTACATATAAAAGAGAACAACATTTTTTGAAAACATAACCTGACACCAGTTGAAGTCATATTTGAATGCCTCTGATTCAACTTCACAGAAAGGTTCACCATAATGCAAGATTTCTCATGCTTAACAAGGCCTGTGAGTGGGAAGAGTCGACTAAGACACGGAAGAGAACAGGTTCTCACAAGTCAAGGCTTCTATTTCTGGCCTCGCCACTAATCTGTTTTGCGGTGTTGGAGGAAGCTTTATTAGTTTTTCCTGCTTTAGTTTCATTGCGGGTAGGTTAAATACATACCACCTGTCTACTTCTTGAGAGATAAAGATTAATGTGTACATTTTTGCAAAGCTTTTGGAGTCTAAGAAAAATTCCATGTAACTACTGGGTTTTTTTAAATTATACCGATACCAGAGAGGAGATGTTAAATATGTCACTCTAAGTATCCTCCACTGATTGCTAGATTCTTAAAGCCCAGGCCAGGGAGCAGGATTTCTCTAAGACATGAGAATGAGGTTTTTAAACTTCTTACCAAACAGCATGTCAGGATTTTTTCAGTGACTAAGTTCAGTAACACATTCTCCATTTTTCCCCACGCCACACTCCAAATGTCAGACAGCCGCCTTTTCTTTTTCAGCAAGGTCTTATTCTTTTCTGCTATAACATGCTCTCAAATACAGTACTGTCCTCAAGGAGATCAAAGATTTCTCTCTCCTGATACCATACAGTCCAGTATATTACTTACTTGTTGGATACTCTAATTCATATCATTTTGACTTTTCAAACTCACTGATACCTCAACCCCTAGAAGACCGTTTTAATCCAGTGTCTCTTCCTATACCACATGGCCTCTCTGACCACCTGACTTCTTGCCTCAAGGTATATTAAAAGAGCTTCTCTTTAGACTACAAAATATTTGCATTTCAAAACTCTGCTTGATGCTCTATCAAAATTGATTCTCTATTCTGCCATCAGAAAAATCGTTTCAGAAATAAAATCTAATTTAAAAACTCTCTGTGGAATACAGACTTGTGGTTACCAGGGGGGTGGAGGGTGGGAAGGGATAGACTGGGATTTCAAAATTGTAGAATAGATAAACAAGATTACACTGTATAGCACAGGGAAATATACACAAAATGTTATGATAACTCACAGAGAAAAAAATGTGACAATGAGTGTGTATATGTCCATGAATGACTGAAAAATTGTGCTGAACACTGGAATTTGACACAACATTGTAAAATGATTATAAATCAATAAAAAATGTTAAAAAAATAAAATAAAATAGCAATTGAAAAAAAATTTAAAAAAAATAAAAACTCTGTGACTTAGAGAAAGTTACTGAATGTCTTCAAATCTCAGTTTCCTTATCTAAAAAATGTGACTTATCTGTTTTGCAGAATTATAAGAAGTAAAGGGACTGCCTCTGGCTTCCACTAGCTTCCATACGCTTCCACTAGCCCTGCAGCTACCATTTCTCTGCAAATAAAACCTAGGACCAATCCAACCATCGGCCAGTCTCTCCTCCCACAGTCAGGTTACTGAGCACCCTGCACTGGATCTCGGTGTTACTAGAAATGTATAGTTTTTTTCTCAGCTATATTCCCTTTTCAGTACACAGACTATCTCAGGGTAATAGCTTTCACTACCACCAGCTACTGCTTTTAGGCTGTTAAGTTTCAAATCTACACTTGCAGCTCAGACTTCTCTCTTGAACTCCAGACTTGTATAACCACTGAGAGGTCTCCTAAGGGCAGTCCTGTCATTATCTTTTACACTAGCAGCATTGGGCTACTATTAAAAAATACTATAGATTGGGTGGTTTAAACAACAGAAGTTTATTTTCTCATAGTTTTTAAGGCTTGGAAAGAACAAGGTGCCAGATAACTGAGTTCCTGGTGAGAGCTCTCTTTCTGGCCTGTGGATAGCCACATTCTAATTGTCTCCTCATGTGGCCCTTATTGGTGAGGCCATGGGGAGAAAAGAGATCTCTCTCTTCCTCTTCTTATAAAGCCACCAGTCCTATCAGTAGGTCCTTATGATCTCATTTAACCTTAATTAAAACCTAGAAGCCCTATTTCCAAATTCAGCCACATTGGGGGTTAGGGCTTTAACACAGGGCTGAAGGGACACAGTTCAGTCCATAGCATCTCTTCAAACTCATTTTCCTGTCTTCATTCTGTAATTTATGTGGTAGCTGTGGTTGGTTGAATATTGGCTCTCCAAAGATGTCCACATTCTAATTCACAGACTCTGTGAATATGTTACCTTGTATAGCAATATTACAGATATATTAAGATAATAATTTTGAGATGTGATTATCCTGGACAATCCAGTTGGGCCCAACGGGTTCTTATAAAAGGGAAGCAGGATGGACAGTCAGAGAAGGAAATGAGATGATGGAAACAGAGGTAAGACAAGTCAGAGAAAGACTTGAAAATGCTAAGCTGCTGGCTTTGAAGATGGGGAAAGGGACACAAGCCCAGGAATGCAGGAGACCTTTAGAAGTTGGAAGTCAAGGAAACAGATCGTTCCCTCATGTGCCCAGAATCCATCAGTACTGTCAACTCCCAGGGTTTTAACCCAGTGAGACTGATTTTGGACTTCTGACTTCCAGAACTGTAAAATAATTATTTTGTATTTTTATTAAGGCAGTAATTTAAAAAAATACATGGATGGAGAGATTTGCAGGTGCTAACTACTACATATAAAATAGATAAACAACAAATTTCTTCTGCATAGCACAGAGAACTCTAGTCAGTATCTTATAGTAATGTATAATGAAAAAGAATATGAAAATGAATATATGTATGTGTATGTATAACTGACATATTATGCTGTACACCAGAAACTGATGCAAAATTGTAAACTGACTATACTTCAATTAAAAAAAAAAAAAAAGAAAGAAGAATCCAAACAAAACCCATGGATGGCTTTTAGCACAGAATGAGTGCTCCAATACTAGTTTCCATTTTAGGCTGGATAATATACCCCTCCTAACCATGACTCCTTATTACTCTCCATTGTGCACCTTTTACATTCTTCTGTTAACAGGACTTCTCTCATTAGCTGTGAGTTTCTGTTCACTCATTTCTCTCACGACACTGCGAAAATTTTGAGCACAGGGATTCTGTCTTCATTGTAATTCCCAGTGTCTATCATTGTGACCAGCACGGATAACTAATGTTTACTGAACAGACGAGTGGACAGACATCCTCACGTTAGACACCTTCATCAGTATTGAGCTCTCTATGTGGAAGTACACACTAAACATCTTCCAGTGTTATTTGAGAGGGCAACCATGAGAGAATATCATTTACCCCAGCATGTGAATTCTTGCACAAGCAAAGTAAGACATTTTGGAATTCAGTCAGGCAATAAACATGATCAGTATTCACAGTGGAGGACTTGTGTTTAGACAAGCATGACTAAGAGAAGCTAGTGGACTGTCAGCTCTAGTGGTCAAAATGTTTTCAAAAGAGGGAGAAAAAGCAGCTTTCCAAAAACATGTAGATGATTATTTTGATTTAAAAAGCCAATGAGTGTCCTGAGTTACTATTAAAAATGATATTATGCAATTTTTTAATAGCAATAGAGACTTTGAATAGCTTTAATATACCAAAGGTTTATAATGGAACTAAATAATATTAGTTCATTTTATCTTAGACTACAGAAAATATACATTGATAATCACTAACACCTCTGTAAATTAAACCATGATTCAGAATTGCAGACATTTTTATGTGATTATTTATTCTCAAGGGATAATAACAGACAGATGTTCTAATAAAATAAACATTAAAAAGTTTTTCATGTTAAAGTGCTATTTTCACTAATGTAAACATTATTTTAGGCAAACTTTTATTCAGTCAGTTTTGTGTCTCAGAAGACATTAATTGTGTTTTATCTATTAAAAAGTTTATGCTTCATTATTTTATTTATTCAAAAGATAATGTTTTCACTGAGTCTAGATTGCAATATATACCATTATTATATGTACTTCTAGGAAGGAAATACTATTGTCAATTAAACTATGAATGCTATCAATTGCAGGATGCTACCTAAATTCACTGATATTAAAATGAGAAAATTTACTAGAGCAAAACCAAAAGAAGAGGAGAAATCGCCCATAGGCCCAATAACTGGAATACAATCTTATTTTGGTGTATATATTTCTAATCTATTTCACAAGCATAAAGTTTATTTTTTTTTCTTTAAGTTATGCTCCTTCTATATGGTATTTTTATGTATATACTTAAGACACTTTATTGACTTGGTATTATAGTATATGTAGTTTCCATGCTATTACATATAACATAATTTAATTTAAAAAATCTCTTTTTAAAGAGCTTTGTAATCAGTTCCCAATTTTTCTCTTACTGAAAAAAAAGTTTTTATTATCAAATGTCATATAAGTCATTATTATAAGCATTACAGAGCAACATTTTTGCCATTTAAAATTTGTTACAATTTCACTAACTAAACAAATAAGCACTTTCAATATAATTATTGAAACAAATCCAACAGAAGTGAAGAAATAATTTTTGGCCAATGATATATCCAACCTAAGAAAAATGCCCAGCATTACATTTCATTAATCTTAAAATATAAGTAAAAAACTCTTTTCCTAGCTCACAGCTTTGACTGGAATAAAATTTTAATATTCTTTGAAAGAGTTAGTGTATCTGTATTTTTAGAATTATGCATTTGGTAAAATTTGCTCCCCAAACCCTAAATTTCTGGATGTGAAATTCCTTTGTGGGCAAAAAATTGTTAGATACTGATACAGTTATGGAATGGATATAGAACAATATAGGATCTTACTTCTCTTGAATTTTTGTAATATACAATGTTCTAGAAACTTGTCTGCTTTATCCAGTTTTTACATTTACCGTCATAAAGCTGTTTATATTTTCCTATTGATTTTTAAATATTTGTTTATTGGTAGTTATAGCCTTCCCTTTTGCATCTGTAATACTGCTTACTTATGCCTTATATTTTTCTTGATCTATTTTGTCAGTTTTATAGTTTAATATTTTTAAGAAAATAATTTTTGATTTTGTTGCTATTTTGTTTTCTATTTACTATTTTAAATATTTTCTTTAATATTCCTCTCCCACTTTCTCTGTGATTATTTTACTCCTCTTTTTCTAAATTGTTAAGTTAGATGCCTAGATCATTAAGTTTTAGTAGTTCATTTCTAAAATAAGCATTTTAAGGCTATATATGCATTAACCTCTCAAGTACTGCATTTGTTGTACCCCTTAAATTTTAAAATGTTTTCATTATTATTTAGTTGTACAGGTTTTCTAATTTATATTAAACTAACCCATGAGTTATTTAAAAATACGTCTTCAGCTAATTTTTTATGTTACCTTTTTATTATTTCTAAGCTAATTGTATTTTGGTTAGAAATATATTCTGTAAAAATCTGAGTTGTTGCAAACTGCTTTATGGCCTAGTATGTGATCAGTTTTCATTAATATTTTGTGTACATAAAGAGAATGTGATTTGGAAAATTTAGGATTATTATTTTGTCTACATATTCATCAGGCAGAATTTGTTAATTGTATTGTTAACGTCCTCTAGCCTCACTGATTTTTTTCAACTTGATCTAGCAATTATTAAAGGAAATGTATCAAAAATTCCATTCAAAATCTATACTTTTGGTAGTGGTACCTGCAACTCTAAGTTTAAAACTATATACTATTTCAAGTGCGCCCAAATTAGCCAGGAATAGCAGTAGCCACCCCAGATTAGATGGCACCAGATATCACGTCTGAAAGGAAAAATAATGAGTTCAACTCTATGACTTTAGCTCTTCAAGAGTATCTGCTAAAACTACAGAAACAACGTCTAGTCTTACTTATCAGATTAAAAGCTCAAGAAATGGTTGATAGCTGCAATATTATCATAAGTTTCAAGTACTTTCTAAGTTTAACCAAATTTTATTTTGCTTTGTAGATTTTTCAGGGGGAGGTTAATTAGATTTACTTATTTACTTATCTATTTATTATTTTTTAATAGAGGTACTGGGGATTGAATCCAGGACCTTGTGCATGCTAAACATGTACTCTAACATTGAGCTATGCCCTCCCGACCAGCACACTGTGTTTTAAAATCAAGAGTGAAAAAGCATAAGTTAAAACAAAAACTCACTAGGCCAATGGAAGATAGAAGTAAAGACAAAAATTCATAATAATGTAAATATATATATATATATCATATGACTTTGAAATTTGAGATTAATAAGTCACAGAATTTTCAGAAACTTCAAAAAACATGTGCAGACATATAAGACTGCAAGCAGAGCAGAGAGAGATGCTAAATATTTGTCATTGTTTCTGTTTCTTTTTTCTCTTTTGAATAATGAAAAGACAGATGATTCCTTTGAATTTCACTACGCAGAAAATCATGAATCAGGGAAAATAGGACAGTGTCTGTGTTCATGTTAGTGGAATAAACGAAAGCTGCATGTCACTTGTCATGGATGCTGTTTCTTTTTGATTAGAAAAGAACAGTCAGAAAAAATATCTACAGCTAAAAAGTAAAATCTATTGCAAATGTATATAGAGAGAAATTTTTGTGATATTATAAAACTAGTATTTCCACACACTGGCTGCTATCTTTAGATAAAAACAGATCAATCTATTTTTTGATCCATCATTTGCTTTCATTTTTATTTAATCAAAAGTAAGCACAACATGCTCTTTAAACAAAACATGTTGAATAATATGGATTATTAATTGGTTTTTAACATCAAACATTTAAAGTTTAAGAAGATAAATAAGAAACAATTCTAATAGTCTTATTTCATGTTGTGAAAAATGACATGAAAAGGGTTTGGATTAAAAATAAGGCAGAGTCAGAAACCAATATCTATTAGAAGATATTAGAAGAATACATTTACTTTTGAGGGCTCTCCAGGGCTTGTCTCAATTTTGTAGAGCACTGAAAACACAGTAGGTCTTGCAATTGTTTAAAAATGGTAGCATGAACATGTGCTTATCTCCCTTCCCTGTCTGATACCCCTCTAACAATAGAAAAGAAAACACTAAACCCTTAAAGACAAAGGAGCAGTGAGGGGACTTCAGTGGATGAGAGCTTGAAGCAAACTTTTGAAGATGGAAAGTGACTGGAGAGTATTGATGGGTGCAGTAGGGCATAAAAAGGGAGAGAAGAGGTTGCTTTTGTTTAGAGGAGAGAAATTCACATGGCAGAACCATAGATGGACTCTTGGCTCGGTTGCAACCATTATGGCAAAGGGCAGGAGTGAGTCATGGGCTCTAAATAGGGCAAGGGTATATGGTGAAAGTTTTACAAGGAAGAGTTGACCTCTAATTTCTACAAAATATCAGAAAATTCTTTTCTGGAAAAAAAATATTTCCTTGGAAAATACAAATCACATATTGGCAGTTGAGTATCTCCAATGAAACACTTCCGTAACCAACCAAGTGTTGTCTGCATGCTCACTCTGGCTCCAATCAGTGCCTCACTCATGAAAATGAATGGAAAGTCATGCATCACCAGACATGTGAGAAAAATACCCAGTATGAAAGAGAGGCAAAAATAATAAAACAGAAACAAGTAAACTAGAAGAAAAAATGATGGTGTGCTAGAAGATATTTCATCTATCAAGAAAGATCTGGATGCTCAAAGAATGAGCTAATAAGAACAATAGAGAGATATATGGAAATTAAAATTATAGCAGAAAAAATGCTCAATAGAAGTCTTGAAACATAAGTAGATATAGCCGAGGAAGTCTGCTACAAAACAGAACAAATCTGCATCTACGAAGAATAAACCCAAAAACCACATATATGAATTTAATGTTTAAGACGGTAAAAACTCAATCCTGGGTTTCCATAAATGACTAATAGGAATTCCAGAGAGAATAAAGAGAACTCAGATGAGGAATATTGCCTAGAAATACTACTAAAGATTTTCAAAGAACATCTCCAGATGAAAGAACCTGTATGTGTACAGCACATTAAAATGTAATTTCAAGGCAGAATCCCCTGGCATTGAATTGGTCAGGAGCAAGGCTGTCTCCTAAAACACAGTAGAGCAGTGCCTTTAAAATTCAGAGGGAAAAATATTTTTAACTTGCAATTCTATGCATAGATTATTTATTGCATTTACTGAAAAGACATTTTCAGATACAAAAGAAAATATAACTTGTCTGCAAACTTTCCACTCTCAGGAAGCAAACGGAGGGTTTGTTCCAGCAAAACGAAGATGGTAAATAGAGAGAGAGGAAAGTCCTGGGATATAGGAAATAGTAGCTCTAACTTAGTTAAATGACTAGGATAAAGGGTGAGTCCCATGTATCAGTCCAAAGGGAAGGAGGAGAACAGGATTTAGGAATGCAGGTGCTCATGTGGCAGAGTCTGGATATACTGGACGATGCTCTAGTCTTAAAGCAGCCTAGAGCAGGTGTTGGCAAATATTTTCGTCAAGGGATGGATATTAAATATTTTAGGTTTGTGCAAAATTCTGACTCTGTTGCAACTACTTAATTCTGCAGTTGTAGCCCAAGGGCAGCTATAGACAATAAGTAAACAAATGCATGTGGCTGTGTCCCAATAAAACAGACAATTTGGTCCATGGGCCAAAGTTCGCTGAAGCCCACTCTGGAGAAGCTCAGCCATGAATTTCCAGCAGCATTACCAATAGGACACAGAAGAGCAAACCTACTCTGGAGAAGGTGGTATCATGAAAAAGGATCTACACAATTCAGCAGTCAGGTTAAGAATGGCTAAACCTTTCTCTTTTCTCAGCTTGGCAAAAAAATGACATCTGACTACCAGGAGCTCCTGTATTACAAATCTTAGCAGAAAGGGCCAAAACATTTAAAAAATACTATATAGTAATTTGAAAATAAGTTGTTTTTACATTTCCACTTTGATTATAGGTAAGAAACTACCAAGTGCATACAAATAGTATGTCTATTTGTTGGAAAAATATATAGACTTAAATACAATATTTAAAGTCATAAAGGTAACATCAGTTACAAAGATAACAACTATATTGAGAGGATAGGTGGCTGTCTAAGGAAGTGAAATATTTATCTATGACAAGAAGAAGTCAATAGACAATGTCTAAAGTAAAAATGGATATGGAAGTAATCATGGGAATTATAAAAGAGAGTAAGTTAAAAAGTATTACTGCAGATGATGGAGAGTCAAGAGGAGGAGTGGTATGCTTGTGCTTTTCATTATAAGCCCTTTTGTTTTCTTTAATAATTTAGGCATGTGCAAGCTATGCACTGTTAGCATCAAAGAGAGACTACCTTTCCTGATGGGATGAAGCAATGGAGGAAACCAGAGGACAGATTCTGGCAAGAACAGAAAGTCAAAGGTTTCCATTTAAATAAGGAACTGCATTAGACCACACGGAAAGGCCATGGACTTCATGTTCTAAACAATCCTTATGTTAACACACTTTCCCATCCTGAGAGTTTATTTACTCCACCATGAAAGCAATAAATGAGGGGCTATAAAATATCATAAATACCTGCCTTGCTACTGTTTCCATCTTTCAAAAAGTCATCAGGAGTTGTTAGTTGGATTTAATTCTGAATAAAGACCTATGAAATGTAAGGGGTGGGAACTTGGGAAAACCGGAAACGATTTTCATTTTAAGATACCTAACAGCCTAGGGGGAAGAAAAAAGCATTGGCCATAATTGTAGATATTAAACTTCAGGGTGGCAATTAAAAAAAGTCCATGGATTGAGTACAAATTCATGATCAGAGATTCTATAAAGGGTGAGGAATTAGTATCTATAAAATACAGAATTCCAACAATGCAAACACAATTATTCCAACGAAGAAGAAAATTAGACAGTATACTAAATATTTGCTGCATAGAGAGCTCTAAGTTTAGATAGAGACATAGAGCTAACTTCTAAGGCAGAACAACTCTTGGATGACTGGAAAAGGATGATAATTGTACCAACTCAACTAATTGAGATGGAGAAAGACCTCAACAGTTTGTGAAAATTCACCTGTAAAAGCATGATGAAATTGAATAGGAATATTTATAAAATGGGAATATGAGACTATATGAGTTTGGATAGATAGATACACAAGAGATATGGTTTATATAGATATATAGTGTGGGCATATTAATAAAATATAGCCTTGCACTCAGCATCATAAAGTCAGTTGGGCAGGTACAGAAACAGGCCTGGCTTAAAAGTAACTCATTTGAGAAAGACCACTGGGGATAAGCTGGTAGTAAGCCATCCCTATGCCAACAGTGCATGGCAGCTGTTCAAAAAGTGAATGGAAAACCAGGCTGCATTAATTGAGGCCCAGCAGGAAAGGTGCTCTAGCTCTGCTTTCTACGCTGATTAGAAAATGTGGGGAATATTCGGCTCAGTTCTGAAAAGATTTAGAGAAAAACTCCAGTTCTCCAGAGGAAGGTTATCAGCAT
Organism: Camelus ferus; assembly: GCF_009834535.1. Classification (NCBI taxonomy): domain Eukaryota; kingdom Metazoa; phylum Chordata; class Mammalia; order Artiodactyla; family Camelidae; genus Camelus; species Camelus ferus. The sequence goes on along the minus strand of NC_045696.1, from coordinate 38,716,583 downwards.
GATGCAGTATCCAGGAACCATGTCAGATGGACATGGTTGAAAGTTTTAGACAATTTAGGCAGGAAAAGAACAAGATTTATGAGGCTCACATGTTGTCTTCAAATATCTGAAGGGTCATGAAGTAGGTCAGAAGAAGGACTAGGTTTAATTTGTATAAGTTCCATTTTGCAGAATAAGTACCAGTGGGAGGTGTTATGAGATTACATACAGTGCAATAAGGAAGCACACCTGTACTCAGAAAGATTTCCAATTTATTAGAACTGTTCCTAAGGCTTCCTGGTGAGGTCATGAACACTGTCACTGGCAGTATTCTGATAGTTGGATAGTTAGAATCTTTTGTATCTCATTTGCTTTTCACAATAATCATGAAGTAGAATGGCATTTTATTTTTACTAGTTGCCCAATAAAAGCAAAAATCATTCTTCTTTTCTTTAATCATTTTTCACTCACTAAGTGATTAAAAACTAAAAAGTCACCAAAATAAAAAGGCACTAACCGTTACTAATAGCCAAGAAGCAGGGCTTGAGTCACATTTATGTCAAAAAAAAAAAAAAAAAGAGGAAAAGCCTAGGCCTTGAGGAAAAATTAGATATAATAAAGAGCAAGTGCTACCAAACTAAAATCTCTTGGAAACGTCCAAAATTCCTCTTCACCATCTCCACATCGCTGTCCTACCACTTCTCTCTCCCCCATCTAACCCGCCTTGTCCTCACCTTGGCATTCCTTATCTTTCAGATGCCATCTCCCTGATGCTGTCTGATCCACTCCTCTGCAGTGAGCTCTAGATTCTTTGAATTTCAATAGTGATTTATATGTATGTTTTGCTCACTTACAGTGATGCTTCTTTCTACCCTGTCCTTTCTATCTCCTTTCTACCTTATATATTAGGCTTTCCTTAGCTTCCCTCTTGAGGCTGAGGTTCTTTTTCATTCATTTTTGTAAACCTCACAGTACCTAACCCATGGCAGATTACCTAGTTGCTAAATAAGGAAAACATGAGTATCATTCATTAGGTATATGAAGAAAAAATGGTCTTGAAGACAAAATAGTAAATAAATTCATAATCTGTTATTCATACTAGGCTTGAAAAATAATGATTCTTTTTAAATTTTTTTTAAGAATCAGCTATGTGGTGGGTTGTAAAACATGACTACAAATTCCTCCCAACCCTGGGAGGAAAAATGCGTGTCCCTTTGCAGTGTGACTTTGCTCTCTTCTCGTCAAGAGGTAGAATCTGTTTCTTCACTTTGTTATGTTTGGGCTGGCCTTGTGACTTGCTTTGACCAAGATAAAGTGTCAGAATTATGTTGTAGGAGTTCAGAGCCAAGGTTTAAAGAGGACTTACAACTCTTTTTCTTATCTGCTTAGAACACTGCCTTGAGACTGTCTCATCTAGCCTGTGGGTGGAGTTGAAGCCATATGGAGTAGAGATGCATCATCCCTGCTCAGAATCCACCAACCACCTGACAACAACATGTTCATTTGAGCCACCATTTATGGGAGTGACCCCAAGTGAGACCAAAAGACAAAATCCCCAGCTCCAGCTGAGTCCAGCCCAAACTGTTGACCCACAGAATTATGAATAAAATGAAACAATTATTATTTGAAGCCATTTAGTTTGGCAATGGTTTGTTACATAGCAACAGACAATCTGGACAGGCTACAAAGACAAAAGCCATTAGTTAAATACACAGACAATTAGACTGAGAACACAAGTATCACTGTGGGAACAATCAATTAATTACCTTATGCTAGATGAACATGGTATGGTATAAGCAAATCATATAATCAGATTTATTACCTTGATTCACATCTTACTGTACACCAATGTAAGAATGCACATGGTCTCTCAGGCGGCATTATTAAACAATTGTAGAACATAAACCATCTCTTACTTCCTTATAAGAGATAAATTTAGAACTACACCCATTTTAATGTAAATTTTTATATAAAACTTTTTGGGTTTTATATAAACAAAATATCCAAATTATATTTTAAATGAGCTTGCTATCTTCAATATATTCATATTAAACTTAAAACTCCAAATGGAAATTTACTATATGTGGTAGTAGGTGTGGTAAGATGTGGTGAGATGGCCTGCAATGATCCCTGCATCCTGGCATGAATGTCCTTGTGTGATTTCCATCATGGATGAGACCTAATATCATACTTAATAGCCAACAGAATATAGCAAAGTGATGTGAGGTCACTTCCATGATTAAGTTACAATAGATAGTGATTTCCATCGTGCTAGCAAACTCTCTTGCTGGATTTAATGAAATAATCTCATGATGGAGAAATCTACATGACAGGAATCTGAGACTGTTCTCCAGCCAACTAGCAGTAGGAAATTAAGGCCTTCAGGGCAACATCCCTCAAAGGAGCCATATAAATGAGCTTGGAAGCATATATTTGCCCAATTGAGCCTTTAGATGAGATCACAGCCCTATCTGACACCTTCATTGCAACCCTGTGAGCAACCCTGCAGAAGCTAAGCCATGACTGAATTTGTGACCCTAGAAACTGCAAAATAGTAAATGTTCTTGGTTTAGGTTTTAGGGCAATTTGTTATGTAGCAAGAGTTAACTAAATGTACTGTAGTAAGGAATAAAAATTGTTGCTGTTGATGTGTGGGTCTTTTTTCTCTTTTGGATTTTAGAACCTTAATATATCACTATTTTCTTTTTTTCTTTCTATGTAAGATGTATCCACTCTGCCCCTGTCTCTCTGGAGTACTTTTTAAAAAATAGGTGTCATATTTCCTTCATTTCACCAAACATTTTAACAATACACAAATCAGAAGAAAAGGGAAAGAAGTATGAAAATTAATAAATTCCTTGTAAGTTATAAAAATTTTTCAAAATTATCTCATCTGTTATACAAATGCAGTGAAAATAAAGTATCAATGTAATCTTTTCTGTAAGATTGTGAATTTCATTATGTGACTACAAAGGTATATAATAATTTCTATAATTTTAGGCTAATTTATCAAGTAAATTGTTAACATGAAGTATTTCAATTACTATAATTCACAACTATCCTCTAAACTTGTTCTTTTGTCTTATTTTTACTTTATATATATTAGGTATTTGATTTTATATTAATTGTGTTATACTTTAAGTTACACTTTACATTAGGATTTTGTTGATAACCAGAGAGATGTAGTCATTTAAAATAATTACTTAGAAGTAATTCTATATCCTTTCAGTCGTTCATTTATTTACTAATTTATTTATTTAACAAGTATTTCTCAAATAACTACTATGATGAGGCAACTTGTAAGATTGGAAAATGTATACGTGAGATAGCAAATGTAAACTAAATAGCCCCCAACATAAGATGTAGAGTGTTGAAATGTAAGTAAAATAATATTAACTTAAAGTCTATTATGATAGGCTAAGCTACTAAGTTCTTAGATGTGCCAGGAATAAACTGGTAAGATTAGTTTACAATGATTTTATATTAAGATATTGAAGTAAGGTTTCTTTTGTTAACCTCATTTCATCATATGGCTTGTTAAGTTTAAAACAAAAATAAATACGTATCTAATAATTATGACCTCACAAGGTATAGGAAAAATTAAGTTTTGAGTTTCTTCCAAAAAAAAAAAAAAAAAAAAAAGAACTTGTTGATATGGGGATAGTCCTTACTGTATTGACAAAAAGAAAATTCCATTTTTAATTACTAATTTTCAACAAACTCTGAAAATCATAGATATCATTCCAGTTAACTAAGGCACTGACTTTGAACTCTTCATAAGCACATATTTACATTATAAAATATTTTGAAAGTTGGGCATAAACTGTCATTCTTCTTATCCATCTCAACTGTAGGTATAAACTATATCTCTTTTTAACCTAATAGTCAGTTTTCCACCTTTTTACTGAGAGTCTATAGTATGACAGGTTTTCAATATGTGTCATCTCTCATCCTTATATTAATCTTACAGGATAGCTATTATTATTATGAATCTATTTTATAGGTGAACAAACCAAATTTCTGAAAGATTAGTAAACTGCAGAAGGTCATTAAGTGAATTAGCAGCAAAACTGTGATTTAAGCTTGCAACTGTCTGCCTTCAGTCTCTTTCTTTTTCATTCATATCATAATGTCCAGGGAGAATGGATAAAGCCCGTCTTCCATTACATCATTTGATTTAGGAAGTTATGGAATTCTTGAATAAAAGGCACTTAGGTCTTGCTATAATCTGTCATTGATCCCATTCTCAGCTGGTTGGGCAAAGGAATTTCTAAGAATAGAAAAGAAAATGAATCTGACCTCTACTACAAATCCTTTAAGTTGATGGACAAGGACAAAATTTGTATCTGATAAGATCATCTCATCTAAATATAGAGGAAATGAGCCATAAATTCAAGATTCTTTTTGTAAAGAGTGAATTGTGGATTCACATCTGGAATACTGCTGACATTTTTCACTGTCATGTTGCAAGAAAACATACTATAGCTGTAGAAGAGGAACAAAAATAATAAAGGTGATGAGAGAATTTCTTTAAGATAGCTAAAATATAATAGATTCTATAGTACAGAGAAGAGGCTGGCTGGGGGATCACAGGGAATTAGGAAAAGTACGCAGAGTAAGCGTTTTGCTTTGCACATTATCATGTGAAACTATGACCTCAAAGGAGGTGGCAACACCTGAACCAAATACTAGGCTGAATAAATCACTGGTTTGATACTCATTTTTTTATATCCCTTTTACTGTCTTTTTGACTTTCTTTTACCTGCAGGTGATTGCTGAGACACCAACAGTTAAAACTTTCTGATTCTTCTATGAAAAAAAATTATGGAGACACTAAGCCAGAAGAGGAGAGGGTTGATAGTGGAAGCAACGATGAGTTTTGTATAGATTAAGGGATAGAATATGAATGACAGGGAGATATTATGCATTTCCACTGAAGCTATGGAAAGAGGGAAAGCCAAACATAAGAAGGGTGCCCTATGGGCTTAGAGACGCAAGAATGATTTTTTTTCAATGGAATAATGTTTCAAAATTATACATACTCTGCTGGGCAAGTTTTTCATTTAATGGTTTAGGTTCAGTACTACCCCGAGAAAGGGATAGCCTTTCAATGACCTTTTCAGCCCATGATTAAAATTCAGTTTACTAGTTTTCTCATTATCTCTCAAGATATGTGTAAAATAATGATTCTACCTTAATCTGGCTCTTTTAGCCTGGGAATTTCTGTTTTACAGTCCTCTGGCCACAGTTTTTCACTTTATGATGCAAAAAGTCAAAGGAGATAGATGATCTTGATAGGCTCCTATGCAACAGAGATCCTCACTTCATTTAAATGGAAATGTGCATTTTCATGGAAATTGAAGCCTGTATTGATGAACAAAGATAAGTTGCAACTACTATTCAGAATAGTGATATACAAAAAGTGCTCTAGGAAACTTATTAAAAAAAACCCAGTAAGATATACACTGAAAGACAGGGATTTTTAAGAATATATATATAGCCTAGACGCTGGATATGTTAGGTAGTTAAATAAGTGGGGGCACCGGGCAGATAAGGTGGAGGAGAGGGAAGATGGTCTGGAAGATGGTGATATGCCCATGCTGTCTTCAGCATAAAGGGGCTTTAGTTCCTCTAAATGAGTGCCAGCAAGAAATCAATTAGAACTCAATGGCTGTGACTGCACAGTATTGATAAGGACCTAACCAGACATGACCCAATGCTCATTGTAATATAATAAGCTTTGCGTTTTAGGCCCCCGCCGTGGGTTTTTCTGTGTGCATCATGGGTAAGGACATGTACAAAGGGGAAGGAGCAAGACTAAGCACTCCAGGGACAAAAGCCATCAATCAATCATGAGACCACCTCTAAGCGAGGGTATAAGAGAAGGGGCAAAAAAAGACCATTGTTACCCACCCTTGGATCAGCCCACCTCCTGTTCTTGTAGGTGTACTTTTGCGTTACTAATTAAATCGTTAAAAAATCTTTCACTACCCACAGCACTATGCACTTCTTCCATCTGAATTCTTCTCTTTCGGGCAAGACAAGACTGAGGTTTTTCCCTTCCCCTTTTGGGGTAATGGATAAATTAAATTTTCTCAGGATTTACTGCATAATATTTGGATGGTTATAAAGTTGAAATTCCCAGGACAAAGGCTACAAAAGATATATTGAAGACATATGTCTTTAATAAGCATAGTGACTTAATATGAAAAAAACTAATTAATTAGCACACTGTCTTTTTATATAAGTAGATATTAGCCATCTAATAAACATTCTTCAGTGAACATGTTAGAAATGTCACAGGTTAGGTGTGATATGCCATGGCCTTTTCTTTCTCAAAATTTTAACGTAACTATTTTGGGGTTCATTTTTTTAATAACACATTTAAGAAATATATAATGATTATATATTGTGTCTCCCATCTGGAGATCTAAAAAGCATTCTTAATTATTTCTTTGTGAAAAGCCCTGCAGGTCTTGTAGATTTTTCCTCAGCAATGAATTGTGAATCTAGGTATCCCTGTCTACAGCTACTCTCAATGCCTTAGTCAGACCTGGTATCTTTCACCTGACAGTTACCAAGACCTGGTGTTTTGCCTTTCTTTCCCATCTCCCCCAGTCCCCTTCACCTCTGTACAGCATCTACACTGCCCCTTAAAGCATTTAGTTTACACTTTCAAGGGGAATATCTAATGCACTCAGATGGTGAAGAAGTAGAGTTTGAGAAGAAACAATCAAATGGGTGGGGAAAAATAAAGGTAGGAGACAACTTAAGGAAACTATTTACAGTAAAAATTTGGGCAAGTAACCAGTCGTGCAATTATGTTAATGGGGTTCAGGGCAGGCTGCCCCGGAATGTTCCACTTTGGCATGTAGATTATTTTGAACCAAAAATCAAGGCCCCAAAGACTCAGGGAGTGGTTTATGCCATCCCCTTAACTGTCTAAAAGCATCTGGATAGAGGGCCTGGTCCAGGAAGAGCTATCACCAAAGATGACTAGAGAGAGTAAGTCCTAGGAATGATCAGCCTGTGCAGGAAAGTGGGAGTGGGTCTGGGGATCACATTCCTCTCTGCCTTCCATGGTCAGTTTGGCTTGGCAAAATTTGTGTATGAAACATTTGCTCTTCCTATCCCCCTGTGAATTATCTTCCTTTCTTTTGAAACCCCAGGCCCACCCTCTTCTTAGCTCAAAGTGGCCTGTAAACTTAAACATTCCTCCCCTACAATGTCATGGATGGTATAAAACTCTGTTAATTTTCCTTTAGTTTGATTGAACATTGCTTTTTCCACACTGCTGCTGTGGGGAATGTCCACATATTCATTATATTTTCATATGCAAATAAGAGTTTTAGGAACAAGACCTAATGGGTTTAATTAACAACAGAGCAGTACAGGCCAGGGGCACAAAGAGGGATGTTGCATTACAACAGTTTTTTCTCATAAAGCATTTTTATTTATATGATTTTTCTGAAATGGACAGTAAAAGGTCACTTAGCATGATGTTTGAAAGTTGAAATAGTCAAAGATGAATAAATACAAAAAAGAGACACTGACTTATAGTATTAACCCCATGGTTTAGATATTCCATTTTTGCCAAATAAAAGGAAAACCATTATGACTTATTAGAATTTAGACAGGAAGAATATGATCGTAAAACAGTCTCTTTAATAGTTATTGTTTGATTTGGCAATATCTGTCATACTTTTTTTTAGGACAAAATGATATTTGGTTAAAAAAAAACACTAGAGAAAAACTGAATTTCTTCATTTGTTCTGCCAACTAAAGAATGTGCATAACACTAGCCATCCGGCTCTACAAGGACTGAGTCCTTGGCCACCGCAGCTGCTGGCCTTTGACATGTCTTGAAAGGATTTCAGGGCAGAAGTCAGGAAGGAGGCACTCTGTGCCCTGGGAAAACTGGCAGAACAGGGCTTGGAGACAGTTACATATTTTATGGAGAAATTTTTTATGAACTTAGATTCTTGTATCTTCCCATACTTAGAAAAGCACTAAATTAACCACATGTGTTCCAGGTGACTAGCAGCAACCTTCTAGTGAGATGTGAGATGTGTACTTGGTTGCACATACACTCTTTGCCAAAATCACATATATCCTGACCTTCCCACTTACTAAAAGGGAGCAGGACTCTGTGTGCCCACAATCCCTGACTCACGTTTATAGAAAAGCTGAAGTCTCCAAGGCCTCTCAGCATCACAGAAGAGCAGGCTTAAGCAGTTGATTAGGAAAAGCCTGCAGGCATTGGGGGATGGACGACTCTGACCCCCTATCTCACCAATTAACTGAGATTACTCCTGTGTTTCCTCTTAAAACTTTCATGGCTGAACAGAATCTTAGGAGATGGTTTTTTTGTTTGTTTGTTTGTTTTTTAGGAATGCTGGGTGCATTAGATTGCAGGCATTCTGATTAAAAGCAGCCTTCCTTTTTGTTACCAAGGCTGTTTGTTGCCCCCAGGATCATACCCCTGCCCTTCTCTGGAATAGAAACCAATTACTCTTATCTAAGTCTCAGGGGGCAGCTGCAGAGAAGAAACAAGAATTGTTTAGAACCCAGTTCAACATGGTAGAGGATTTGACTTCCAGTGGACCTTGAGCCTCACCGTAATGTATTAACATGCTAAATGACACAGCCCTCAGCACCATGACAGTTGATGACTGCCATGACAAGAACCGGAAAAGCCCATACATGGACTGAAAGACTCGAACAAGGGCTGATTGGCTCCATCACACTAGGAAGAAAGATATGTTGGCAGAAGCCTCCCATGAGAGTACATGTGGCCCAGCCCGGCCTGGAGCTGTCCATATTGCCCCTCTTGGCTGATGGTTCCCACTCGAGTGCCTTCTCCTCACTCAAGTGCTTTTCTTTCCTTCTCTCTGCTCAAGCACTTTCTTTCCATTTCCCCGTCTGAGCAATAAAATGGTTGTTCTCTTTGTCCCTCTGCCTCCGCTGTGCGAATTCTTTCACAGCCAGTGGCAAGAACCCACACGTTGGTGGGCTTCCTAATTTAGGGGTCCCTCCATCTGCTAACATTACCTCTTCAGAACAGTTTCTCAGAGCTATCTGAGAGGCTGTCTCTTGGGCAATATTCCTCAGTAAGGCACTAAATGAACTTAACTCACAGCTTTTAAGTTCTGCATTTTAACTTGATAGTTTACCTCTCAGATACTTGATTTATCTCTCAATATTATGATTTCAGACATTAGTGTTTAATTCCTGTATCTACAGAAGCAATGGAACAATGCAGTATAAAAGGTCACACCACTTTTTCTTGGGGACCAGAGGAAGAAAGCAGTAGGGTGCAGTGAAATTATTCAGCCTCCTCTCTTTTCTGTTTCTCTGCTGTCTTAAGAAAATAAACCTCCAAACTAAATGAATATAATGCAATCACTCTTTTCAATTATGCCTTAATGCCTGTTGGTATGCTTTATGTTCAGCAGAATGGAATAGAGGATCTGGTTCTATTCCAGGTTCTTAATCTTTCTGGTAAGACAGCCTCTTTGGCTCCAAGCAGTAAGATTTAAGTGTATAGGACCCTTACGTCAGATTTCAGAGGGAGAATTGGCCATGCAGGAGACGAGATGATCCATTGTGCATGGGGAATAAAATGATATAAAGTAGGACTTTCTCCAAACATCCCCGGAATTCTTGATGTGGTGCTAGCTCTCTGTGCACCTGGAAAATGGTCAGCTTCATGGGCAGGTCACGTGGAGCCTTGAGTTTAGGAGGGCCCTGCTGTTTGTTTAGAGCTCTGCTGTCACTGTCTTGAAATTCTTAATCATTTTTTAACATTTTCTATATTTTCACTTTTCACTGATCCCTGCAAATTATGTGGTCAGTCCTTCTGGTGAAGGGTTTTGGAAGAAAAAAGCCTTTTAGACCTTTGCAAAGACATGATACCCAGATGGAATGGTATATTCTGCTCTCTGTAAAGGATTACACAGATATCTAGCATCTAGAGGACACTAGTACTCCCCTTCAGGATCCAGTCTTTCTTTTCTATTTAGTAGCACATTCCCCCTCCACTTTTAGGCTGCATAGCTGCCCAGTCAGAGATTGTATTTCCAAACTCTCTTGCATTGAAGTGTACCCATGTGATTGTATTTGGAATATTGAAATGTGAATAGACATGGTTGCAGTTTCCAGGTTATTGTCTTAAAGACAAAGCTAATTACTCTAAAGACAAAGAGACTGAACTTTCCTTTCCTTCTGATAGGCCAGAAGGAAGATGTGCTGGTGACCAGCTTTGACTGTTCAGAGGAGGAGGACACCATAGGGGAAGGCAAAGCAAAGAATAGAAAGAACTTGGGTCCTTTCAAGACCGCCTGAATGAGAGCCAGCATGGACTACTCACCCTGGGTCAAGGACTTGAAAGAGGAAAACATTTTTATCCTGGATCTCTTTGTTATACTGGTGTGGCCTCTGCCCTAAGTAACATACAGAAGAAATTCTTGGGAGCTCACTCATAATAAATTTGTATTTATCCAGAATAGTTGAATGATATAGAGGGAAAATTATTAATTTGTATTAAAATTATATAAAACTATATTGAACCTAATTGTATATCAATGATTCTCAGAACACTTCTAGATCTTGCAGGGCCTTAAGGTCATCAGTGTGAATACTAATTATAGTATATGCCTATAGATGTTAGGACTCAAGTAAATATATAATAACCTATGACAAACTCCTGAAGCTGCTCTTTCAAAATAAATTCTTGATTCACTCTAGTTTCACTGTAATTTATCTCAATACTGAAAGAATGACTACAGGATGTTAAAAATAACTTTCGTGGATTTTCTCATTGTTTGGAAACTGAATTTGGGCACTTGCAATACTTTTTAAAACAGTAACAATATATATACAAGATAATTTTACTTCTCATTAAAAATTTTTTTTCAATGACTAAAACTGCTAAGATTTAAAATATTATGTTGATAAACCAGTTACAAAACCGCTAAGAAACCGTATCTTCAAAAGTGTAGATTTTATGTTTACCTGCCCCAATGACTCTCTCAATGCGTATCCTTGAGGGATCAATCTCCTTTGCAAATTCATGGACTGCTAGGGATGGGTCTTCGTATGTATCAGGATCTATGTAAGTTTTAATTCCTGGGAAGCGTACTGCCACAAAACAAAAGACTGAATTAGTTCAAGAGTATTCTAGTAACCACACATCTTGTCACTATTTAAAATGAGGTGTGATGTACTGAAGTAGTCATTTTTTTTACTGAAGTATAAATGACAATATTATGTTAGTTTCAGGTGTACAACACAGTGATTCGATATTTTTATACATTACAAAATGATCACCACAATAAGTCTTGTCACCATCTGCCATGATACAAAACTATTATAATTTTATTGACTATGTTCCCTGTGCTGTACATCACATACCCATGACTTACTGTAAGTCTGTATCTCTTAATATCCCTCACCTATTCCACTCCTCCTCTCACTCCCCTCCACTTTGGCAACAGCTAGTTTGTTTTCTATGAGTCTTTTTCTGTTTTGTAATGTTCGTTCATTTGTTTTTTTATTTTATTTTTTGGATTACACATATAAGTGAAATCATACAGTCTTTCTCCGTCTGACTTATTTCACTTAGTATAACACCCTCTACATCCAACCATGTTGTCATAAGTGGCAAGATTTCATTCTTCTTTATGGCTGAGTAATATCCCATTGCATATACATACCACATCTTCTTTATCCATTCATCTATCAATGGACACTTAGGTGGCTTTCATATCATAGCTATTGTAAATAACGCTGCTTTGAACACGGAGGTGAATACATCTTTTCAATTTAGTGTTTCTGTTCTCTTCAGAAAAATACCCAGAAGTGGAATTGCTGGATTGTACAGTAGTTCTATTTTTAATTTTTGGAGGAACCTCCATACTGTTTTCCACTATGGCTGCACCAATTTACATTGCTACCAATAGCATGAGCTTTTCTTCTCCTCCACATCCTCCCCATCACTTGTTATTTGTTGTCTTTTTGATAATGGCCTTCTAACAGCTGTGAGGTGACATCTCATTGTGGTTTTGATTTGCATTTCTCTGATGATTAGCAATGTTGTGCATCTTTCCGTGTGTCTGCTGCCCACCTGTATGCTTTCTTTGGAAAAATGTCTATTCAGGTCCTCTGCCCATTCTTTAGCAGATTGTTTCATTTTTTGAGGTAGTCATTCTTGTTAATCACTTAAATTCAATTCTGTCTTCTCTTCCTGTCTCCCTTCTCCCCCCACCCCACCCCATCCCCATCAAAACTTCGAATACTTGGAATCAACATTTTATTTACCTAACTGTTGATATAAAATGACCTGGTGGTTTTAGAGAGAGTGAGCTGACAAGTTGAAGAAAAAAAATTTTTATTGTATTTCTGTAAAAAATGTAATTAGCTCACTTAGCCACTAGCACCCACACGTTTTACACTGACATAGCTCAGGGCTTGGGGGAAACGAAGCATAAGCCTTCCCCTCAAACAAGCAAGCCCCTTAGCGTCCCTCCTGGACTCTGTACTCTAAGGCACTAGGTTTTCCTGAATTCATGTCCCAGTCCTGTAGTCTCTCTTCTTCCAGAAACTCTTGGGCAGTAAAGCATAGACCCCACAGCACAGTGGCAGGGAGGACCACTACACTGTGGATAACAGGCCTTTCCTGGGTCTTGTAGTTGCTTCCATGGTCAGATTGCACACTGTCTGTCCTGGAGGCACAGATAAGAATCAAAGGTCCAAGTCTGATCACTGGCCTTGTAACTGTTCCTCCTTCTCTGGTGGGGGTGGAGTGCTCACAGCCTGTGGGCAGTTAGGAAGACGAAGGGGGGTGGCTGGAAAACTTGAAAGCCTGGTTGCATATTAATTTTCAACTTCTTCATTATGTAAGGAAGTCACAGACTGCCTGTGGATTTTTCTCTGTTTTGCTCATTGGTTTCTGTTTTCCACATTAGATTGCTAGGTCCTGGAGAACAGGAGATAATTTCTTATACATCTTTGCATCTTTCCCAATACCTGAGGTATGGTTTTACAGGCAATAAGCACACAACACATTTTTGTAGAATATGAATTAGTAGGGATTAAAAGATCAATGCTAAATTTGTGGCATAGTGAAAAATATTTGGTTTTGTTGCTTCTTAGATTTTGAAAGCCATACGACACCCTGAGATAAGCGTTGTCTAGGTCTCCTTAGAAATATGCTCTTGCAAGAAAATCTCAAAGCAAACCAATGAAAGGTAATAAAGTGAGTTGACAGGAGGTGATGAGATTATTAGCAGTAACTGTTTCATGAGTTCTACGCCTGTTGTCTTCTTTCATTAATTTTGCCTCCTGTCTTCTAGTACTGGGTACGTACTCATGAAATTAGTAATTCCAGAAATAGCACTAGTATGGCATATTTCTAGATAGACTTGACAATGATTCTGAAATGCTATATTTTTCTTGACTTTCTAAAGGCAAGATTTAACTTTAGACTGGAGGAAAGGAGAACAGATCATTTGTACCTCTAGTTCATATTCTTAATGATACTTTTGTAATATAGTAGGAGTTGTGATTTCAGATTGAATACTAGAAACTCAAATCTGGTGGCTACTATTAGATGATTAACAGTATCTAACAGGATATGTGGTCATGTTGATAACATTACTTTAGGCACAGATAACAGATGTAATTTATTAACTCATACATGGTTTTAACAATTCAACCACTCAATTTTTAAAAAGTAATATACATTTCTACAGAACAAACTGATTAGTTAGCATTGTAGTAGAGAATAACCTTTGTTTTGTTGGAGGTTTACAGGGACACCATGACCTGGCCCATGGGGATGGCTGCAAGAACAAAGAATGCCTGCAGCAAGAATATTGCAACAATCAACCACACCCCTTCCCTTGTTTTTTTTGTATAAAAGGAGCCTGTATTCTGACTAGAGCAGGATGGTTCTCCACGATATTAGTCTGCCATCCTCTCCGTCTGCCGGCTTTCTGAATAAAGTCGCTATTCCTTGCCCCAATACCTCATCTCTGGATTTACTGGCCTGTCATGCAGTGAGCAGAACGAATTTGGACTTGGCAACAGCATCACTCTATTTTTCTTGTAAATACAGTATATATAGTATAGGGAAGAAAAAAACACCAAACTTAGTTCCAGTTTTGAATATCTGGTTACTTATTTAATGTACTCTTGTTTCCTTAAACATCTATTACCTTTCTTCTACTTCCTTGTCTGCCTCAGGTTATTTTCATTGTTTCTTGCTGGGCCCATCTGGTTTAGTTTATGCTAAACTGCTGGTTAGAAAACAGATTAATAAATACCTCAGGAGCATCTTTTTCTTTTGCATTTCAGTACTAAAAGTCCTGCAGCGAATCTTAAGGTTGCTCAGCATAAGTCATTGGTCCAGGTGTCTGGATCCAGGTTTCTGCATCTGTCTACATTATTTTCAGTCTAGTATCAGCTGCCTCAGCTCTCCCTTCCCAGCTAGGGTAGTTTCTCAAATTCTTTGTGCAAAAGAACAACCTGGGAGAGCTTGCTAAAATGCATTTGTGCTTAGCCCTGCCCTGGACCTTCTGAGTCTGAGTAAGGATGGAACATTCTAATGCAGATGGTCCTTAGACCTCTCTTTGAGAAACCACATGACCTTTAGAAATAGCCCTAAAGCAGCACTCTGGTTTATAATTTCCTCACCGAAATCCTTTCTGTCCCCTGGGGGGTTATATAGATTGAAAAGCCCCTTATTACTTCAGCTTAATTTGAAATGGAAGAAGAGTTTAAATAGTTAAACAACTTGCCTCACGTATTATCTCTATACTGTGGTTAATTAGAGAACATCCCTTTCTTGTTAATTCAGCGTCTCATGACTGAGAAACTGTCTTGACAAAGCAGTCTGCAATTTGGAGGTGGAGGTGGAGGTGGGCGTTGGGGAGAAGAAGGTGGCAATTATCAAACCAACTATACTGGTAATTACAGCTTGCTTGGGAAGAGATCCTTCAAATGAGTATAACCTTGTAGTCAGCTCAAGGATTTCATACATATTCTACAAGTTAAGGAGCTGATTTTCTTTTTTAGTGTTACTGAATTGTAAATTGATTTGTTATATGTTAAATGACAGTCCCTACAAGAAAGAATAAGAATTCCTTAATATTTCTATGGCTAATGCTCCACTAAATAAAACTAACTAACGTTTTGGAGCCACTGTGAGTGGTAAATAATTAGATTATCATCAATCATCTTGTATTTTTAGCATATTCATTCTGTTGTTTTCCAGAAAGCAGAATTAGGAAAAAGGTAGAATCATTTAATGAGAAGCAGGTGCAACTTCCATTAACAAACCTAGAAACCAGATGAAAAGTCTTAGTGCTGAAAGGTTGGAAGTGTATTTCTTTGGTTTTCTCAACTCAATGGATAGAAGTTTAAAACTAATTCTTTAAGTGCTGAAACAATAGAAAAAAATGGATGAGTCACTGAACTACTTACAATGCCCATTCTGCAAGTCCTTTCTTCTCTTCTCCTCTGACTTCATTTTGGCTTTTATGTACCATTGACACCTTTAAGAAAGGTAAACAGACTCTTAAGAATTATGCTGGATACCAACCGAAACCAATTAAAATGCATTTCACCCATGGGCAAAGCTCTTATCATAAAGACCACTTTTAAGAACACCCTTGTAACATGTGAAAATACTCCACAGAAGGTTTTATTTTTATATCAAAATTAGCCCCACATAAGAGTAAAATACTCCCAAGTGGACTTATTGATCCAAATGATAGGAATCTTAGAAAATATTTAATAACCAGCAATAACCATCAAGTTCTTCCTTATTGGCTT
The DNA here is from genome assembly GCF_009834535.1 of Camelus ferus. NCBI lineage: Eukaryota > Metazoa > Chordata > Mammalia > Artiodactyla > Camelidae > Camelus > Camelus ferus. The sequence continues at coordinate 38,700,770 of NC_045696.1, read as the reverse complement.
CTAATAGCTAGTCAATGAAAAGCATTAAAAGTCAAAATGGAAAAATTATTTTTGATTCAGAATCTCAGAAATTTAGACAACTCTCTTCCAGTTTCAGTGCTAAACAGCATGTTGTTTTTGTTTGTTTTTAATATCAGAGATGTAGTAGAGGTATGTTCTGTTCTCTCTTGGAAAAATCGTGCTTTGAAGAACAGAGGTAGGTGCTTATCTCCTAAGACTTCTTTGACATGAAAAATTCACTAATATCCATATGATTTGATAGTTCATCAAACTGCTAACTCCAAATGATTAAATGGAATACATCTGTGGTGCACAATCCAATCTTTCAATGTGAATTTGGCCTCAAGTCCTATGACATAATTTCCAATGAATGCTCCCCTAGCAAAGTGCTTAAGAGGTGCTTCAAAATCAATTTTTTTAACTTATGTAATTGAAATTGTTTTCTCCAGTTAAAGCAGTTTCTGATGTCATATAAATTGGCAAACATAGAAATTCAAAGCTGAAAATAATCTAGTATAATTTTTTCATCATTATTAAACTCTCTTTTTAAGTGGTATTCAAATTCTGTTTCAGGAATCCCAAATAAAGATAACAGATGAGCCTCTCTCTCAAGTTTATTAGGCCAATCTTATTTAGCCTACAATGACTATAAGATCTTCTTTTAAGTTTGTCAGATTTATGTGTTAAGGCAATATTTTCTGATATTTTAATGAAATGCTTTTCCACATATGTATGTCCTATTTAAATCACTGTTCACTGAAATACTCTGAGGAAATAAGGCCTTAACTCATGTTCTACAGATACATAAAATATAACTCAAAAGTTACATCCAATTTTGCTATGCATTGAATCATTATTGAATAAAATATCATTTGAATCAATTTCCATTATGTATTTAGAGGCTCTTTTTAAAATTGTTGATAAATATTACACTGCTGTTTAAATGAAATCATACTTAAGAAAATTCTCCAAACTTCTTCAAAGAAACTTTCAAATAAGAAAATAAGAATCTTTCCGAATGAAATTAATCATCACATCTAAATTATCACAGCCTAGTTAACATGACATAATTTGTGTCTTTGGAGTTAAGATCACCTTATAGGACCTTATCATACTTAAATAATTAAACAAACTTTCTGGGCTCCAAACTGATTGTCTTTATCCATGCAAAGCATAGTATTATCAAGATATCAATGTCCCCAAATTCACACTGCATGGGCAGTACCCATGTTATAAATGGCAATGAAAATACAGTTTTTCTCCATAACATTTTTATAATGGTCGACTAAACTTATTGCAACCCATAAAGTGTTGGTATTTTAATTTTTTTTACCTGTCCAAATTGTCATTGTGACTTCACATGCACCAAAATTCTTTTATTCTCTTCTTTCCTTCCTTTTACCAGACTTAGATCTTTAATTCTCTCAGTGAAATTTTCTTCTTTTTTCCTTTCCTAGCCATTACTGTCTTTTAGTCCCGTCTGCTTGCAAGGGAGTTCTAGATAGAATCAGAACTTCAGCTTTTTTTTTTTTTTAAGCAAAGAAGCTTATTCTTCCACCAGTACTTTTGCTTGTTTATTTTATAAGCTGTCCCCTGTTAGTGATTAAGGTTTTTATAGGTCATATCTGGTATTTGTAGGCTATGGTATTGAATATGGTGTTTTCAAACTAATTGTGGGTTAGTTTAGAGACTTCAAAATTTGTTTCCTGTCCACTGGAAAAGATGGTAGTATCAAAGCTGTAATGATGGCTAAGAGCTGTCAGAGAGAGGTTAGGTCTAGGTTCAAGGAGAGGAACAGGAGAGTGCTGAGCAGCAGTATCTGATTGTGGTACCACAACAGGCCCAACCAACAGGAAGACTTCAACATTATTTCCTGCATTCTTTATCAATTTTTTTTTCTTAGTATAGCTAGCATTCTTCTATCAGCTAATCAGCCTCCTAAAGCAGGAGACTCAGACACTCTCCATTAATTGAAAGAGTAATACTGTCTATTTATACACTTGAAAATTTTAAGTAAACATAGGGGTAAATGTGCCCCTTTTACAACTGATTTCATGAGGAAGTCACCATTTCAATGTAACCACATTAGAATATTCATGTATTTCTTTGTTCCTTGATAAATCTTGTAAAAGTGGATTTGTTACAACTAAATCTGATACTTTTAACAGGTAGGTAACAGTTAAATTTCCTCAGGGACCAACACTGGATAAGTGCCTTTCTAAGTATTTATCAATTTATTGGTCTATACTTTTAGTCTGCTGTCAACACTTCAGATAATATTTTTCCATATATGCATAACTTCTATAATTTTGTAATAAATTTTAATAAAATATTGGTATGTAAGAATTCAAAAAATGAATAAAACAAAGGGTGTTCATAGTTCATTGAACTATTGGCCCTGAGGTAGCTATATGTTATTTCTGGTAATTACCAAATATCAGGGTGTACTAGAGTCAATTAGGATGTGTACTATTTGGCTGGCACTGTTACCACAGTTTTAAATCATGATACTGATATTTTTTGCAGTATGTGTGTTTCAGATTATCAAGGAAACTCTCAAGATATTTTGTGCCACTGTTGATCATCTAAATGGAATGTTTTCCCCTTACAGCATTGAGAATATGAAGATTTCACAATTTCTGACAAAAGTCTGGGCCAAATAACAAGGGCTAAATAAAAAATAAAACTAATTCTTTTAAATAATTTCATACACACTTTCTTCATTCATATCTCTGTATTGTCACAGCTGGCTCATGGTAATAGTCTAATATACTTAAAAGTCAATAAATATTTTAACGCGTTGTCACACCAAACTGTGTAAAAATAAAAATCTAAGGTTTAGAGGGACAAAGCACTTTCACCAGCTGGTCGGGATTCAAACTGAAGTCTTTTGCTCAGTTAATTTATTGGTATTTTAAATTTTTATCCATATTACTCTTAAGTGGAGAAGTAACTTGATTTATAAAACCAATAATACAATTGTAATATAGATACTTTCAATATTTAATGGCTAAAATAAAACATTTCTATAACACTGTATTTATAAAACACTTTAATATAAATTGTTCAGTATCTCTGTTGAAATACTTTTTTCCAAGCAAAATTCCCTTTGTGAGAGAATGTGACTGTAGCAAAGAAAAAATTCAGAAGTAACTTAGTACGTAGGATTTTATCATTCATCATTTTCAAAGTGTTTTTATCAAGTCTCTGGTTGCTTCCATATTCAGGGACCTGCTAACACAGAGAACCAGCCATAGTGGTTCTGTTGCCACATAAAGTTCACTGTCAGAGAGGAATCTGCCCTGATCCTTTTTTTTCCCACAGGTACACTTTGTTAAGTTTAAAAGCCCTTGAATACACAGTGTATATAAAAAGAATGGCTATTCACAAATCTTAGAAATGATCTGGTGTGCTTCCGTTACCTCCCAGTGATTAGGAAGAACAAAGTGAGAATGACGAGGAGAGTGAATCCTCCCACAGCCGCGGTGGCTATCACGAGTATCTGCCCCTGTTCTGCCGCCATGTCCGAAGCTGAAACACAGAAACAACACGCGCATTTCCCTGGGTGATATTTCACCACCACAGTTATTTTACAACTTAGTACATGCTTGAAAGCATGGTAATGGATTCCAAAACCCCCACCATATATGCCCTTTATCTGCTGTCTTAAGATGCAAACCCAAAATGAGGGCTGAAGATTGAGGTCATAACCCACAGCATAACCTTTCCTTTTTTTTTTTCTTTTTTCACAAAAATACCAAGAAAGTAGATGGATTCTTAGTATCCTTCGTTTTAAGATTAGGTATGTTTTGCAAACTTAGATTGGCAGATGGACTAAAGGAATTTGTTTATATAGTTGCTGAATTATTTCCTTAAATGGTTTTGCCAACTGTTGGGCCGAACACTGTAAGCCTGCTAACCTTGTAATTGCCCAACTGAGAGACCAAAGAAAGAGTCAGGGGACAGAGACATCAATAGTCTATTGTTAGGGAATCTTACAAATCTGAAGCAGTCCTGGAGTGACACGCCACCCCGTAAGGCAGACAGCAGGCAGGATGCAGCAGCCTTCACTGCAAGGCCAGGAGGTGGGGGTGGGGTGTGGTTACCATTTATAGGGGGAATTGATGGCAGGTTGGCTCATCAGTTACCAGGGAAACCAGCAGCTGGGGCAGGGGCAAGCACATGGGCAGTTACTGATTAAGCCCAATAATAAAGAGGATTGGGTAGTCACATAAGTAGGGTGTAGGGAAAGCAGGGACTGGTTGAGCAGGGGATGTCCAGAGAGCAAGAGAACAGCTGTCCTGAGTGTCCTGATCATATGCCAGTGAGCCAGGCTTTACACATAGTTTTGATGCCTGTATTCACAAAGTGGAAAATTACTGCATAATTTGTTTTAAGAATGAACTTCTTTAAACTTCATAGAGCTTAATTCAAACGTCAGTTATGAATTCACCCTCTGCAGCACAAGGTTGTACACAGTAGGTGCTTAGATGTTTGACTGGCAATCATTTAAAAACTGACATTTAAAACCTTCCTTGTTTGAAGAAAAGTACCGACTATGGTTGGTAATAGCATATTACTTCTCTCACTGACAAAACTATCAAAACATGTGCTTGCTGCATGTTTCACTAACCGGCCAGGAATCTTCTAAAAATATCTTAGCTTATTTAATTCATTAATACTTTTTGTTCTCTGTATTACTGAAGTTTTCATGAGATATACTTTTATGGGATGGGATATGGACGATTGCCTAATAATAGAGTTAAGGAAACTGAAGCCCAGAGAAGTTAAAGAACTTGACCCAGCTTACACATGACCATCACCAGAAACCAGGCTTTAGATTTTTATTTCATTTCTCCTTCCAATGCTATAACTCACTATAATAATTCAGTTAATTATCAATATTACAAACTATTAAATTAATCAGTACCTCCACTATCCCTTAACCTGAATAAAGCTTGACTTCTATTTTGATTACTATCAAAACATTAATCTAATCACTTGTAAGTAGCAAACTGAATCAAAGAAAGAATATAACTGAAAAGCAAACCACTTAATTCTCTACCATAATAATTTAAATTTATTATACCTGAATACTTTCAGGCTTCCACAGAAGTAGCTCTTTTTCTGGGAATCAAGTATGTAGTATACTATGTGCAAATTAATATACAGAGTAATAACTTTCTCATAAAAATGACATATCTACTAGAGAATGTCTAAACCTTAAACACTATTGTTGAGTCAGTAAGAAACAAGTTACAGCATTTAAGAGGCTTTTTAGGAAATCTAAATGTAAATAAAAATAAGTCACTTATGTCCAGTTTTTAGTAAGAAATTTACTAAACATTGAAATTAGATTTTGGTCACTCTGATTAAATCAAGGTATTTCAGGCAATCTATTTCAGTGTTGAGTTGTAGCTCATAATCTGTGCAGAGACAAGATAAATAGTTACATTTTACCCAATAAATAATGTACTGAAGATTTTTTATTTGGCCCGCACTGGATTTCCTAATCTTCCAAATAGCACTGATATCATGGGAATTAATGTGTGCTCTAAAATGTCACATTTTCTCATTGAAAATTATTGAATAGCAAATTTTAAGGAATACATGTTATAGGAAACAACATTAACTTTTTGAATTTAAAGAAGGCGGCATTTAAAAAGAAAACATTATTTACTTACCAATTGTTACATTTATAAAATATATAATATAGTTCAAGAGTTTTAAACCTAGAGCATGTTATTTTCACAGTAGCCAGGTAGCAAGTGATTTATTGAGACCATGTATTCAAAGCTCAGATGGAGAAGATTATGTAATTGGGTGCCTTTGGAAAATCAGATTACTTTGTTATAGAAAATTGTGTTGTTTAACTTAAATAATTGCCTAGTAAACTGCCAGCTCTACTAATACATCTTCTTTTTCGCTCGTGTGATTACATGCTTATGAACTTTGCTTCAATTAAAATTTTAATTGGATAACAATATTAAGTTGTGACATTTTGAAAAATGCCTATTTTGCATAATTGTTTCTTAAACCTCTGTACTAGGAATTCTAAATACTCTTCTGTTGAGAATTATATATATATATGTGTGTGTGTGTATGTATGTATGTATATATATATATATATATATGCAATAAGTCATTTGAAAATAAGAGTATAAAATGTGATGCACTGTTACACTAGGAGTAAAATTCTATGGATGATGGGGCTGGGATGATTATGTAAATATTGTGAATCTCTTCATCCTCATCAACAAAAGCCACTATGTATTTAATAGTAAACTACCCCTAGAATTATGCTTAGTGCTTCAAAGTCATTATCAAATTTATCTGCACAACAATCTTAATAGGTAGGTACTATCATTATTCCTAGTTTAAGTGGTTGTGTTACTTGTCTGAGGTCACACGTCTTGTACACAAGAAAACTGGCCACTCAGCCCTGATTTGTCAGGCTCTAAGCCCATACTTTTGTCACTATCTTGCACCCTCTTCACTAACATCATAACTGGCCAGGGGCTGTTTTGTGTGTTCTAGAACAATCATAGCCTTGCTTGACCTTTGTTTCATGTGTGTAAAATGAGAAAGTTGAACTAAATATCCTTAGCACAACCTTTCAGAGCAGTTTTACTATGATATTGGCTTATTCATTCAGCAATCAAACACTGGGAAGAACAAGGTTTGCCATAAAGAAATAAGAGGAAAATTCAGGGTCTGTGCAGAGGCTTTTGGTCCTGACAGAGAGAATTTTGGCCTTTTGATTGTATTCATGTTGGTCAGTTACAGGGCTCCGACTTTATCTCAGGAGAGAGTCCAAAGCCCTTAACTTTGTTAACAAGACTCTAGAAATGGCTCCAGCATACATCTCCAGATTCTTCTCTTATCATTCTCTATGCTACATTTTTCCTAGTTCCTTCAATGCACCTAACTTTCTCTCACGGTCAATTCCTAGTCAGTCCTCCTACCTAAGCATCACGTCATTTTCCGGTTGTTTAGATTTCGTTAGGTCCCCAGACACATGTTCCCATAGACCCTTGTACTACTTTTACCCACATATTTCTATCATGTTTTATTGAAATTTCTTAAAAAAAAAAAGTACTCTGTCTTTTAATTAGATTGCAAATTCCATGAGGGCGGGGACTGTATTCAACATAGTACGTACAGTGTGTCGAATGATGACATCCCCTCCCTCCTCCACCCAAAAAAAGGAATTTGTAGGTATAATTAAGGACCTCAATCAATCTGGATCAACCAGGTGGGCCCAAAGCGATGACCAGAGTCCTTATAAGAGACAGGAGAAGAGAAAGAGGACAAGGCCATGTGAAGACAGATGAAGAATGGAGTTATGTAGCCATAAGCCAAGGAAGGCCTGGTGCCATCAGACGATGGAAGAGGCAAGAAAGGATTCTCCTCTAGAGCCTGAGGAGAGAGTGTGCTTCTGTTCTAAGACACCTTGTTTGGTAATTTGTTGTACTAGCCCTAGGAAACTAATGCAGAGCCTGATATATGGTGGTAGCTCAATAAATATTTGTTTGTGTGAATGGATTGAATGCATTCATTGACTGCATTCATGTACATTGGATAATTATGATAAAAAAAAAAGTCAGATTAACCCCAGATAATCCATACCCTCACCTTCCCCTTGATAACATAGAAATTTTACACTGAAGGTAAGACGTTTTGTATGTGAAGTAAGTCTATCCAACACTATCTTAATCAGAAGAATCCAATTCCGTATTCTTGGAGATAATGCTTCTGGGAAGGCAGGGACTACTACAAAGTACAGACTTTTACATTTAATTAGGCTGAGCAGATAAAGCTTAGACATATGAATCCAAGGTTGAGAATTTATTACTTCATTCACCAAATGTTTATTGAGCACTTATTACACGGCAGGCACTGAGGCAGACACTGGGGATACAGTGGTGAACAACAGACTTTCCTCCTGGATTTAAGGCTCAGTGGGGAAGATAAATGATGAACAAATAATTACAAGAGTAAAAACTGTTACAAAAGAGAAACTGCAGTGTGCTCTGAGAATAAACAGCATCTGGCAGTGAGTCAGCAAAGTGGGAGTTTGGAAATATAACATGTTGGAGGGAGAAGAAAGAGGAAGGGGAGGGGAAGGAGAAGGAGGATGGAAAGGAAGGGGAGAGGAGGGGAGGATGAGGAGCCATTCTTGGTTAGAGGCCTCAAAGACTTGACTAATTGACAGACACTTAGACAAACAAACCATAAAATTATCTACCAAATGGATTCCATAAAAATATAGTATAGCTATAAACTCCTCTGTTGTGAAAACTTGCCTGTGGTACCACCTATTAATTTTTTTCAACTCTGAGAAGAAGTTTATTTGTAATTAGCTTTGTAGGAGAAAATGTATATATATTTGTAATTTACCCACACAAGAACACCATAGAGAGCAAACCTGTCCTAAAAAGAAACACAGTAAATCCACGGTAAGAAGTAAAATTTATTTGTGACTGGCTCATTGGAAATGTTTCTTTGCTCTATGGAATGAGTCTGTAGTCTTAGAAAAAGGTAAGTATATTAAAATGATATATTTCATTTTATGGTTTGGAAAGAAGCACACTTCCTTAAGAGGAAGCAATTCTCCAAAAAGAGTTGCAAAATTGTTGGTGAGCAGGTCTTAGCCCTAGCCAATGCCTGGCATAAGTCATGATGACATTATTAAGAAGGGTTTGCTTTAGTTGTTTATATTTAAAGAAAAAAAAACTGAAGTTCTTTACTTGGAATCCAAATTCTTAAAAAAATAGATTTCGTGTCTTTAGGAAAGTATGAGGGAAAAGCAATTGGGCTATTTTTAACCAAAGAATTTTCTTATATGAAGGCATATGATTTTGTCTCCGTGTAATCAAGATTATTCTAGTTTATATTTACATTTCAAAGTAAAATCTGTTATTTGTATTTTGTGCCATTTTCTATGCAATAGCTTTTTAAAGTTAACTCTTTTCTGTTTGAACATGTTTTTAAAGTTACTGAAACAGCAGTTATATGATTTTTTTTAATAAAGCATTTCTCAAAATGCTGCCCAGTGAAAAATGGTGGAATGCATTTGTTTCATATTCACATGTTTTATTTATGACTCTCAATTTTAGAGTAACTATTAAAATTTCAAATGATATTATCTCATCACTCCACCAAAATAATTTCTTAAAACACAGCAGAAATCTCAACAAAGTAATGGATGGACAGTACCTAGTAAGTTAATCTTAGGGTTTACTGGTAATCAATTCAGGATCTCCTTAGCATTTTTTTTTTTTTTCAGGAAAAAAAAATTCCCCCTCTCAGGGTATATATTGCAATCAGGATTGGTTTGACCTTCTGAAATGAGGCATATATATAAACATGTAGCAGTATACAATGGAGAGTCATCAATCTGTAAAATCTCAACACTGTATGGTCATGTGGACATAGGAGTGTGAGACAGGAATGAAAGCTGAGGAAATACTTCTCCTAGATGAAGATAATCTTGTGACTTTGCAAATAATCTTATACTCTTGGCCACCTGGACTTGAACCTGAGGTCATCTTTTATTTTACCTTTCCCTAAAACTCCAGGTCCAGAGTCAGATCTTTATTGTGTCTTCCATTGTCTTTATTACCACTGGTATCACCTCTAAGGCTCCAGCCTCACATCATTAGGCTAGTTTAATAATTTTCTATTAGATTGCCTTTCTACAGTGTCTCTTTCTAACTCATCCCCCAGTATGTGGTCAGATAATTATCTTCAAAATAGTATTTTGAAATATTCAGACTTTCTCATTTCCCTAGAGGGTAAAATCATTCCATCTCAGTAAGTACACCATTCTTAGAAGAGTCCAAGTCTGAAACCTTGGACTTAAGCCCTCACACAATTCAGGTGGTTTGTCCCTGCATTTCAAAGTATTTCTTAGATTCATTCCCATTCTCTCCCACCCCCACAGGGATTTTCCTGGTTCAGATACTCATGTTATCACATGTATTTGAATTCGGCTAGATAGCAACTTCAATTATGTGGAATGCAGTGGAGCAGTGGTAAACAAGACAGACAAAAAGAGCCTCTGAAGAGAACATTTGACAGGTGTTCACGTACTAAAGAACGCAGGGTTTACTCGTAGAACAGCCGCAGTGCCTCACACTCTTACTTCAGACATGTTTATTGATTTCCAAGCTCACAAAGCAGTGGAGTAGATGTAAATTAAAAGTTAAGGTCAGGCATGAAATATCTAAAGAGAGGGAGCTGAATGGAAGTGCACACTGCTAGGCTGACTGAAAGAAAAAGCAGGAAAACTGAAAATCTCACATAAAGTTTCAAAATATATACTACTCTGGAGCCAGGAATTTAGGATCAATAGCCCTATAAAATTCAAGGCACACCGAAGGGCTCACTATGTTAAAACTCAGTACATTAACATGATCATCCAAGGTCAATTAAAAACTGCTGAGATTATGTCCAATATATTTTATTTAGAAGATAGGAGTTTGTGGATGCATGATTAGAAAAATGTTTCTCTCCAAAATATTTAAAAATTATAAAAATAACACTTTAAAGGCCAAACCTCTGTCTGAAAACTTCAACTATCAAAAATGGTTCATTTTCTGAAGATTTTTTTTTTTTTTTGGCCCATTTCAACTATACCATAGGCTTCTTGAGGACAGAAAGAATATAATTCAACTTTCTATATCACATGAAGTCAACATAGTGCCTTACACAGAATAAGGATTAATGAATGTATACTTTCACGAAGAAGAGATAAAGACAGCGTTCTAGATACAAGAAATAAATGCCTCTGACTAAAAAAAAACTTTCATATATGATTAGTTTGGTAATAGTAATGCTTAAAAACATCCCAGTGACATAAATAATCTCTTATTCATTTGTATTTTGGTATTTAATAGATTCAGAAATAAATTAATAGAAAATAGTGTGAGTTAACTTTTTAATTCAAATATCCCTGCCTAGGCTTTGAATGAAGTAGATATTGAGAGGAAGAGGTACTGGCCTGAAACTGTATTAACACGTTCCTTTTACATTCATCCAGTATTTGATTCCATCTGCCAACAGGAAAAATATCTCTAAGACTGGTTTACAAAAGAGAGAGAGGAAGAGAGAGACAGAGAGAGAGAGACTACCAAGAGACTCTGTTCTACTCTTGTAAGCCAGCTACTGAATCTGTCTTCTCAGCTGGATGGAAACAAACCTCGTGGATCGTTTCTATTGAGGTAAAGACCCTTAGCTGGGATTATACTTTTTCAGAAAATGGTTTCACAGATGTCTTTCCTCCACTGCTCTGTCACTTCCCCAGAAACAATGCAATTCAATACACCAAACTGTGGCTACTCAGGGACACAGAAGATTTCAGGATTCACTCCTCCTGATGATCTTAATTTACTTGTCAGATAAAAATGCCAAATGACACAGGGATAATTGGAAAATGTGAGTCTGGTACGACTTGATGGAAAGGCAGAAGCAGAGGCAGGTGCTGTAGCATGATGAAACACTTTTTGTCTTTTTTTTTTTTTCCCAGAGATTCTTATCTGCATTAATAAATGGTCACGAGGCCTTGCTACAGGTAGGCTTCATGTGACAAATGTCAAAGAACAAAGAAAAGAGATTGAAGCATTTAAATTCCTGGAACTATTGTTAACATTCTAATTGTCAAGAATTTAATTTGTAATTTGTCTATATTTCATATAGTTACTGACAGTTGAGATACGTCTTTGATAACATTTTTTTTCAAATGAAATACTCACATTACCAAAATACATACTTCAACTTTTTTTTTTTTTTAAAGATTCAGTGTAGAATTGAATTCCTTACAAATTTCACAAATTCCCTAAATCACTGACCTTGGGCCAATGATGTTCAATTTCAAACAGTATTCAACACGTACCATAATGTTAATAGTAGGTATTTGCATATTGGTAGGCACATACATGCACTTGAGGTTATAGCTTCTTAATATAAAGGTTAGTGTGGTTTGAGGTAAACAGGTTTTTAATTACATGTACAGAGATCACAAGTTTCGTTAAGTCTTATAAAATAAAAGATTTACTTAGCATCTGTTTTCCATAGAAAAAATATTTAAAGAAAACAATCCACAAGAAATTGACACATTGTAACTGACTATACTTCAATTAAAAAAAAAAAGAATAAAAAATACGCATTGATTATTTAGAAAAAGTTCTAGAAAATTTCCTGAGGACATTCTTATTCATTGAGTCATTATTCATTCAAAAACAAAAAAAATTAATCATTTAGAATGTGCTGAACACTGTGCTGTAAGGGTTGGGGAGACAAAGAAAAGCAAAGCATATTTTCCTGTCCTCACAGTAGTTTCTCCTTAGTGAGGGGGACAGATGTGTAAACCTTCACTGTAACACAGTAACACTGTTGCTAAATGGAGGTATGTGTGAAGGTCATGAGGGAAGAGTAGGAGAGTAACAGCCTTGAAAGGAAGAAGGAAAGGAAGGTTTACAAAGGAGGTGATTCTTAAGCTCAAGCTGGAATGATGAGAATAAATTTGCAAGTCACCAAGGTGATGAATAGCTTTGGGACATTCTAGTCTGAAGAAACGACATCACAAATATGGAGACCCCAAAAAGCACAATATCTTCAGGAGCTTATTCTGTGTACTCTGGGAGGTCTGAGGCAAAGACCAAGAGGCCAAATAAGAAGCTGGACAGCGAGGCAAGTGATGGATCATGAACATTTAAATTGGCATCAGTCAGCATGCTTATGTTTTTCTCAAGTCACCTTTCATACTCAGGGTCAGAAGCAGAGTTGATAGACATGTGAATTTTATCAGAATTGCACTTCTTACTGGAGATATAAACTCTTGCAAAAATATGGAAAAAATCTTTCTGGAAATAAATCCAATAGAGAAGAAAGCAGAACTGAGACTGAGAAAGTACTGAGGACACGCTGGAGAGCCTGAATTTGGCCTGAATCTCACACTACTCCTTGACTTTGGTTACAGAAAGCAATGATGACCCATTTTTTCAATAAGCCAGTTGGGGTTTTGCTACTTGAAATTGGTAGTCCTATTTAAGATAATGAACCAAAGAGGGAAGAATTTAGCTATATTTATCCATACACATATCCTAATACAAGGGGAAGGGAGGGTATGTGGGTCTTTATATTTCTATACTATGTACAATAACTTCTCATTGTTCATTATGTTTCTTGAGCTGGATATTCTCTTTCTCCATTTGCTATTTTTTAAAATTTGATGTTGAACACAGCCTTCTGAGTATGTCTGCCCCCATGACTGGATGGTTGGGTTGGAAGGATAAGGTGAAATGGGATGGTGGGGTTTAACCTTTATAAAATTACCTTTTGTTATACAAAGAATACCAAATACTCTGCCAAGAGATTCCCCCTCCTTTTTTTTCTTTAATAGACAGATTAGTTTCACGGGGAAATCAGTCCTGTTTATCATATATTTAAAGGATCTCACTCACCAATTTAATAAAAACTGAGTGAATGTAAAAACAAGCAAATCAAAATAAAAACACATGAACTGACATTTCTGGCAAGTTTAGCAAGACAACATGCCAAAATCAGACTGTGGAAGAATCTGCCCAATTTAAACCCATCTAATTATAAACTCATTACCACCAAATCTGGAGCTAAACAAATTCCTATGGAAGACCTTTACTTAATTTTCTCAGTTAATGAAAGCAGATTTGACGCTACACTTATCCTTTATATGGCTTCAGTAGAAGTATTTTTTTTAGATAGAAGTATAGTAGGTTTACAATGCTGTGTTAGTTTCTGGTGTACAGCATGATTCATACATATATATATATACGTACATATACATATATATTCCTTTTCATATTATTTTTCATTATAGGCTATTACAAGGTATTGAACATAGTAGGACCTTGTTATTTATCTATTTTATATATAGTAGTTATCAGCACAAGTATTTATGAAAGCACAGAAACCAGCAGTGCTGGAGTGGGGATGCAATCTCCCTTAGCTTTATGGACACAAGCGCAGTGCCCCAAGTGATTTAGATCCCAGGCATCTAACAGGGACCTGCTACTCCTCATGCCAAAACTCATTTGATCATCCCCTGAAAGTGAGTAAGTTGTAGGGTAAGTTTTTGGATTCATTGTTGGAAACTGGTTGAAGCCTGGTCTGAATAACACCAAACAAGTTACGCTGACTCCTAGCCAATTACTACCACTGGTTCTGGAAAGATTTAAGGAGAATCAGCTCTGTTTTAAAAAGGACCAATCCATAGTCCTATAAAACTATGGCTCTATCAATCTTCTCAGAGCCCCTCAATTATTTAAGTTACATTTTCCCTTAAACCACAAGTGAGGTGTCCAAGTCAAACAGTTTGTACTAGAAGCAAGAGGGTTTTGGGTACAGTATTTCTCTACTATTTACTGCTATTCTTTTCAAGAAAATAAGATTGTGTGTTTTGCATATTGCTCTTTTACTGGACTTTTACTTCACTGCCCAGAGAATCAGGTTAACTCAAAACTGAGGCTTAGTATGATGATTCTGGAAACATGGGAGTAAATAAATACCATGCTAAAAATTGGTGAACTAAAGGGGAAAAACTTCCTGACATACCCATTCACAATTTCATGTGATATAAATCAGCATTGTGTTTTATTTATTCATCTTTTAAACTAATATCTTCACAATATGATACTGATTGTAGACAAACTGCTTTTGAGCCATTTTGGTAGATAGACTCACACCCTCTTTCTATATGCTGATGATATGGGTTTCACTTTCACCAACTGGAATTGATTTCTGGATACAAATAATTCTGCCATCCTACTGCTGCTGTAAAGAATTGTGCACCATCAACTTTATCAAAACTGAAATCGTTTTCTTTGGCAGACAAAAGGCAATGGTTCAAAACTCTACAAAATGAGACAACCTATTCCATTTTGTATAACATACTTTTTCCATAGCTTGTCCTAGAAAGTATACTGCAGGACTATGCAGCTCAATATATAATGTTTTCCACAGGAAAAGTCCTCCGTGGGGTTCCTTTTGATGATTTGGAACACCTGCTCTGAAAATTTTCCAGGTCAGAATCATCATTTTTTTTGTCATGTGGTGTGGAACTCTGGGCTTTCAATTTAGAATAGGCTTAATTGTGGGAGTGGATTCAAATCTGCTCCCCAAGGACAGTCTTTGCCTTGCCTGCGGCCCATTTCAGTGCTAATGTGGGGAGGTTTTATTTTTGCCTGAGCAAAAACGTCGGTTGGGCACCTTAGCTTTAACAGCAGAAAGATATCTGCATTTCCTTTACCTTCCACCATCCCTCAAGACAAAAATTGAGAATTCACATTATAAGCCTTCATTAAACACTAGTAAGCATCTTTTAGGGTATTTGTTCAGAGTACACAGAAACAGCTCCTGTCTCCAAAAACTGCCTCACCCAGGGCAGGGCCTTAGAAGACTGTTCTCTCTGTCTTCAGCTCCCAGTCTTGAATTGGGAGATCTGATTCAAACTGGGCCACCCACATTCTCTCTTCCAGGAATTTGGGATTAGGATTGTGAATGAAAATACTGCAACTGTATCAGTAAACAAAGAATGCTGAAACCAAGTCATCAGTGGCTGCCACCCCCCCCAAGTGAGGACAGACCTGCAGTCCAGCCTCTGCAGCCACTCACAGTGGTGCCCTCTGAGTGGACTCAGAATAATAAAGGACAAAATAATGACCCTAGATAGCTAGATGCTTGTCAAAGGAATGAATTCAATAAACCCAAATGTTTGCTTCCTCCCATACATAGAAAACCACTAAATTCTTTAACTGGAGATGCCTGCTTTTCTTTAGATAACAGGTAATCTTTTATTGTTCCAACTACCTGGTCTTTGCTGTAAAGCTCCTATATATCCTAGCTCCTCCCCTACCTCTTCGGAGCAGTCCCTCAGAGCGTCTGAGAGGCTGTCATCCTGGCTCTGAGTCCTCCCGCCAAAGAAAACATAACTCTCAACTTTTAGGCTGTGCATTTATTTCAGTCGACAGGAATTCACCGTGTTGGCTATTTTGATCAATGGTTGAAATGAAGGGGAAATGTGAATTTGCAAGCCATGGGGCAGATAAGATACTTTTTCCTAAATGAACATAGATGCAGGTAAAACTATCCTTGAGAGAGAGAAACAGAGATGTGTGACTTTGTGGACCAAGAAAAAGATTGGCTGCCTTTCATTTCCAGGGCTTTCCGATTTCTTGTTTCAGTCCTTTTTGAAGCCTGGATTTATGCCCCATGCTTTCCCCTGCAGTCCTGTCTGGGACATTTTTGTAGCTCTTTTCCCTTAACTTAGCTTATGGTATTTTTGGTACTTAACAACCAAAGGGTCTTAGGGTATTCTAATTTTCAGTTCCTGACCAAAGGACAAAACACTTAGAAAATAGATTTGAGGGGTGATTCTTTTCATTCGTTCACTGGGTATATTTTCTCTTTTGAAGTCTGTATGCATGGAATACACTAAGTAACCTTCCTCTCTCTTTATCTCACTCCATTCATAGGAAAACCACCTTCAGTCAGTGACACTTTACTTCAGGTCTGCTTCTATCAAAGGCGGTGGTCAGAAAACACCACGTGAAACAAACAAACTTCTGCATTTGTTGAAAAAACTCTGCTTGAGGCCATTATCCTCAGTGGCCTCCATACAGCTTACCTCCAGCATTTGTGCTTCATATTGTAAAAGCATGATCACTTCTCTATTCTCTGGCTGCTGCCAGAAATCTCAGAGGCAGAGATGGTGAACACACACAGCATCACTAGTAATAATGATCAACACAAGACTTTGTTCCCTCTTGTTTTTATGGATCTAATTTTCTACTTCCAGTTCTGGTTTATTAAACATTTTATACATTAACATTTTGTCTTAAACTGCCTCAAATGTTTTTAGGGAGACAAGAAATGCAAGTAAAAATCAACATTCCTCTGTTTAGTTAGTCAAGCTTTCTGAGAAGGCATCCCCATAATAATTAAGGGCAATTTAGATGTGTTAGCATGTATGTGGGAAAAGTCATGCTACTTAGTGGCTGAAAGCATTCAGCTTTCTTTCTAGAACATGAAATTTGACGATCAGTGTAATCCTCTCACACCTCTAATAAGTGATATTAATGATTTAGATTAGTTATATATGTTTGGGTGTGCTCTGTTAAGCAATATTCTTGATTAAATAATTCTGAATGATTAACAAAAAATTTAAGAGAAATCACTCTATCACCTTTTAAAGCACATGAGAAGAATTTCTAAATTTCATATTCTTACTAGATTCACTAATTCATGTGTTAAGCTCTTCCCTCCCACTCCCTGCCCCTGCCTCTCAGGCAACAGAAGTGCATATATCTAGCTTCAAGTGAGTTTTTCTATTCTGCTTCTCTTCTGAAGATCAACAAAAAGTATTTTTCTAATTGTTTTCATTTTCCAAACTGAGTTTTGGCATTCTTCACCTGCCCGGATCCCCCAATTTCCATAGCATTAGCTACTGGAAGCCTTAAGCTAAGGATGCATATAAGACTATATCAACTATCCTCCCAGTCATGGACCAAATAAGATGCCCCTTCTCTCCTCAACTGTGTTAAATTCTCAGGCCTTACTCTAGATGTCACTGATCAGTGCTAAGGTAGAATTACTCCATCAACTTCTTATTTACCCAATTTGCTTTCATTTCCATTAAAATACTTCTCTATCTTAAGCAGATAGAGTTTCATGTGTGAAGGTTTCATGTGTGTAGGGTTTTTTTTTGTTTTAATAAAAAACATTAAATTTTTCTTGCCTGCTTCTATTAATAATCTCAAGGGTTGGGTAGAGCCTAATCATGAATGATATACTTTTACAGTCCTTAAAAATATTGCTGAATTCAAGCAAATAGCAATTTCAAGGTACATAACTTAAAAGAAGATCACCATGGGTGTTACTGGGTGTCTTAATTGCCTATTTCGTTAATACAATTTGAAATCCATCATCCCAGGGGACAGTTTAGCAAGAAGAGAGAGGGAAAATGACAAAAAGACAGCCAGGTAGTTCTAATAGGATGCAGTTGGTAAGATGGATAAATACAAATAGTGAGAAGTGGGTCTCTAACGGACAAAAATCGGCTGTCAAGGATTTAGAAGGATTCAAAAGGCATTTTGCGCTGCAGTACAAAACACGACAGAAAAAAGAAGAGAGTGCTAAAGGCCTCCTAGTCGCCTTGGTTTGTTCCCACATGGTGCTCTGTCTGCCGGGCAACTTGGGTTAATTTGGAAAAGAATGCAGTAGCCCTCTTTCCAGGCATTATGCAAGGTAAAATGTGATTTTATAAAAGTTCAAAAATTCTCAAACTTGTATCCATTCCATAGTTTGAAAAAGTTAAATCCTTCTTCAAACAGGATACTCAAACTTATTACTTACAGAAGTAGTTGCATAACCAATACCTATTCTGAGTCACAATATAGTTTTCAATATACAGCTGAACATGATTTTCTGTGGGATGCTTATTCCTTTGCAAGGAAATCAGTTATTCAGTTATTTATTTCATTCTCAAACATTTATAATGGGGTAGGCAGCTACGGGTAATAAGTCATGTCATTTCTTGTTGAGAGCCAGAAGAGGACTCCACAGAGGGTACCCTAAGGGAGGTTTCTTACCAGAATTACATTATTTTTCTTCCTTCTTAATTTTTTTCTTTCCTGTTTATGGAGATGAGTGGCAGCTGATTCACAGCCCAGGATCACTCAAAAAATCATATTAGACTCAGTGAAGGAGTCCCCCTCAGAAGAGTATGTGATTATTATAATGACACTTTTAAAGTGCTTACGTGTGCCATCTGCAGTTCTGACACTTCACGTGTCCTGACCTCTTTAATCTTCACATGATATGAGACAGTAGTATTACAAGCTTCACTTTATAGTTAGAGAGACTAAGGCACAGGGAAGTTAATTAACTTGCCCATAGTCATGCAGACAGAAGTGGCAGCACCAGACTTCAGTATCGATGGTCTAGTTCCGGAGTTTGAGCTTCTAACCACTATGCTATGCTGTCCGTTGGCACTAAGACTTTTTATAATTTAAGTATTTAAAAGAAAGGTGGCCCAACCCATACGTAGTTTGATTACCACTGAAACAGGATGGACAGTGATTCCGAGTCCACAGGATGATGTTGCTGGAATGGGACTGATGGAGGCTCCCTGACTTGCCTACTATGCTGGCTAAGATCTGATATCTTAGAAGTTCAAATGTGGAGCTTCTTTCCTTGTCTGAGTCCAGTTCTCCACCACTTAAGCCCTGGAAGGTCAACTCATCTTGGAGCATCTCACTCATTCTTATACATTACCTATAAAAATTAAACAAAAACTAACACCAAGAGTAGCGAACCATCTCAAGGGTGAGCTAAGGAGCATGAAAAAATAAATGTCAAAGGGAAGGATCAGAGAATGACTTGATTGCCATTGTAGGATGTCTACATGCAACAAGACAACAAAGAATATTGTTTTATTTTTTTAAGTACAGCTTTGAATTTGCTAGAATGGAATTTTACAGTTGAAAATTAATAACAATAAAATCTGTATTAATAATCAACACTTACTGAGCTATAAACACATGCTGGATAATCTGCCAAGTACTTTACACACACTGAACCACTGCATACTCAGAAGAACACCAGAAAGTAGGTGGTATTCTTATATCCATTTTCAAGATGTAGAAACTGAGGCACATGGTGGTTAACTGACTTGCCCAAAGTCTGGTATCTAGAAAGTGATAAAGATCTAAATTCAGGGTGCAGTACAAAGCTTGAGCTTCTAACCAAAATTCTTCTTCACTAGTTCTCTTTAGTTGTTGATTTATCTGTGATATATCTGCCAAATGGAATTGCTTGAATCAGCTGATATCATGAATAATCTCCTTGTTGTTTATGCTTATTTATATCCTTCCTTTTCTTCAAGGCCAACCACAAAGCCCTCCCCCATGCAGTCTTTTTGCCAGCTGCCTAGCTCACAGTCATAATTAGGATTTTAGTGATAGTTAACATTTCATGACCACATCAGGAGGGAGGTACTCGCTAACCTCCTCCTCAGCTTTACTCTCATCCAGAGCGCTTCTCATCACCTGTCTGAGATGGACTTCTATGAGACACAGATTCTGCACTGGGTCTCTGTCTGCGGCAGGTTTATTGAGGAGTGACCTCAGCACAGACATGCAGGGGAGGGAGGGAAGTAGAAATGGGAAAATGGAGCAGTTGAACTGTGATGTGGTGGCTACAAAGACCTCAGCCAACCTCAAGGAGTTCTGGAGCTGAGGTGGTCCCTCAGAGCTGTCCTGAACTGAAGCAATGGGACCAATCTTTGTGCCTCTTACTGATCAGTCTTGTGTTCTGGCTGCCCCTGTGGCACGCATCCTCTTTTGGACAGAGGCGATGTTGGGGAAAGGAATTCAACGGTGTGTCTTCAGCAACAGCACAGCCACAAGCTGAGAGTAGGTCTGGGTCCTGAAGCGGGGGTTGAGGCAACACACCGAAGCTCTGCATCACCTGACATTCTAAATATTTTACTTATTGTTGGTTTATTGGCTCTTTGTCTATTTCTGCTCTATCCCTAGCATGTGGAATAGCACTTAGTACAGAATTCAGAATGGGTTCTCACGAATATTGGTTGAATGAATCATTGTACAAGCAAATGAATACATCTAGTTTTCGGATGAGGAAACCAAAGCTTAAAGAGACGAACTTGCCCTCCTTAGGTGCTAATGGCTACGGAGCATCAGAGCTTGGATGCTGATCCAGACTGGTCTAGCCCAAGGTTTTAATCACTTTGCTAGGAAGTTTCTCATTTGTAGAGCATGGTAAGATAATCTGGCACATTCCCTTTATTTTGCTGATGAGGAATTAAAGCCTAGAGTGCAGAATCCTCCTAGACCAAAACACCAAGTCCTATGTGGCCTTCCTGAATGTATCATTTTCCTTTAGCAATCAGAACACACAACAAAGTTACTTAGCCTGGGACAAATCAGTGACACGTTTGTGTGGCACATGAGTCTTGGTGTCTAACTTTGCTTTGCTAACATATCACCATTACCTCTATGATATCTAGATTCATGAAGTTTCCCAGATAACTTAATTCCCAGGACTTCTGCAGCTGACCAATTTTTGTTGAAGGTTTGGTATGGGATGGCTCAGCTCGTTTTCTCAGGAGGCTCTGGTGAGCAGGTCATAATTCACTGTGTCTTGAAAGTCCAGAGACCAACTACGAACTGTCAAGAGAAATATGTAGGCTTACACGCTGGCAGAGAGCAAGCATGTGTTAGAATTTAAATTGATAATTCCCAAGGTTCTAGCACCTTCAGTAGGTGAATTCTTAAGGCTAAAATAGTCTCCAGGAAATTTAGAAGTTATGACATCTATAGGCATGACAATGAAAAAGATATCTGGAAGGTTTTATTTTTAGTGTGGATAAAGTGAAGGTGTGGAAATAATTAGATGTGCTGGCAATGGTTCCAGAAAAGTCAGTTATGGAAAGCTTGCTCTGACTGGGTTGCCTGTGTCCAAAACTACAGATAACTGGAAGAAAAATAAAAACTCAGGAAGGTTTTAGCTTCAGTAGCAAGATAAGGGGTGACACTGTATGGCCCTTGCATACGAACCTAGCCCCTTGTCTTATATTTCCTGTACCAAGATTATCACCCCCACTGCTCCTTACCCGTTTCCTTGTACTCTCTGATGAAGCTACTGCTTCTCTAACTAGAGTGTCCATCAGAATTACTTGGAGGGCTTGTTAAAACAGAATGCTCAGTCCCATCCCCAGAATTTCTGACCCAATAAGGCTGAGGTAGGGTCTGAAAATTTGCACTTCTAACATGTTCCCAGGTATAGCTGGATGCTTCTGGTACAGGGTTCACATTTTGAGAACCACAGTTCTAGCCACATTGAAATTCTTTCAGTTACTAGAAAGTTCCATAATCTTTCATCTCTACATGCACACACGAGAGACTCCCCAATCCTCTTATCCTATCCCCTCACCCCACCCTCCATCCCCAATATTTTCATGGCCAAGTTTTATTTAACTTTAAAGTCTCCTTCAAGATATTATTACTTTTTGGAGGACTCTGTTGACACAAATTGGTTTGGGTTTTTCTCTTTGTGCTCCTCAAAACAGCACATGTAACCTTGTTCAATCTCTTGTAATTTTATAAAAATATCACATGTAGCCCCATTTAACCTCATGTAATTTTATGAACTGCTCAACTAGCTTTTGTGAAAGCCAGGAACAAGTTTATTCTTTTCATCTCTGAATCCTTAGTGCCTGTCTCTATATCTGGCCTATTCTTTAATATTTTTCAATTGAGTGAAGGAGTGAAAAAATAAACTCGACAATTAAACATTCTTCTGCCTACTCTAGCTTTTGCTGCTTCCTTTCAAGAGCTCTTCACTTTCTTTCTCATTATGTCAAATTTAGGAACAAACTTTAGATCAAATTTAGAAATAAATCCTTTTACGTCCAAGGATAACAGCTTATGCAGCAATACTGAAAACAGAGCCAATTTCGCTCCATTTTAGAATGAGAATAGGAAGTGTATATAAATGCAGAATAAATGCATTAAGTATATGTACATATATATATGTGTACATATGTATGCTAAGTTCAGTAAGTGTATTGTGATTTTATTATAGCAATGTTTATTGTTTACAGAAATGTTGAAATTGATTGTTGAAAAAGTCATTTGGTCTGCTCTCTGGTTTTGTAGCCAGTAAATACAAGATAACTATATAAGTTAAAAATACCTACAGTGCAAGAACATTTTAAAAAGGATGCTCAGTTTTCCAAAAGCATAAGAGAATATGAAACTCAGTTTGTTGTGACTCAGCTATTTTACATCTTGCGGTCAGGTTGCTACACTCTGCTCCTTTGCCCATCACAGAGTCCGTAATCTGCTCACGCCTGTATTGCTCAGGTTTGTGCGCACACAGCTAAATCTTTTAAACAGCTTCTGCTACTTTGCCGAGAATTCTTGTTACTCAATTTAAATTCAGGGAACTACTGTTTCCCTTGAAAAAGTAAAGTGTAATGCAAATACTTAAGCTGCTTCTTAGTTCTTCACACAGGGCTTGGTAGAGCTGGCTGGGTTTATTTTATAAACATCCGTCCATTCAGTACTGTGACGTCACAGTAAGATAAAGCAAAAACACATGCCTTGTGTTGGGTTCGTACACATTTATGAGATAGTACAGTAGATAATTTAAAATTATTTTTACTGCGTACTGGTACTCTGGCAGATAAAATTCAAACTATATATGTCTTTATGTTTTGACATTGGCAGATAATATTTAGTTGTTTACATAGTTCATATAAAATACTTTTTACCTGACTTGGACATTTTGAATAACTCTTTCATTCAACTCTCAAAAATTTTTGGCTCTGAAAATGATGGATTACCAGGTGAATGGAATTAAATCAGGAAATAGGAAATAAAGCTATGAAAGGATCCAAGGCAATGCTGTGTCATCCTTGCAGTCCATGACTTCTAAAGGATACGTCCATCCCAGCATCCTGTGTTTCTAGCCTCTTCCTGTAAGAACTACATATTGCCCCTGGGCATCACCCTATAGCTAACTGGAACTACCCTCGTGCTTTAATACACCATTCCAGAAGTAACGAGTGAACAACACAATACTCCCAGCCTGGTCTTGAGAACAGCAAGCGATCATGCAATGGATGAGGGTGAGAGGTCAACCACAATTAAGAATCATACCAGCAGTTCCGGATAGCTTCCATAAACTTATATTAAGGGATTAGGTTTTCTTCGCTTTGCCCTTGATGCTTTTCTAACAACTAAAATATGACATTTTTAAAAGCCACTTCACAATATAAGTCAATAAAGCTGATTTGTGTAGTCTAAGGAATGGCTCTAAATCTTCAAGTATTATACAGGGAATGTATTTTTCACTAAATTTGGAGCAATTTGAAATGTCTTAGGAACTTTTTTTGCTCTGTTAAAGAATTCAAGGTTGTAAAGTCAAATAGCTTGACAGAAAAATTCAGGCAATTTATATCATGGCTGATAGAAAAAAATCCATCTCATCTCAAATCAAGTCAAATTAAAATTAGACTTTGGGAAAGACATAAATAAGGAACTCTGTATAAGAGCCTCTAGTGAGGTTTAGTGTTGAGCTTCCTGAAGACAGAGAACATATATTATTTATTTATTTTTTCCTGCAGCTTTATTGAGGTATAATTGACAAATAAAAATTGTATGCTCTATGGTGTACAATGTGATGTTTTGATGTAAGTATACACTGTAAAATAATTACCACACTCAAGCTAATTAACATATCCATCATCACTTCACATATTTTGTGTGTGTGTATGTGGGGTGAGAACATTTAAGATCCCTTCTCTTAGGAAATTTCAAATATACCATACAGTATTATTAACCATAGTCACCATGCTGTACGTTAAATCTTCAGCTTATTCATCCTACATAATTGAAACTTGCACCCTTTGACCAGCATTTGATATACTGCATTATTAATATATACACAAATAAACAAATAAAAGTAAGGTACTAAAAACATATAGATAGACTAATAGAACACATATAGTTTGTTTGAAACAACAGATGTATGTTCATTAAGTATTTACTGGATAACATCAATTCATCTGATATTCACTGAATGCTTTCTATTAGTCAGGCACATGCAAAGCAATACATGAGTTACAAAAATGAAAAAATAAAAGGTTCCTGATCTCAAGAAAAAGATTTCAGTCAAAGAATGATGGTTTTTAAAAAACAAAAAATAATAAATAAATAAATAAAATAAAAAAGAATGATGGTTTATATCCCAAAGAAGTCACTTTTTTTTGTTTTGCTGTAGGCTATTGGCTTAAAATAAAGCTATATTCTGTTTTAAGAAATAGATCCATTGCTGTTTGTTAGCTCCCTTTCAGATATGATTCAAATTGTAACACTCCATATTGATGTGCACATTTTATAACTTCTAAGTACCTGTTAATAGTTAATGATCTTCTTTCCAGCCCATTTAGCAAAGTTATGATCCTTAATATTTTTCATATTAAGGCCTTCAATCTGTCTTATGGTACATAAGCTCTGTTCCCATCATTTAAAATCTTTATTGGATCCATGCAAAACTGAAGCAAAATGTCTTTTGTTTTTGGTCAGTGCAGGTTTCTTAAAAGGAGACTTCCATCTTCTATGCAAATAGCTATTCTTCATCAAGTTCTTGCACATTTAAGGTAATGGGGCTAGCGGCATTATTTTACTGCTTTAGAGTGCTATACTAGGTCTACTATGTGTGCATTAATCCATAAAACCATAAGAAAACACAACTCTCTGAACTTGTTGCATGGTGATTTGTAAACAGTTACAGTCTTCTGAAAATCTGTGTTTATATTCAAACACATATTACTCTAAGGAGGAATATAATTAGTTAAGGGACTGGTGGAGAGGTAAGAATAAAAAATAATCATGTAGAAAATTAGAAGCACTAACCAAGCTGAATAAGAAAAGTGAAAACATTGAATAGGCAGAAGGAGAACTCAGTCCTAGCTGTGGGAATCTGGTAAGTAACTAAATTTCTTTGTGCTTTGGTTTTTCCAGTCCCTAAATAACGGGTATGATAGCAGTACCCCCTTTCCAAGTTGTAAGTATGTTAGTAGCCATAAAGAACAGAACAGTGCCTGAAACATAATTAGAACTCGATAAATATTACCTGTTGTTATGAAATCTCAATATTAGAAGTTACATCAAGCTTCTAACACATCGTCCTAAACAAAGCGGGCATCCTTAACGACATGCTGAATAAGTATCCAGTTAGCTTCAGAAACAGTCTTCATCACCTTGTAAAGTAGGCCAATTTATATTCAGACAATCTGTTAGAAGTTTTTCATTCCTACTGATGTTTGCATATAGATAGCTACGGCTGCCAACACTGAAAGTGTGCTATTGATTGGAGATTATTTCAAATTAAAGTCTTACATACTGGAATTCATCCTTCTCTGGGTACACTCATAAATATGAAGTCTGCCTCCTGCTTGATTAATTAACTTTTTTTTATTGCTCCACCAGGTCAGCTGGTCCTCTTTCTGCTTCATGCTTCACCATTAATAATCATCCCCAAATTTCTGGCTGCTGTTAATATTGATGCAGCTAATTTCATCCTAAGTCATTAAAGCAGTACAGGTTGGGTTTCAACCAATAGACTGGATCACACATAGCGATTTTTCAAAAAGGTGTTTAAGGAGGAAAATACATTTAACAACAAAAAGGTCATTTTACTCTATTCAAATACTCCCAAATGTTAGAATTAACAACTAATTTGTAATTAGAATTGCATGTATCATGTTATGACACAACTCAAGTCAGTTATAGCTTATTACCCAAAATATAGCAAGTGATATTGCTTATCTGTGGCAAATAAAAATATTTGATTCTTTCTTATTTTTACTGGTAGGCAACATGCTATTCTTCCATATTTTAGCCTTTTGAAATTATACATTCTTCACTTATCTAATGAAATGTATATTAGAAACTAACTGTGTACCAGACATTTAGGACACACAAGGATACATAGGTTACAGTTCTTGATCTCAAAGAGCTAAGAACCTGGCAAAGAATTAAGCCTTCCCACAATAAAATACTATAGAAAGTTTGAGGAAAGAGTGATGACGTCTCATTGGACTGATCAAAAACACTTCAGGAGGAGTAGCATGTGAGCTGGACTGACCATTTGCAATATGATAGGTTTTTGATTATTCCATATGGGAGTCATGATGAAGAATCAGAAAATTTTGTGCATAAAGCATTTACACTTTTTCGAGTATCTGTTAACCAGAGGGAGACAGGACAAAAATGATGTCAATTGGATTAGACTGGAGGAAAACTTGAATATTTGTTGAGAAATTCACATTTTATTCGGTAGAAAATATACAATGACTTGGGGTTTTTAAGTGTACAAAGTTAAGTATAGAAAAATTAGTCAAATGGGGACATAAAAAATAGATTAAGGAAGAAGAAACTGGAGACACAATCTTCTACCTTAATTTTCAGGATCATTTCCCATCTATACATTGTTAAAACTAATTAAACTGCTTTAATATGAAGCCATACTACAAAAAGCTAAATCTTATGGGTGTTTTCAAAATAATTAAGTGATTAAATTCATTCATTTATATCTACATAACTCATTGTCTAAATGTGCAAGACATGACATAGATTCTAATTTGCAATAGTATGATTCAGTAATTTATAGCTTGTTTAGTTAATGCTGTTCATAATGATTTTTGTGTGGTTAATTATTTCAAGTGATATAAATTTAGTCCTTCTTTACTACTTTTGGTAAACAATAGCATATTTTAAAATGATGGCAGATGTGGCTTTCGTGCTATGAGAATGCTTCATGTAGCTTATGAGTGACAACCTAAATTTATGTGTTGTTAAAATTTAAGGTATAATTAATCTTTTCAGGGAAAAGGAATGCATCGCTTATATGTTGGCAATGCATTAATTCTCCTGGATCATTCTGGAAAACCATAAAGGCAATGGAAGAGGTAAGTTATATGTAAAATTCCAGTTTTCTTTCAAAAGTTGGCTTTAAGCTATGGATTCTCCTACCTTTTGATAGCTTCACAAGCTCTTTTATATTATATAAGTAAAATGTTTAAGTTGACTGCAATATAGCAGGATATATTTTATTTTGGTTTTAAAAATGAACCCACAAAAGTATTTTCTGTTTCTCTAAAATATATTTGAATATTAGATAAATCCTGGTGATGTTTTAAATAAAAACAAATGTTTGACTTTCTTTTCATTAAATTATTTCTTTTTAAAAATATAGGTGTAATTTTAACAGAATTTTCTTAAACTTGAATCAAACGTGGTTTTCAAGCAGTTTTTAAGGATTTGGATAACATTATTGGCTATGTAGATAACTTTTGAGTTTTAATTCTTATCTTTTTCTCCATTGGAAAGGAGCACATTTTCTCCAGAAAATAAGCACAGAAATAAAAACAATCATGAGGCAGTTAAAATTTCCTGTTTTATCTATAAAAGCTAAAAAGGCCTATAATTAACCATTGTGTGTGTGTGTGTGTGTGTGAGAAAGAGATACTTTGGGGAATAAAATGATTTTTATTTTAATTTGAGAAATGTCTTATATTAGAGAGCTTCTAACAGCTATCTATTTTTCACCTATCTTTCAAGAAGATTTGCATGGAATATTTATATATTCTTACTTTCTCACTACTGATTCTGTAGCTTATTGTAATTTTGTTAAAGCAATTCCAAAAAGATGGGACAATCAATAACAGTACCTAATAAAAAGACCAGTACAGAATAGCCACTCAATAAATGCTTTTAGTGGACATAATATTTAGTTATACACTGTTAGTCCTGAAAGAGATTAGCAGACACACAAAATGTCAGTATTGAAACACAAAAGGAAAGTCTTTCGTGATTATATATGAGTGACTATCTATTTACCTATTTATCTATAGATTTATTAATCAATTCTATCTATCTCTTCATATACAATATATTTAATGAGGTTGTTCTATAGAATTAGGAAGAGAGGAAACCAATTGCTATAGTTCAAGCAGGCTATTTTTACAGTGCTAGCAGTCATAATTAGTAATCTTTAAATTTGCTAGCCAGTTTCCACTAGCATATTCTGACTAGAAAAACAAAACAACCACTGGTATAAAAGAGCAAGAGGAGTCATGGTAATTGTTCTTCAGACACCACTATGTTTATAGAGCACAAGCAGTCAGTTAAGAACATGATTTTGAAAAGGAATTATTTCATATTTTATATTATTGTCTCACTAGTTGTGAGCAAACTAAAAGCTGGACAAAGTAAAATAATATGGTTAATTACTACTCATTTTGCTTACTTTAAAAAATTTGAACCGGACCATCAAATGAGAGAGCACCTAATTTCACCTCCCTACTTCACACCCCATCTCAACGCATTATAAAGTCAGTTAATTAAACAGGATACACAAGAGAGAAGTTAATGAGAAAGTAGACATTACAAAGTTCAGGTACTACCAGAGAAACAAAAGGTATAAAAATTTAAAGATGCACTATGATGGTATATAGAGAAACAAAAAAATCTGATGCTGTCAGTTGGGATTCACATCATTATATTCCTGAATTTATAGTAGACCTACCCATATCTTACTATGACATTATTCATTGAAATTCTCTTCTGGATATAAACAGCACGCTTTGAAAATGCAATTTAAAGCTAACCAGATAAAAAATGATCCTTTAAATGATTTTCCCTCAGGCTGTAAATTGACTTGGGAGCCACTCTGTGTACCCAAACTCCAAGTTTAGACAAACATATTTTTCAGACTCTTCTCAAATATTGTGTCTCTTCAAGGGTGTAATAAAAGTCACTCACATGACATTTACAAATCAGTAATTCAGAATATGGTTTTGCTGTCTGAGGCTGCCACTGTCAGGTGCCTCTAAGGTTCTCTTATCAGATTTTGGTAAAGCTACTTAAGTCTCCAAAAAGAGATATAACCTTGTCAGAATTAAAAAGATAATTTGTGTAAATTGCTCAGCAGAGAGTCTTGCACATATTACTGGCCATGTTACTCCCTAATTACAATCCTCTCATGAATGCCCAATATCGTCATAAGGCCCAATACCCATAACACGGCCAAAAGAACGCCTTCGTTTGGGCCTCTGTATACAGTTCTTGCCTTTAGCTCCCAATGTTTTATCTTTCATAGTCTCCCCATTGTTGTCACACCAAGTAGTTGGTTCTTCTTCAAATTTTTCACGCTGACTCAGGCCTCAGTGCTTCTGCTCTTTCTTTATTACCTCTCTTCCAAGAATGAGCCCCTTTCCCATCCTCCAGCCCGTCATGATCCATTCATGCTGAATCAGGGTCTCTTCTCTACGCTCTTATAGCACAGTTCCCATATCTACCTGATAGCACGTGTCATCCAATCTTCTATTTTTTATTTAAATTTTCATTTTATCTCCCACAAATCTAGACTATAAATTACATGAAGACAGAGGCTGTAGAGCTTATCATTACCTTTTTATCGCCAGAGCATCACACAGAGTGTAGCACATATTGTCTTAACACATTTTTTGTTGAGTTAGTAAATATTACACTGGGTTATTGGTAAGTATGGGACCTCTCTGCTAAGGCATTTTAAAGTATTTATCTTTTATAAGACCTCTGAAAGAATTCTAGTCCTGAAAGTGCAATTAGTTCAAATTTCAAGTTAAAACCAAGTCAATATTTTAATATTTAGATAAGAACTTATTGTTTTCTTATTAGATTAGACTCTTCATCTAAAAGTCCCAGATGAACACAAATGACTTACCTAGATTTAGCATTATAAGTTTGTCTGAGAGTACATTTCTGACTTGATGATATAATACTCAAAACTGTCATACTTGTTAAAAGTTAGCTGAATTTCTTGATCTGTGAAATAAGATGCAAGGATGCAATAAACACACCCTGGACAAGACAATGATGTGAGTCCTCCCTGGACAAAACTTACCTTGAATTGCATGTTTGGCTTTGTACCTAGGTTAAGTTTTGATATAGGGACAGCGAAAAAAATAGTCAATAGGAAATAGTAGGGGCACTTTCTGAATATTTTACATTGCTTTTGTTTACAGAGTTTTGCTTTGTGATAATTGCACTCTGCTCCCAATAATTTCATCTCTAGCTTGAAAAGTCAACCGTCTCTGGTAGGATTATAAATGACTATCACTGGCTTTAAACATCTAGGGTATAAGTAATCTTTTTATCCCTTAGTTTTCTCTAATCCGAAACTGTGTTCTTTCTTATTTAGATATGTCAGTGCTCGTCCACTTTTTAGTTAGATATAGTTGTAACAAAAAAGTTCTTATGGATCAACATTGTGCATTACTATAAAACAACAATAAAACACTCTTTCTGTCACATTCAGCGTAGCTTCACTTTCAGTGATAAACCAGAGGAATTATGGCCTAGTTAGCGGTCTTACCATTAGCACTTTATAATTCAAAGGAAAGGACTTGGCCGGATGGTGGAGTAGTTAAAAGCACAGGCCTTGGAAGAAGATGGCCCTCAGTTTCAAATTTTAGCTTTGCTTTCTTACCAACTGCATGAATACAGACAAATTGCTCAACTTTCCTAGGCTTCTGATTTCTCAGAAGTATAATTAGGAAAATAATGCTGGTCTCATTGGATGCTGAAACGTTTAAATAAGATAATACATGTAAAACACTTCACATCATTTTTGGCACTTATGGGAGGCTCAGTAAATGGTAGCTATCATTATTGTTATTCATAAAGAATTTTTATAATAAATTTGCTATTTTTGCATTCTTATACAAATCTAAGTATTTTAACAATGATGGGAACAGATTTTTATTACAATTAGGTATTTGGATATTTTTCCACCAAAGTACACAGCAAAAGCCAGCTGTATTAGCCTTATAAAGATAGTAATAGGATGGATTTCTAAACTCAAAAATATAATTCAATGATAGAGCTGAGTTTAAAATGAATATGACATTTAATGCTATGTAACATGACTTTGGAACACCTCACTCCCCTCGTCTCCCATTTTGGTTTTCAGTACATTGAGGCTATGGAATTAATTTGAGTTTCTAATCAAGCTCATGCATCTATATTTAAAACTTACAATGTGCACTTCAGTGGAGTTTGTCGCCTGATCTCTGTTTTTATTGATCTAAGATAACAGCCAAAGCTACACAATTTTGAACTAACTGCTAACATCATTTGCTCACGGTTTTATTCTCTTCCAAGTTTTCATTAGTATCACATTATGATGCCAAGACTGATGAACAATTAGGCTAACACCATCCACTGAGACTCTATGTTATGGCCTGACTGATGAATTCCGCATAAAGAGACATATTTGGGCCGCATTACAATTGTGATAGAGCAAGGCAGTTCATGGAAATATTTAACGATAGCACTAAAACATTAACTGAAATGACTGTATGAGTATTTACATGAACAGAATTCTGCTTGATGAGACCATTCAAAATTTGGGACATTAGATTTTTTAACTACCAGGTCAGATTCAAACGGTAGTAAAGTAACATCTTACTTTATGTCTTTGTGTGAAACTTACTTTCATCTCCTGTTTCAAATTCAAACTTCTGACTGTAGCCACTGTATCCTGTTGCAGTCCTCACCCGGATGTGAAAAATGTACTTCGTGGCTGGCTTGAGACCCGTGATGATGACACTGGGTGCCTTGGACCTCGTGGAGGAATAGGTGAGCTGCTCGTGCTCCTGGGGACAGAAAAGACGAGAAAGGAAATGAAGCAGTTATTCTACTTTTTCCTAGAAACATTCTAAAGTTAAGCTGGGGAATTATGCTCTGACTTTCAAAATACTGATCAAAAAGTGGTGTAAGCATGGTTTTCCATAATTTAGCACTGACTTATTTACCAATTACTATGCACATGGTATGGTCTTGATTTGAAAATTTACTAAGAAAGATGATCATCTTATATAAACTGCACTTGTATTTGTGGTGCCTTGGATTTCTGATCCAACTCTAAGGAATGGTGGTGGCGTGAGAGCACGTTTACACAGAATGGCAGCTGCATCTTGGACAAAATGGGCACACTGGATCAGACCACACCAGCAGAGTGCAAGGAGCAAGGTGGGAGAATTCAAGTACCCGCTACTCACTTCTACCCGCAGGTAGTGCCAAAATGCCGGCGCTATCCGTGGGTAGACCTGTGGGTGAAAGGAAAAATAAATTAATTGTTTTTTAACGTTTGAAATCTTTTATCCTGAATCAATTGCTTTGTTCTGAAACTCAGTGATTCCCCAGCAGTAACAACTGAAGTTGATTCAACTTTAGACATAAAACGATGACAATTTTCCTTTGAGGGGAAATTGACTCCCCCCCAAAGACAACAGTTTTTTTGTAAAGAGGTACAAGTTACCTAGGGATTATGAGGTGGATTTTGAAACAGTCTGTCTGTGAAGAAACATCGAAGACAAAGTAAGGTATGAAAGACAGCAGGAAATCAGGCAGGACTGGAGGCTTAATTCCCAGTCACTTGCAAGTAACTGCCAGACCATCTCTCCCCACTAACAGGAACCACAGCTAACTGAACACTCTAGTCATTCAGGGTCTTTTAAGTGGGCTGTCTTGTCCACCACCTCAGAACAATTCACCTGTGCACATAAGAGACAGTGCACAATATGCTGGTGGTGGGGATACATTAAACTCAGTACTGTTTTTGTATAGTGTTATTGTTCAGTAACTTTATAATGGTGTTTTAATACGGTATTTGAAAAAAAAAACCCTTTATTTCTATGAACAACTCTTCTAAATTCATAGATCAAATTAGGCCACCACGCCCTTGAGTTACAAATCTAAAGACAGAGATTCTCAGAACTGGAAGTGACTTACAAGATCATTAACTGAATTACTGATTTGATCCTTAAATTCTATCTATAATATTCCCATCAGGATTTATTTTCACCTTTGTCAGAAAAATCTCTGTTGTTCAAGAGACTTTCCAGACTAATAAATAACGTTATAAAAATCTATGCACGTGCAGAATGTGTCAAACTGCATTTATTGACTGGTGATGCTTTAAGATTTAAAACTATGAAAATAATTTCCCTTAAGCTATTTTTGAGAAAAGAATCCTTTTCTTAAAGATAAATTTTAAACTGTATGGCCTTTATTTGTCAGAACTTTATATGCTAGATACTTATTCTGTGTCAATTGAGTAACTGAATTCCCCATCTATACCCCAAATAGAACTGTTTATTAAACACAAAGTACAAAGTAATAAATGAATTAACAATAGCAACATTTTAAGTAGAAAAGACAAAACAAATTGCAACATACATTTATCCCTAGGTAATTTTCAGATTAGAAAGTAAATAAATATCTGCCTACCATAAAATCCAATGAAATAAAGTCTATAAAATCATTGATGGCAGTCATTATCTGCTAAAAGAAGAGGCTTTCTAAGATCAAGGCCTCTATAATTAGAGGGCTTAACATCCATATTGCGGACAAAAAAATGTGTACTACTAGAAGAGATAATATTGTTTGTGGGAGAAATTTGCAAAAAACTATTGGATTGTTTATTCTCATATACCAGAGGAGAATATTCCACCTCTCCCAGAATTTTCTGCAACATGAGAGTTATGGTGTACTTTGAATAGTGCTTCATAATATAAAATTATGACTAAGAGACATTTAAAATCCTGCAAAAAGAATTTAATTTCATCCTTAAAGAGAGGAGATACAGATTCAAAAATTTACTCTCAGAATGGCCTCATAATAATTACACATTATATCTTGGTTGCCTCACCTAAAAACATAGCTAAATAGTAATTTCTTACTCAGTAAAGTTACAGGGAGCAAAGGACACCTTTTGCAAATAGCTTATGGCATGTCTGTTGTTATACAGAAGTGTATGTGTAGCTACATCCCTGGAATAAAAATCACTAAGTAGGAAGTGTGCTTACATGGTTCCTCAACCTAAATCACAGCAGCATGGTGGCTGCTGCCTTGTCTTACATATTCCCACCTCTGAGAGGGCCAAAGAGAGCTCAGAAAGCAGAGTCAGGGGAGTCCTTCCTTCCAGTGCACAGCAGCCCTCTCTCCTGCTGTTTTCAAGCTCTACTGTCTAGGAACTTTGGCTAATGGCCTTTCTGCTGACATATCAAAGTAGCTATCACCAGATAGAGACAGTGCTTTGCCACAGAGCCATCTAGATTGCTTTATTTGCCCAGGTGGGCTCAATTCTGAACATGCTTGAATAGGGTGTGTGTGAAAATTTTTCTAGAGTTTGTACCGTAACAGAATTGCTATTTGTATGATACTTATGTCTTTAATTTTGCTAGGTAATACATTCCATTGTTCATAAAACTCTATTACATCTGTTTTTCATCTTTGCTAAATGGTAAAACCCTTTTCTCACTCTTAGCATTATTTATTTTAATACTTTCTTTTTTTTCTTGATCAAACTTTTCCAGAGATTTGAACCAACTTTTGGCTTTATCTATTGTTTCTTCATTTTCTATTTCACTTAATAAGTGCTCTTATTACAAATTATTTTCTTTCTTCTTTGCGTTAATTATGTTGTCTTTTAACTTCTTACATTTCATGCTTAACTCACTAATTGTCAGTATATTTTTTCAAATATATTTTAAGTCTATAAATTTCACTCTTAAGTACCACATAACTGTACTCCATAACTTTTCATGATACATTGTCAATCAGCTCTAAGTATTCACTAATTTCCAGAAATGCAGTATCTTTTTAGTCTTTGTGGTAGATTTAGGATTATTATTTGTACACTTTTAAAGGTCAAGACAGGTTGTCAGGCAGTAAATAAATGACATAAAGTGAAGCTCCCAAGGCATTATCCCACGGGTTGCAAAGCACACTGGACAGTGGAGGCTCATTGCTGAGAACACTGGCAGTCTTCTGCACTAATGTTTGTTGGCTGAATGTGAAACAGCCTTTGCACTACTTGGATGGGCATGAATAATAGCACCAATTGTGGAAAAAAAGCATGTAGTAGCAATACATTTTAACATACTGCTATGTATATCATTTCCTAAAATAAATGTGTATACAATTTCTATTTTATATATTTGTAGCTACATATATTAAAACCATAGTTCAGAACTAAATAGTGTAAACGCAAGGCATTCATTGTCAAACAGAATATGCACGTATTGTTCTCTAGAGATATAAACTTTTACTTCGGGTCTCTTCTCAAGGGCAGATCTTGCAGCTTAGACTCAGGAATTGCTCTTTCCTAGCTGCTGAGAATCTAGGCTTTCCTGGGAGTCTAATCTTATTGTCACATTGAACCTTTCATTTGCCTAAAATGCTGAATCTAAGCTTGTATCTATTGATGTCAACTCTTCATGTATATATCTCAATGTCTTTCATTTTTAAACAGTTTACAATTTAAGTCTATTACTCTTAAACATGTTATTTAAGAAAATATTTTAAATCTTCAAATGAATAGATTTTGGTGGTGAGATGGGGGAGTTTTTTAATTTTTTGATTTTGTTGTGTGATTTTCAAGGAATAATTCAAAGAATGATGGAAAAATTTTATACTATCTGGTTCCTTCTATAGTTATTTCAATGTATAGCAATATATATCCCCAAGTAGACTGCTATTTCCTCAAAAATGTGACCTATATTTCCCTTAGAAAACAAAACAAGAAAGCAAAGGAGTGCTCGATGCATGGTGTTTAATAAATGTCTATGATTGATCTTCACAGAGGAATACCTAGATCACTTAACATGTAGTCACATATCATTGGGAACTGGGCTACTAAAACTGCTGCTCCAAAGTAGAAGCACAAATTAGGATGGTTCCAGCTCACAGTGATTCTCCTGTGACCAGATCTAAGTTAACTGCACCACCAGGGGAAAATGGGGATAGTGTCCCAACAAGCTGATTTCTCCGAAGATAAAAGCTAGCTAGAATGATTAGAGATTTCTCCTCCAATGAGACTGAATCCATGAAGGGACGATACAGAGAAAGAACTGCACTGAAGTTGAATAACCTCAGCTTTTCTGGTTGCTGACTTCCAGAGTCTAGGACATTCTGCTCTGCCTTGGATTCTACATTTTGACACCCATAAATAATCATCAGAGTTGGATTTTGTTGGAGGGAACCAAAAGAGTTGTTTTCTTTTCTCACATTCATTTAAGTACATAAGACAGAGTTTCTAATTTGGGGCAAGAAGGGGTTAACAAGCTATTTGGTAGGGTGTTCTAAGTAGTGGGTAAGGTGTTCTGAAATATTTTTAGGTAAAAACTGGCTATTGCTATGATAAAATTATAAATTAAGTGTAAGCAAGAAAAATGTAGAAGTAGATATTCTAAGTACACAACTACTTTCTGACTGCACTTTTAGAGAAGTATCATTTACCATGGCTATAATTTACTCTAATCAACTCTTGATTATCCCCAGTAACCCAAAATAAGAGATAACCCTAAATCACTTTTAAATGCATTTGTGACTTTTTTTCTTATATTCCTTCCAATGTGTATCTTGTTTCACCTAAAATGAAAATTAAATGCATTCCTTGAATGTTATATGTTGAGCAATAGTAGGAGATGGCCTCAAAGTACACCTGATGGGAGAATGATACAGACCTAGAATTAAGCATTCACAATTGATTTTCAGAAAACAGATAACTTATAAGTAGATAACTGACTGCTTGAAATAGTGGTTAAATTTACTGTTAGGGAGAATGGCTAAATTATTACAATGCGACCTTTACAAAACTACTAGTGCTAGGATGAGTCCAGTGGTGTCCTAGTTGTAGTCAATTCACCTATGAAAAATGCAAAGATTATACCACTTCAAAGGGTCAGGCTTTTCGTAAGAAAAAAAGCAAAATAACATGTAAAATCCTTTTACAGGCTCCAGCAGATGTGTTTAGTATTATTTCTTTCTTTTAGGAGTCATTATCAATAGGTGGTACATTTAATCTAGGGCAATAACAGGCTTGTGCATTGAGGTAATTCTGCAGATGCTGTGAGAGGTCTTTCAAAAAATTTTGTATGTGTTTTGCTTGCCTGTTAACCTTTATATTTTCACTGCTTAATGCAGTGTGCTTAGCATTGTAGGCTCCCATGATATATTAGCCAAATATATTGAATAAAGAAATTAATGAATTAATTGCTCTATAAGTTTAGCTTTTAAATTATACATATTGTTATAGCAATTTAAAATTAGTTTGCATAAATTAATGGTAATTCAAATGAGAGATGAGAAAAATTGTTTAGCTGGCTTATGGTACTTCCACAATCAAAGTGCAATAATATTATGTCAGTATAGCTGGCTTGTTTTCTTTGGAACATTGTCGGGAAAAGCCAAAATTTTACTTGCCAAAAAATGTTTTGCAAAACGGTATGCTTAAAAAAAACTAAGATTTGTGCTGAAATATCTTTTAATACATATTTTAAAAAATATTTATTCACTTTTAATTTTCCCATCTGTCTTCATGTAACCTACCTTTGTACAGACGGGATATAGAGATTTCTTCTGTGTTCTATTACTCTATAAATATTTATAATGGTGTATAGCTATTCTCTCAGTATAGCTCAAAAATTTCTTAATGATTTTCTTAAAGTATATCACAGACAAACAACAACTTTAAATTCATCATTCATTCTTAAGGATTTTGATAACCTATAAGAATTATAAAAACATGCATAAATTTGGTAATAAAAAATAACATACAGATAGAAAAAAGGAGGGAATATATGTAGAATAAAATATATATTTAAAATTCATATTTACCTAAGTATTGAGGATAGATAAAATTATTTTATCTAAAATGGGAGAAATGATAGGAAACAATCGTTATAAGAATATTTGAGAGTTACATTTGGTTTAAACTAAACATTTTTAGAAAAGTTTACAAATTCCTGCTTATGTCAAATAGTTTGGGTCAAATATTAAAATAGCTACATAAAAGCTAGTTAAAAATAAACATTTATCATAAAATTAGGATAGTTATCAATAAATGCCACTGAGAGAAAAAAATACATGGCATCTTTGGAAACATTAATATACATATGTTGACATCTTCAAACATATATGGTATTCCAATTGTCAAACTGAAAGTTTTTGGTTAAATCGTTGGAAGAATATGGCTGAATGGAGTGGCAAAAAACTAGAAAGGCAACACATGCACTGTGCTTTGATTAATTCTTCCTAATTGTGGAATGTGGATTAGAAAATAAAACTAGAAGTAATAACATGTTTTTTATAAAAGAAAAATATAGAGGAGTTATATTTTTTCACAACGGCACTCACTGAATTATATGATAGGTAGGAAAAATAAAGAAGAGCAGAGAATAAGTGTTTAAAAATGAAATAACTAGACAGTAAATGCAAGTGCCTGGCCTCCAAAACTGCTCCTTCATTGCTAGATATTCTGACAGAATTAAAGTAAATAATAAGGAAGGTAAGATTTATAGATAAGAATACTAAGAGTAATAAAGAAGGCAGAATTTCACTAGAGTGAAATGGCAGTAGAATATTTTTAAAAAATGCTCTGTGGAAAAATCTCCACTGAAAAACAGTATCATTTGTGAATACCAGGTAAAGTCTTAACATTTGTCCAAATCAGCCACAGAACATGGTGTTATAAGAGCTGCTTCTTGCAAAGAAAAGGAGGCAGAAATTCATTTAAATATACATGCATGAGAATGCCTCAGTCTCAGTTAGAATAGGAAGAGGACTCTTTCTGAAGATTTATTTTTCATTTTTAGCTTTCCATGTAAATGTATTTTGTCACCATGGTGAAATTTTAATTTTTTGTTATATTTGGTGATGGGTCTTTATTGTGATCTGATGACAACTATATTTGTTTTGTTCAAAACTGAAACAAAAATATCTGTTAAAATTGGTCTACAAAGCTACAAAGCATAATTTAGATTTCAAGGAATACAGCCCCATCCCCTCAAAAGAGAGATTTTAAACTTAAAGCTTTCTTTGTAAGTGGTATCATCTTGACTTGAAAAGCATCCCATTATACTCCAAATAACTCAGTATTTTCAGTTAATGATCTAAAGCAGTCACTGGCTTTGAATCTTCTCAGAGGACTGGTGATATTAAGATGTGCAACAAGTGAATGCCTCAAGATTTATAATAAAATACAATAAAATATAGATTTACCAAGATACTGTGACTAGAAATGGAATAATATCTCATCACTGAAACAAAATAAGTAATATAATACTAGTAAACAGATTGTAGCTTCCCATAGACCACACACACAGAGAAACACCCTATATAAACTAGTTTTCAAATCAAATTAGAAAGAGAAAAAATTACCTACCACAAGGCAGTAAGTTAAATTTAGGGTAAAAGAAAATATAACCTGGACCACAGTGAAGAAGCCTCTGTTCTTTGGTTATGGTTACAATGTTGCCCATTTTAAGTATTTATGCAGTTTGTACTTGGGGAATTTCTGGTGTTAGTAATGGACACTTTTTCCTTGGACACGCACAAGTCTCCTTATTTTCAACTTAGATAATTTGATCTGTATAATTTTATTTTATTTGTAATGAACACATTGGCACAACCCAATGTATATTGCAGATTCAAAGAACTGAAAACTTTCTCAGTGAAAGTTGTTTTTTTGGTTTTACTTTCATAAATTTACTACTTTTTTTTTACCCTGTAATATCTCCAGACACAATTACATAGACTGAATTTTTAAAATTTCATATACATTCAAAATTAATAAATCTGTTTTGACCTAGTACTGAAGAAATTTATTTTTAAATTAGTACAATTAGAAACAAAGCATATAATGTAATGTTATGTTGACCTAAAGTCAAGTAGTACAGTGAGTTAAAGATGGTGGCTAGTTATTTTACACTCCTCTCAACGAAGAGTCAGGTCTGTGTCGCTGCCCCTTGAATCTGGTCTAGCCTGTGACTGATATGACCAATAAAGAGGTTACTTGTCCAGTCCCTAAGAAAACTGGCAATTTCCACTTCTGGCTTGGGGCTCTGCATTGCAGTCTAAGATGTATGACTAGCCTGACTGTCAAACTATGTAGACTCCCAAGATAGCCACATGGAGGAATCTTGGAGAGTGGAGTGGAGAGGTGGGAGAGGAGAGAGGGAGGGGAGGGAGAAAGGGATGACGATGCGACCTTATGCACAGCCATTCCTCAGGTGTCCCAGTCCCTAGCCTATTTCCTATCATCCTAACTGAGGTCCCAGAAATTGTGGGGCAGAGATGGCTGCTCCTGCTGGGTCCTGTTCAAGTATCTGACCCACAGCTTCATGAGATGTAATACTTATGAATTGTTATTTTTAAGCCACTACATTATGGGGGTAGTCCGTTGTACTGGAAGAGGTAACTGAAACAAATAGATTGACCATTGATAAAAGAAAACTTCACATATTGAGATATAGGGAAGTCATTATGGCTTAAATATATATGAGTTAACTTAAATTTTATGCTAACTAAAATAGCCTGCTTGTGGCCTATCAAACATACACTGTATATCTGCTTTAATTATTAAAGAAAAGGGCATACTGACCAAAAGTAAAATTTATCCCAGTTAAATATTAAATGCTCCTCTTCCTGGAGCACCAATCACCACTTTGATGATAAGACGCCCTTCCCAGGTACCAAGTCCATACTGACTTGCTGTGTACGTGCTAAGTGCTGGTCTGTTATTTTATTTTATTTTTTTTTACCTTTGAAGAAATGTAACCCTAACTTGTTTAATGTTCTTTGTTCTAACAAGATATAAAACTGTGCTGAAAACCCTGCTTCTCCAGAGCAGTTTCTCAGAGTAATCTAGTCCTCAGTTTGGCTCAAGTAAAATTCTTTTATATTCTTATTATTGATTGCTTATTGATTATTTTCATTGACACCATTAACCTGCATTTCACAGACTTCAACTAATATGGAAAAGTTTTGATTCTATT
Organism: Camelus ferus; assembly: GCF_009834535.1. NCBI lineage: Eukaryota > Metazoa > Chordata > Mammalia > Artiodactyla > Camelidae > Camelus > Camelus ferus. The sequence continues at coordinate 38,659,315 of NC_045696.1, read as the reverse complement.
TTTTGTCACTAGATTGGCTGATGGTATTTTGAAGATTCTGTCTTAACATATAAAACTTAATCAACTTAAACATTTCAATTATCTAATTTTTTTGAAAAATCAGATAATTTTTAAGCCTGAAATGACAGGTTAAAGTAGTCAAAATAAATCAATTAGAGGTATAAACAGAACATATACAGCTAAAATCTTTTAACGTTAACACCTCATAGTACTTAATGTTGCAGCCTCTATAAGCACTCCCAATACCCAGAAAATCCTGTTACTCTGTGAGGCCTTACAAATGACAAGACTGAGATACTCAATAAATTGGTCACTCAATAAGTTGGTGATAGAGCTGGGATTTGAATCCAGGGAGTCCAGCTCTGGATTCTATGCTGCCACTTATTACGCTATATAGCTTCCAATACCAAGTATCTCAATACAGACACATATCATTAGAAACTTTATATATTAAGTATGTTACAGTTTATATTCCCTTTTTACTAATATATTGACAAACACAGAGGAAAAGAAAAAAGTTAATCTATATTTTATATATTACAAATAATCCACAATCCTAATCAGAGTATAAGAACATCTGATGTTCAAAGTGCTCAGTCTAACAAATGTGTACATAGATTATATTTTGTTACTATTTCATGGGATTTTATACCACTGGTGGGCTCCAGACAAGTATTTACTTCCTCTTTTTATAATATAAGGCAAGAGACTCATTAGCAAGAATGAAACTGTTATTTCTTTTATCACAACAATTAAAATTAGTATCTAAGCTCATCTATGAAGGCAAACTAGAAATAGTAAGCCAAACTAATTTCTTTATTTGAACATTCTTCAACATTTCCATCATAGTGAGTTTAGGAAGATATCTGTGCTACAGATCAAAAAACTAAGAGCTTCTCAAGGCTTTACACTGAGTATACTAATTCTGTTATAGTTTGAACAGGATATTCTACATTCAGTGATAAACTGATGAACTTACTAATTAAAACACTGAATTGGAATTTGGAGATACAGTGCTGTCTTTCTGTGACTCACAGACAGAGGAACTTGAGCATGTGATAATATTACAGAGCCACAGCATAGTCAGATTAAAAAATCAACAAAACCCCTCAGCTCCATCCACCTCACAATACAGTTCTGATGTGTCAAATAAGAATGCACACAAAAGTGAATTCTAAACTGGAACTGGAGCATCCTCGTCAAATACGAGATGGAATGATTATTGTTGTCGATGTTGTTAAATAGATGTCTATGTAGTTGGTGGGAACATCTGTCACTTAGACTAAGACATAACATTTTAATAATGAATTATATTCTGAGTTAGTGAATGGGAACTGCATTGGTTATTTAGTAAATTAATCACTCACAATTATAGAAACTTTCATATTTTAATTCCATGTCGGTGAAGCTACTAGAATAAGTCAGCTGAATGCCCAGGAGTCTGATCCTTACATGATTAGTGGTGCAGTTGAATCCGTGGGTGAGAATAATGCCAGTGTCTAAAAATTTCTTCAGATGACATATCCTCCTTTAGAGTTAGTTACTTGGGCCTCAAGTCAATCATTTACATTTGTGGGCGGGACCAGTTGACTAGTTATTAATGTAGCTCTCATTGGTACAATGGCACCATGTTGAGATTAAAAAGAGGATTTATAATAATCCTGAATGTGACATGTTTCAGGAACTAAGAGGCACTATACCTCTGTCAGCTACCTCCACCTATTTGCTATGCATAGCAGTAAAAAAAAAACCACTGTGCTAACCAACAATTGAACTAAGTTGTCAGAAAGACTATATGGCAGTTTTTTAAAAATATGGGGCTGTTAAATATGCTAAAGTAAAAATGTTATGATGCATGATCCACTAAATAGGAGGAAAATTACCAAGAAGTTGTTGATAGCAGCAGCTGTAATAGCTGTACACATTCAGGCATAACTAAATTAGAAAGATTTCATTCATCCACCTGCTGTGATCTACTCCACGAAATCACAAGAATCGAGGGACATATGGAAATAATGATTGCATTGATTGCCTTCTTTAAATGTCCTTGTGTGAAATAGAAGGATCAAACACAGGGTCTGGGAGCAATTTGCCTTTGCCAACTGAAATGTAGCCAAAAACAATTAATTTATATTGCACTCAACCATGAAGAACTGCAGAATACTTCCTCAGCTAAAACTTCACATTTTGTAATTACAGACTTAATGATTTTCTCTTACTAAAGGCTTAAGGAGTATCTAAATTAATTATAATATTTTTACTTTTTAAATCATTCTGTGGAAACGTTGATATTTCTAACAATATTTAAGTCATTAGTTTCTAATTAAAATATACAGATACATATAGCAACATAAACCTGTTTTTTCAGCATGTACACATTGAGACAAAATTTTAAGAATCAGCTATCTAAAGAAACTCAAGTAGTATAAATATTCACCAAGAAAGTTAAAGACATTAAAGAAAAACAACTTTTCAAATGTTAAAACACTAGTAATAATGAACTTTTCTACTTTTCCACTGATATATTCAAGTAAATGGACAGATGTCTATCCTTATTTATTTTCCCCTAAAAAACCAGATCAGTATGAATTCTACAAGGTCACTGCAAATAACATGATATTAAAACACAGCCAAATTCTGTAGCAACATAAATGTTTTTATGAGCAGCAGGTGTATTCTTTGAAAGACTGTAAAGCTATTAACAGCTCAGTAAGGAGTACATAATAATAGGCCATTAACTCAGCCTCCCTTAGAAGAGTACTGAGGAAGGACATTTTGAAACCATTAAGATAAATGCATTTTAAAAAGTAGCCAATATGAATGCTTTATGAAGAGAGGTTCATTTAAACTTTATCTCATTAAAATAATGAATTTCTTGATTTGAATACACTCATTCAAAAGACTTAATTACTCTGAATAAAAATCAAATCATAATTTTGAAACCAAATATGTTCTAGTCAAAAGTACTCGAAAATGAAATCTAAGTTATTTTATTTTTTGCAAGTTCCAGAATTTATTCCAACACAAATCCACAATACCTAGCACAGGTATCTGCCATCTAAGAGTTTAGTAAGCCTTTTTTCATGAATGAATGCATGATGTCCTAAGATATTTTATAAATTTTTGACATTTGTTGCTTACCTTAGAAAAATTATTTGTGATTTAACTCCGATGAGGACACTTCTAGGTATCTGTTTGAGTCAGAGAAGTTTTGGTTTTATTAGTTTATTGGAACTGTTTTCTTCTATAGTTGCCTCACTCATTAAATCATTTGAAATTTTCTTTAAATTTAAAAAGAATGAGGATATTAAAATGTTTCTGGTTACAGGTTATTTGAGGCATAGACTATTTTATGATGCCCAATAAACTACATCCACTTTTTAATTTTTTATTGTTTTGAATAAGAATTTTATAATGAATTATTTAATTTGATTTGGATATAAAATCATGCAATATTTGAAAATTAATAAAATAGAGTAAAACATATTTACTTTTATTTTTTTCCTTCCCTGCCTCAAATTCATGCTTCAGTGAAATAAACAAAACTACACATCAGAATGGCAGAGTTATTTAATAAAAATGTTGGAGTAATTTACTTTGGCATCGAGGATTATTTTTCATAGTCCTTATTGTGAAAGTAAAGAATAAAGGATAAAGTTGAGAAAAGAATACATACATCATTTTAAAATAGTATTTTCTTAATATAAAGAGTTTGAGAGAGCTGAAGAAGTAAACATTTTTGTTTTTGTAATTTCCTCACTTGGCAGCAGCAGTTTGACTTAGAAGATCATTTCCCAAAGAGTTTTCTATGAAACATTATTTCCAAGGAATGTGTCGTTATGGCTAAAGAGAAAAACGTCTTATGATTGTGTAAGTTTGAATCTTCTGGGAAGCAGACTGAAAGTGATGGTGAAAGTGAAGATATTTATGGAGGAAAATACCTGTACAGGGTAAATCTGTGTAAGGAAAGGGATCAAGTAGGCAAGGAGAGCTTTCAGATCACAGTGCATGTCTGATTCCTGTGAAAAGAGAGAAGTGAAGAAATAGGATTGGGTTGAAAATGCCTCAGCACAACCCTGAAAGTCTTGGCCAGGCATTTGGGAGCCTCAAACAGGTTTTGCATTTGTCAAGAAAGGCCTGGCGCTAGTACCAGGGGCTCAGGAAGAACGATGGAAACTAAGGGGAAACTCCCTGCAGCAGTTTCCCAAAGGGAGATATTGTGCACTCTCACGGCCGCCACCAAGGTCAAATAAACTTGGAAAGCACTAGGTTAAATAAAATTAAGTAGGTTAATTAAGCAGGTTTTCCCTGAGCATTTAATTATGCCCATGTGCTTTGTTAAACTACAGAGGTGGAAGTATACATGCTGAATTTTCCAAATTGACTTGATACAACCCTATGGTGATTTAAAAAACCACCTATGGAGACTAGCTCTAGAGCACATAGTTTGGGAAATATTAGTTTAAAATATACTAAATTAATACAAATTCTGAGCTATCAGGAGCAATGGCACACAAACTATTTTCTGTCTCAACGATACTATTAACTTAGATTTAGCTCCGTTTCTTCCTATTCAATCCCCTACCTCTTTCACAGAAGTATTTACTAACTTGAATTTTGTGTTGATCATACATCTTTGCTTAAAAAATGGGTTGTCACACCTGTTGAGTATATAAATGATATATTGTTTAGCTTTGTATGTTTTCAAGCTTTCTACAAATATGGTAATACTGTTTGTAGTCGTCTGAGACTACATTATGTTTCTAATGTTTATGATATTGTGGCATTACATTTGTTCATCATGTTCATTTGTACATTATGCTCATGTATATTCGTACATAATGTTCATTTACTTTCACTAATATACATTACTTGTTTCAATATACAATTTATTTACATCTCCTGAAAACAGAAATTTGGATTTTTTTTTTTGAACAATGATTCTTAAACATCCTAGGGAATTTTCTTGACCACATACGTAAGATTTTTAGGGTATACACAGCAGAAAAATTGCTGAGTCACTGGATATGAGAATGTAAAACCTGATAAAATTATTTTCCAAAATGATTTACCAATTTACACTGCAAATGTAAGAGTTCCTATTGCTCTATATCATCTCCAATTTTTAGAAATGTCAGATTTCTTAATTTTTGCAATCAATATGTGTAAAATTTTATCTCATTGCAGTCTTAATTCACATTTTTCTTATTACTAATAAAGTTGAGCATCTTTTCTTATACAGGTTGACATTTTCTACTGGGTTGTTCTTTTTCTTGTTTTGCAGGATTTCTTTATGTATTTTGGACAATTGTATACATGGCAGCTATTTTCTCCTAGTTTGTGGCTTATCTTTATACAGTCTTAATAGGATCTTTTGAAAGAATGAGTTCTCAAAATGAATGTAATCAAAGTTACTGTTTTCTTTTATGCAAGGATTTGCATCTCATTTATGAAATCTTTCCCTTACTCAAGGTGCAAAAGATATTATTCCATACTTTTCTTTTAAAATGTAAAAAGCTTTTCCCATCACATTTATGTCCTTAAAATATTTAAACTTGATTTTCATAAATGATTTGAGGTAAGGATCCATTTTCTTTTTCTTTTTTTCTTTTATTCCATTATAGATTGCCTGGCACCAGGAAATGAATAAGACATAATAAGATATACTTTTCCTACTGATCTGCAATCCACCAATATCATATGTTTAAGGTCCACATGTGTGTAGGTCAGTTTCTAGGTTTTTTATTATGACACATTGGTCAAGATGTTTCATTCACAGCAATATCACTCAGCCTTAATGACTATACTTTGGAGTAATTCTTCAATTCGTCAAGGCATGGAACCCTGACTTAATTTCATTAGCAATGTCATGCTCATTCGGTCCTCCCTTTTTCTTCTTTGCTATATCAATTTAGAATCAGTCTGTCAATTTCTACAAAAAAAACTTGCTGGAATTTTTATTAGAATTGCACCAAGTCTACATATCATTTGGGGGAAAAGCAACCTCTTTTTGATAATCTCTCTTATCTTTGAACGTCAACTCTCCATTTATTTGAGTGTTTTTAAATGTCTTTCTATAAAGTTTTAAAACTTTTGCATATACTGAAAAATATTTTAGATTTATTCCCAAATATTTTACAGATGATGTTGCTATTGTAATGTAATTCCTTTAAAAACTGTATCTTCTTTTTGCTACTGGTATGCAGAAATATAATTGAAGCCAGGCACCCTGCTACAATCTTATTATTTAAACAATGTGTATGTAAATTTGGTGAGAATTTCATATTGTGTGGGATAATGTGAATTTTCTTTTTACAATTCATATGATTTTATTTATTATTTTATCTTTATCTATTGAAATGGCTACATCCTACACTATTTATTAGAAGCAATATTAATAGGCATTTTATATAGTTCCCATGTTTAGGAGATTTAGTTTTAACATTTCCTCATGAAGAAGTATATTTGCTTGATTTTAATCACCTTAAGGAATTTATATTCTTATTTCTCTAAGAATTATACTCAAGAATAAATATTAGATATCTAATGCCTTTTCTGCATCCAGAGAGAGCTTTCTCCCTTAATCTACTAACATGGTAAATTGCATTTATAAATTATCTACTGTTAACACCATCATGCATTTCTGAAATAAATTAGTCATTTTTTTGGTTTTCTACTTTTATAATCTGCTAGATTATTTGGTTAATATTTAGTCTACAATTTTGTATCTATGTTTTTTCTCAGTGAGATTTGCCTGCAGTTATTATTTCTTCTGCTCTCCTATCTCAGTTAGGCGTTTATTCTGGTGATATAGAATAACTTTCAGATAATTCTCTTTTGTTTTCTGTTCTTAGGAAGTGTTTACATATTTTTGGAATAATGTGTTTCTTGATAGTTTGGTAAAATGGCATTTAAAACCATCTAAAGCCAGAAACTCTTAATTTTAGAACAAGTTTTATCCCGTTTCAAATTTATAGATAAACAACTATTTAAATAGTTATTCAAGTTATCTATTGCTCCTTGGGCCAAATTTAGTAAATGACATTTTAATGAAATTTTTGTTTTTGTTCAATGCAAGGTTTCACATTTATTTGCATAAAAAGCTGACCGTAGTAAATTCATTATCTTTTCAGTCTCCTACAATATTTGTTATTCTACCCCCATTATTATTATCATTAATTTTTAGTTCCTATTTCTTTCGTTTTGATCATCCTATCTAAATTTTATATAATTGATCATCTTTTCAACTTTTGGTCTGTTCATCTCTATTGTATCTTTGTTTCCTTTATTTCTATTTCTGCTCTTGTAATTATTTCTTTCCTTCCACTTTCCTTGGATTTATTCTTTTTTCCCTTTTGCTAAATTTATAAGTAGAATACTTAGAGGTTTACTTTTTAAATTTTATTATTTTATAATATGAGAACTTCTTTCCACTAATGAACACATTTCCATTTATGAACTGCTTTCCCATAAAGAAATTTATGATTTCTTTTTTGACTCATGTATGCTATTTTTATCCAGTATTTGAGTTCTCTTCTTGAAATATTATTATTTCATACAGGTAATGTTTGTTCAGATTTATGTATATGCTTACTATTTAATTTATTCACTTCTTGCTTCTTACACTATTCTTTTGAAATCATTTTCCTTCTTACTATCCCTTAGGATTTCCTTTAGGTAGGACTTTTAGTGACAAACTCTTTTTATTTATGTCTAAAAGTCGTATTTTACCTTTGTTCTCAGATGATTCTGGGTTGATAAATGTTTTCTATCAAAACTTTGAAGGAAGTATTCTTAAATTTTCTGTTTTCTGTTGTGCTAAGAAGTCTGCTTTAATTCTAACTATTGTTCCTTTGTCAATTGTTCCTTAGTCTATATGTTTAACTAACTTTAAAACTGCCCCCTTTTTCTGTATCTCTTTTATATTCTGCAATTCTACTATACAATTCATGCATTCTATACATCTAGAAACATGAGTTCTTATTTTTCCTATTTTGGATATGTCATGCTTTGTGGATTCACTGGTTCTAGAAAATTTACAGCCATAATTCATGTATTACACACTCTCCATTCATTCAGTTTGTTCTTTCTTCAAATCCAGCTCAGAGTATATTAGATATTGTTATTCTATCTTCCACATCTCTTTATTTTTCTTTTATATTTTCCTTCTACTTGTCTCTTTGTTTTGCTTTCTGGGCAATATTTTCATATATATCTTCAAGTTTACTAAATGTCTCTATTTATTATTTATCATATGTGTAAAGATACATAATGTGTAACTTTTTAAGCCATTGGTTGCATTTTTTCTTACAATATTTATATTTTTTCATTTTAGAAGTTCTATTTTCCCCCAATCTGCCTATTCTTCTTGTCTTTTTCTCACTTTCATGATCGCATTTGTTATTTTTTTAACATTCCATATATAGCTGTTCTATGTATGATTCTTTAACATATGCAGTCCTTGGGATTCTAAATCTGTTGCTGATTGTTTCTGCTGATTCATTCATGTCTTGCTTTTTCCTGTGCTTGGTGTTATTTGATTGTGATATTATTGCCTGATCATAATTTGTGGTGTCTTTGAGTCCTAAATTTTGAAAGCTCTTCTCCAGAAAGAATTTACTTGTACATCTGTGAGTAGCCAGATGGCATCACTTTAGTTTCTCTTGAGCTAGCTTAAGACTGGAGACCCAGGATCTATTCCCCGTTTTAGCTGGTGGTCCAATACTTTCATCCTGATAGTGATGCTTTCAGACCATCTACTCTCAGACAAAGTCCACTGCACGAGAATGACAGCTGTTTCTCCTCCATTCTCTCTCTTGCTCTCTTATTGGACAGGGAAAGGTGAGTCCTTGAAACTTTCTTTTAGCTTTTGCAAGATAAAAATTACTGTCAAGAGTATGTCTTACTCATCCCTTCTTATCTTGCAAAGAAAGATCCTTTCAGAATACCTACTCTGGCATCATTCTAAAAGCCAATAAACCACTTTCTACCAAGCTATGTGACATGGCACTTTTTTTTTCAATTAAAATAAACATAGGAGAAAATAAAATGGAAGTTTAAGAGTGACAAATCATCATTAGTACAATCACTTATTCCTCAATTTTTATTTAATTATTACACTAAGTTTATCAAAGTACTGGTTGCTGGAGATGCAAAGATGCACCAGATACGATCCCCAAAGGACTCATAACCTAACATAGTCATAGAAACGTCTGCAGAACTTACAATTCCCTTTTGTCCCTACAGAATCTTCTTCACATAGTAATTGACATATATGCTTAAAATAAAGTTATAATTGTTTTAAATATACATTTAATCATGGCATACATTTCCTTAAATACTTTCTATTTTGAAATAATGTAATATTTTGTTTTGGACTCATTCCATGCTAAATATTTTGGGAAATTAAATTTATGAATCAAATGCACTATTATTATGATTGCAAACATTTTAAAGAAAGACATTTTAAAATACCTCTTTTTGAGCATTTAGAAAGGAACATAAGCGAATAAGAGCTATAAAACTGATTTCTTTCCTAAGGGTAAAAAATCACTGAAAGTTAATATGGTATTAATGAAAGACATGAAAATATTCTATAATCATGAAAGGCAAAAAGTTTTTAGTGAGAGTTAATAATACCTTAAGCATATTTAACCAAAGGACTATTTAAAATTTTAAATGTCATCTTTAACATAAAGCTGTAGTGCTAAACATCACACATGTTGTTGTTCAATGGATATCCGTAGAATCAGGGGAGGAAGGAAGAAAGGAAGGAAGAAAGGAGGGAAGAAAGGAGAGGATGACAGAAGGAAAGAAAGAAAGGGAGGGAAAGATGTGTTTAGCTTTCTCCTGCACACTTTCAATCTCATCTCCCCTTCCTCATTTAGTATACTCAAGCCATAGTAAATTGTCTCCTTGTTGAACTTGCCAGATTCCTTGAATTTCTTTTTTGTCCTGGGTTTTGACACAAGTGTTCCCTTTGCCTGGAATGTTCCTCTCTTCTCATTTTGCCACAATTATTAATGTTAAAATATCTCCCCATTCTGGGTTAATCCCTAAGACAAAAATGAAAATCTTTGATCTCTTTAATTATTTAAAGTTGTATCCATAAAGGATTTTTATTACAGAGATTCATTTAACTCTAAATTTGAATGTAACTTTAGACTGCAAAAGAGTCTTGAATTTAATTTTCAGTAGACAGCTTGACATAAAGGAAAGAATTCTGGATTTGCTGACAGATAGCAAAAATGTGTAGCTAAGAACCTGGTACATAATGGGTATCTAACATATTTTAGTTCCTTCCTTCTCTTCTTGTATTTGCTCTTCACTTTTTCCTGTATTAAAACAAAATATTAATACAGGGTAAAGTGTTCATTTGTAAGAATAAAAAGGAGTAAGTATTTTAGATTTTTGTCTTCCACAGGTTATAGTACTAGGCCAAAAATTGGGTTCAGAATGTCAGGTTATTAAGTAAAATTGAGAAATATATTTTATTTTTGACAACAAACAATATAATGCTAAAGTTAGAAAAACAGATTTTCCCTCAAACAATACTCAAGTAGGAAAACACAATTGCTTTTTAAAATAAAGGCTATTGAATAAATCAGTAGACAATAACTTCAACTGATGTTTTTGAAGACAGAATACAGGCATATTATTGAATTTCAATTGATTGGAGAAATTTTTTTCAAGAAGCTTAGATAATGTATTGCAGACACATTTTTTTTGGATCTTCTAATTTAATAATGGGATAGAAATCAGAGACTGCACATGAAATGTCCATTTTGTGGTCTGCTCCAAATAAATCCTTAAATGAATTTCCTACAAGCTCCAGTTCTCATTCAATTCAGACTACTTCCTTAATAAGTTCTTCTAATAAAACCAAGAAAAATACTTCCTGTCTGCAAACTTTGTCAAAAATCCAGTAGAATTTTTTTCAAACCAAAGGATCTATATATGATCAAGTTAGTAACCATTACACAGGACCAGTTTGAGTTTGTTTTGGTCCTTTCACAAATTCACATCCTAACCTCAACAATATCATGTCTGAAATATTTTATACCATTTTATACAGTTTGTCTTCATTTCAAATTTTGCCTTCAGCTATATTTTCTTCTAGAAAATTTTACAAGCTTCAAGGTATCAAAGGAATAGATAAGACAGAACTAAAAACACCACTCACATCTGGAGACTAACTGATATTGGATGATTATAATCGGACACTCATGCACTAATATTAAGAGAAGTAGAATGTGATAAGTTCAAAAACAAAAAAAAGGTGATAAATGCAGATGCTCCTATCAGCTTCGCCTTGCCTTAGATTACATACAGACAGCTTATTTCCAGTGACTATTTAAACTGTTTTCTCCTGTAATTTTTCAGTGACAGCAACATCATCATACATTGTTTGCTTCATTTTATGAGAATCAGTTTGCATGACTAACGTTGCTAACTGGAGAGGATTTTGAGTAAACTTTTTAGAGCAAAGCCACCTGGAGCACTCCATTTTCCCCAGAGAGACTCTTCTGTTCTGCAAGAAAGACAATCAGGAAATTCTCTCCAGACCATTTTAATATGAAATACAAAAGCTTAGAAATCCCCTCTAAATAATTGAAGGAAACCATTAGGAGTACAGCCAGCCAGTCTCTTAATGGAGAGGTCATGAGAGACAGTAGGCATAGAACCTCTCTGAAAAGTCCCAGGAACATTTGGTGGTTTATAATTGATTTTTCTGGGCAGATTTCCTTTTTTTTTCAAGTAGTAATTATATCAGTATCATTAATAATGGCTGCTGCAAGGGGCCTTGCTTTACTCTCCAAGGTAAAAATTATATCTGGTCAGAGAAGCCTCATAATTATTTCTACTTATTTGAAGCATCACACAGACTTAGGTTTTTCCCCCCCTCATTTAAGAATCTAAGATACTTAAGTCTTCCCCTGAGGAGTCAGGATAATAATAGCAGAGCCGGGAAATGAAGCAGCTTACTACACATCACTTACTATGCGGGAAGAAGCCAAAAGAGTTTTGCTGTAATAGTTTAACTCCCAGAGCACTTTTGTAGTAATTATTTTTTTCCCTAAATTTTAAAGGTCTGATGCATATCTTGAGGATGTTAAGTATCTTTCTAAATTAAAAAAAATATGGCATTTTCTCAAAGAAATTTCTTTTTAAAGAGATGTACCGAGTAACAATTAGAAAAGACAAAGATAAATAGCAGACTTCAGGGGACTGGCTGAAGCAGGGATGCTTCAATTTTTAGCCATGCTTTTATTAAGATATTTATTTGAGTATAGGAGAGAATACAAAATTCAGGTACAAACTTCTTAAGAAATGATCTTTCTTGATTTAACTTTCCATTTACTCACACACACACACAAACACAGATTCATGTAACTCTTTGGGCTACCTTTTCCATACTATGAGTATAACCTATTAGGTCTTCCCATGGCTCCATATATAACTATGCACGTAATTTGCTTATGATACTTTAACTAATATTGATTTGTGAAAAAAAGTTAAAATATTTTATTTGTTAATGACTTGAGAAGCACTATGTTGGTTCATATAATCAAGTTTAGAAATCTCTTTCATAAATTAAATTTTTAAGAATTTACACAATATTAACTATTTTCCTGTATACCTTTACTATCCTGGAGTGATTATACAAGGAGAGGAGACTTCTGTTGTTTCCAAGGAGGGCTTTATCCTTTCATAAAACCAGGGGATTTTGCTTTGGTGAAATTTGGTCTGATTTAACTATCAAAAATTGTTAAGGTCCTGCAAGAGTCAAAGCAGGATAAATCCTTAGTTATAACTGAATATAAGGCTAAAGTTTTGTGTAAAATTTTCTGTTTAACATTCCTAAAGAGGAGCATGCATGTGATTGCTTACTTGGAAATGTAGTTTGGTTGTTTACTTTACTTTTATTTTACAGACAGAAAATCAACTACACAGGCTTTTAAATGACATGACTGAGTTATTTGGAAAAAAGAGATCTGCCAACTGTATGAAGTTAAGCTTTATATGTTGAATTTTGGACAGTATAGTCCAATCTTCCAGGGAAATTCTACAAAATGAAATGGCCATATCACTGAAGTCTTTAGAGTAGGTTTTAAAAACCACTGGCATTTCAAAATAGGTACATCCCTTTACCTCACAGATAATTTTTCTGTTGAAGCCTAATTTAAAGCACCAGATTCTTCCAAGAACCCTGATACAGTGGCCAGCTTCCAAAATAGACCCTAATGATCCCCTCCTTCTAGCATTTACACCATTATGCAATCCCCTCCCATATTATACCAAGGTTGGACTGTGTGTCCAATAGAATATGACAGAAGTGATAGAAACCGCTAAGATTAGTTAACTAAAGACATTGCCTCTTTGGTCTTAAATGTGCATTCTCTTTTAGATGTGATCAAGTTTAGATGTGATGAGCAGCTGAAGCTTTCTGCCCATAATCCCATGAATGAGCTTGATAAACAGCTGCCCAGCCTCAGTTAAGCTTTCAGCTGACTGCAGCCCACAACAGCTTGGCTGCAATCCTATGGGAAACCTTGAGATAGAACCACCCAGCTAAGCCACTCTTAGATTCCTGGTTCTCAGAGATTTTGTGAGATGATACCTATTCATTGTTCAAAACTACTAAGTTTGGGGATAATTTGTTATGTGGCAATAGAGAACTAGTGCATTTGATCTGTAGTTGAGGTTAATGTTCAGTATCTTTTCCTGTAAGGGAAGCCTCTGAGACAAGAGAGAATGTTAGAAGAGGACTGGCCTTGCATTCAGGACACCTCTATTGGGCTCTTGGCCAGTGTCACACAAGCTGCAATTATTCTGGGTCTAACTTCCTAATATATTTCAGAGAGTTAAATTAAAGCTGTCCTAATGGCCATTCATATTTTTAAATTCTGTAACACTAAGAGGGTTCTCATGGTCTCTGTTTGGGAATCTCTCTGTAAATGAAATGTTTAATTATTTACCACAGCATTGTCTACTTTTCGATATATTTTCTCTACTTCTATATTTGTCTCTATTTTCACAAATGATTAATAATTAGAGAGAAAAGATTGCTAATGCCAAGATAGTAAATGAGGGAAAGAAAATGTTTGGCTGCTGTGTATCCTTGTATGATCTACTCTGGCCTTTAAAGAGTATGAAGAAAGAAAAAAATGAAACCTTGAGGGAAGATGTGAAAAGGTGGACACATCAGAGTAATTTTCCATAACTACAGAGTGATGAAATAAATCTGCCAAACTAAATAGAATATCGTGCTTCATGAATTATTCTCATATATAAAAAACTTGTCTTAAACAGAAGAGAATCTTGTTTCAAAGCAAAATATAGTCTGCATTGTCATCAATATATCTAATATGTACTTGGAGAATACAATAATAATGAAACTATTTTTCCTTGTTTATGGCCACACTACTGTACATTCATGTCTAATTAGGGAGGAAAAAACCTTCTGGTATCTTATTTAATGTCAAATGTTTTACAGTTCATAAACTATGTAAATCATAATTTAAGACATCAATTTTGTAATTTCCAAATTAGAATGTTATCATATGCTTATACTAAAACTTCTTCAGTGACAATAAAATAATATTATGGGATGGTATCAATTGGTTAATATTGACGTAGATGGTAGTTTTTAAGTGTAGGAACTGGTTCTATACTGTGGTTTACACGTTAGTTACTATCTTTACCCTTTACCCCTGCCATTTGATCTATAGACTAGAATAATCCTTTTGATAATTATGCTTGTAGTTTGGGTAAGATGGTATTCTGTTTGGGTGAAAAAAATTTAAAGGTCTTACTGTGCATGGACTAGTACCATCTTAAAACCAACTGATACTAATATAGAAATTAATACCAATTTTAGTAGGTTCTATGTATTGAATGCTTACTCTTTCCTAGTAGCAAATGAAATGATTTACATTTAAAAGTCTCATTTAATATCTTCCTCATAATAGCTTATGTGGTTGTTATCATTCCTCTCCCAAGAGACAAGGAAATTAAGTCTTAGCGAAATAAATCTAGTTGCCTATGATCACACAGCTACTTGGTATCAAAGCCTGAGTTCTAACACAGGTCTCTCAAAATCCACTATGACTAGAGTATGTATTACTTCCTTTGATTCTCAAGGATCTAGAAAAGAGTTTAAAAATAATATAATAAGGCCATTTTCAATTTGGTTGATAAAAATTAAAGCAAAGAGAAGTTTACAAGCTTGTCCAAGGTCTATAACTAGTTAGAGACAGAGCTGATAGAACTATCCAGTTCAGTTTTGTTTCAACTATTTTATGATTTTTAAATTACAGTATATTTTTGTTCTTATGTGGAAAATATTTTATTTCAGAAATACCAATGTGAATTGACTAAAAAGCCACCAAAAGTTAAAAAACCAATAGAAGAAAAATAAAATAAGCAATGAATAGTCCAGTCACTTAGAATGTTCCATCAATATCTAAATATATTTATATCACAGGTTCTTATTAAGTTGCCAGTTGGAGGTTAAAATCTAAATGGTAATCATGAATTAGCTAGCAGCTAATTAACTTGTATTAAAATGAATTAATGCAGGTAAAGTATACTTAGTAAACTACTATTTGTTAATAATATTTTCGTTTTCCCATAATCCAATTTAGGTATTAACACAAAGATTTTGTTCTCTACTTTCACTCATGATTGGAAAAGTAGTCTTAAGGATTAGAAATGTGCAAACATTTTACCTTCCAACTCATTTTTATTTTTCTAATTTATCCAACAAAATAAAATCTTGCTCCAAAAAAACAGGTGTCCTAACTCTGGGTACACTATATCTTGAATGTTAGACATTCCTTCCAGCATTAAAAAAAAAACAAAAAACAAACTGCAAATCAAGTCAGGCAGCAAGGGAACAGAGCAGCTTACATATTTCTGAAATAAAAAGGTTTAATTTTCTTTATAATCTTACAATATTTTGAAATCTATGGAGTCTAATAAAAACCACGTTTAAAAACATGCAGTTTAAAAATATATACACACCTTTCACCAAAGTATTTATTAGAGTGAATTATCCAGGGAGGAAATCCCACCAAATTCCTGATTTGAATACCAAGAAAAATTGCTAATTCCACCTTACCCTGTGAATGGTTCATATTTTCTCTATTAGCATTTCCAAATAAATCCCTGGAGGAAAATGGAGCCAAATAATGCACTCTGTAAACAGCCACCTTGTATTTTATACGAAATCTCTCAAGGTAACTTCACATGATTTTTCATACAATTACAGGCTTCAAAACTTTCAGAAGAAATAAATGCATTTTTGTTTAATTTATTGATTTTTCTCATTAAGTTCATGATGAAAAAAGCAGCAATACGGTATTAGAAGAGAAGAAGCAAATTTATGAATTGGTAATTATGTTTCTACTTCTAGCCCCAAAATGTAATTGTTTAAAGAATAGACAAAGATATGGTTGTATTTGCATCTGCATTTAAAAATGAGCAAATCTTACATTTCTCCCCAGGGAGTATGACTCAGTCACCACTTTAATAAGGCCAGTGATCAAGGGGAAACTTGCTAAGGGTTAGATAATATACTCTAACTAGAGTTGTAGCTCTTAGCTTGAAACTTATATTCGAAAATCTGGCAAGACTTACCCACAGGCATGATATAATAGTATTTACCCTTTCATCATTTTAGGATAGAAAGTTAGATGTTTGACTTGTATATCTGGTTTTCTAAAATAATAACATTATATTCACATTTTTGGTTAATGGAAGAGAGGTTCTTTGAAGGCTGACTAAATGCAGTCTGAATTCATAGCAATGTCACACTCAAATAATCAGTGCCTGTCTGTGAGATTTGTTTGTCTGACTGTCACCAAACTAGACCTGAAACTTAGAGGAAGTTTGAATTTGTGTCCTTGTTACTCCCCAGAAGAAATTTTCTGAAGGAATGAAACTATAATAGAAAAATACCAATTTTGCATACTCCAAGGCTATCTTGATTCAGGTGGGCATTAACCCAAATGCTTTCCTAGAATAGTTTCAGTATTCCTTCCCACCACCTCCCCCTACTTAAAGGGACATTTGTGATCCTCTCATAATTTGATATTGTGGATTCTATAACCTCTACTCCCAGCTACATGTTACACTGCAATATTTCTTCTCTCCAAATGTAGTAGAGAATAACCTTTGTTTTGTTAGAGGTTTACAGGGACACCATGACCTAGCCCAGGGGGATGGCTGCAAGAACAAAGAATGCCTGCAGCAAGAAGATTACAACAATCAACCACACCTCCTCCCTTATTTTTTGTATGAAAGGAACCTGTATTCTGACTAGAGCAGGATGGTTCTCCAAGACATTAGTCTGCCATCCTCTCAGTCTGCCGGCTTTCCGAATAAAGTTGCTATTCCCTGCCCCAACACAGCTCATCTCTGGATTTATTGGCCTGTCGTGTGGCGAGCAGAACGAGTTTGGACTCAGCAATACAAACAGTAACTTTTAAGAGGAGATAGAAATTTATGCGTGGCAATTAATCTTTTAAAAATAGCCTTATATTTTTCTCTTTCCTTAGAAACGCAAAACTTGTCTGTAAAATACTATAGATTTTCAAATCATTGAAGAAATTGAACTACTCGTTCATCCTTAAGATTTTTATGTACTTTCCTGTAATTTTTTAAATATTTCATATTTTCATTGGAAACATCAAATCTCTCTTTCCTTCACTACTCTTACTCGATAATTTCTTATCACCTTGCGTAGCAAAGCAAGACACAATAAAAATACTAAGTTTATGCAATCATGGAATTTCAGAATTGGAAAAAAACCTAGTTTACTCTAATCTCATCAAAAAAAGAGATGAAGACATGGAATTCATTAAAGTGATGAAGAAGTAATTTAAGAAAAGTCTGACCAGGAACATCCAAGCAACCGATTATGACTTTAGGATGTAAAATTGAATTAAAATGTTACGGACTTTAGAGGGGAGGGTAGAGCTCAGTGGCAGAGCAAGTGCTTAGCATGCACAAGGTCCTGGGCTTAATCCCCAGTACCTCCATTAAATAAATTAAAAAGCCTAATAACCTTCCCCACAACAGAAAAAAAAAAAAAAAAGGTTAAAATGTTACGGACTTTAGAGCTGACTGAAACATACCAAGTTGGCAGAAGTGTGATTAATGTGCAGCCTTACGTAGAATTACAAGATCAGAGCTAAGATAGGACTTTTGGTGACTACATATCACCAAAAGAACCCCAGGCCCTCTGAGCACACTGAAGAGGGTATGGATTTCTTTTCCTTGGAAACCAAAATATAAACTTTGATATTCGTTATGAAGGAAGATTAATAAAATGGCCGCACTTAGGTTACCAGATTGCTTATTCTTATGCTTGTCCTTAAAACGGTCAACTGATCTGAATGATTGGTTTTTACTCATAGTTCCAGGCCCATTGTTAAAACTAAATCTATTGATCTTACTGTTTCTACTTTATTTCAGTAATCAAAAGCTATAATCATGCTTGGTCTCTGAGCTGATCTCCAGGGAGAAGGTCACAGGACTTTAACCTTACAAAATAGCCTGAATTACCAAGAAGACCACACCTTGGGTGCTTATAAGATAGACTGAAAGAGTGACAACCGATAGCCTCTATAGAATTGGTTGCCTGGAGGCATCATGACGCCACTCTAAGTCTTCTGATGAGAAAATGATTCTGTTGATTGTTATAGGGGCTTTATTGTTTGAGCTAGGGCTATATAACCACCCCATCCCATCTCCAAAGTGGGTTCGCAGTCCTGCTGTGAGTCCCCTTTGCCCGTTAAAGCAATAAAGTTGCCTCTTTCTTTCTAAGCTCCAAGACCTTGTCTCTGGGTTACTTGGCTCATCAGGGATGGGGGCCGATCTTTCAGCAACAATTGTGTTTATAACCTCCATTTCAATCTATAAATTTAGATATATTCTGAAGTTTAAATGAAGTACATTTAGAGTATTTAGTTCTACCAACTTCAATTTTTCCTTTTTTGGATGTATCAAATCTTTGACATACTGAATGTAGCTTCTACAATTTTAAAGAAATCCATTTTTCAAATCAAACAAAAGTTAGTGAAACTCTTAAGAAATGAAGACAATTTAAAGCTAGAGGAGTCAGTAGACACTTGTAATTTTCATGTGGGTACAAACTCTATACTAGACGCAACAGTGCAAATATCTTTTAAGTTTTTTCAACTTAGATACACTCAAACCATACATGCAGCACTGGCACCAGTCCCAGGCATGTGACCCTGAGAATCTCTGCTCCAGGCCCTGTGGGGACTCCCTGGGTTCGCTAAACCAGACAGGCTTCTGCACAGTGTACTGTTTGCTACACAATGTGGAAATTGGCCGTGAAATGTCCATCATGAGTGTCTGTATCAGTAAATTCTCTCGCTGTCTATTTTTTATCAGGTAATGTTCTTTTAATCAGTACTAAATGCTCATATCTAATTTCTCTGTGGTGGACATGGCAACAAAATAAGAATTACGAAAAGGAAGTAAAATAAAGAACACAAAACTAGTTACCAGCTCAGGAATTTGATGATTCCATTAGAAACACTCAATTGTATCTGAAACTGACTCAGTCCCTTATTTACTACATCTTGCTTCAGATTAATATTTTAGATTCAAACATCATACAAGTCATGTAACATCTACAGTGGTCCTAGCCAGTTACAAAGATGGTTCAGTATTTAAGTTCATGTGTATGTTTAGAGGGTTGTGGTTATTTTCTCTATGTCTATGCCTTTCAGGTGAGGTAATGGAGAAGCAGGGCCTCTAGAGACGTACAATTCAAAGTTTGGTCCTTGGAGTGGCACTGCATTCCCTGGGGATTGTTCCAAATGTAAACCCTCATCCCACTTCCAGTCAACAGACTCATAATCTGGATTTAAACAAGATCCTCCTGTGATCCAGCTAGTCCACATGCACTTTACTTAATTACACTGTTCTTAATTCTTATATAATAGCCACATTTGGTTTACATGCAAGTTTACATTTAGGATACAAAATGTACACATGAGATGGTCTTTGGGGAAGGGAGACACGGAGAATGAACGAGATATGTTTCTGTGCCTAAACAATGGATGGAGGTAAGAGTAGCGTTCATGGAAGTGAGGAAGTGAAGAGAAAATTCTCTTCTTCCCTTGGGCAAACATCTAAGTGAAGGAAATACAACAAAAGAAAATAAGAAATGTATATTGAACATTTTATAAGAAAGGAAAGCAGGATTTTTTTTCTTTTTCAGTTGATTATTTCTACAATAATTGCTTCATATATTTTTAATCAAATAAAGATGCAGATTTAGTGATCATATATTTTAGAAAAAAAAGAGTGGTATTTATTGAATTGTTATTGTTGGGAAAAAAACCTGAGAAAGTAGAATAAGATGGGAGAGAAGAGAAAAAGAGACTTATTGTGCGAAGTTTGTTATTGAGAAGCATGTCACTTTTATAAAAGATACCAAGGATTTTAAATTACCCCTGAGTGGTGAAAGTATTTCCCATAATAAGCAGCTTCCCACAAACCTCCTCACCTTTTTCATGACATGAAATTATATATTTTTATATAAACCTCATGGATACTTTTTATTCTATTATTGGTGGACTAAGTGAAACAATGGAAAGTTATACGAATTCAGTATTCCATGGGGATAATTACTGACCATCTGTACATAAAAATGTTTTCTTTCTTATGATGAAATTTCTTGAACAAAATCTAAAAACTGCTGACTGTGGTTAAAAAAAAAATTAACAAGAGAATTATAAGGAGAAGACTTTACCAGTCACAGTGTCTTTAAATACTGGATGTAAGAATAATGAACTATTATGGGGGATTCATGTTTGCAAAATGAGCTACCAGTTGGTAATTAATGGAGCTGTACAACACCCTGGTGAGGTAGGTGTGTTTTATTGTTGCCATTTTACAGATGCAAAATGGGCAGCAGAGAGTAATGAAGTATTTGGCCCCAGGGAACCTAGAAAATCAGCATCAGCAGAAAGCACTGACTTTTCTAAAATATCTGATTGTGATGTAAATAGGTATTAACAATCACTTATTGTCTGGGTTCTTTTGGTGAAATTACTTAGCCTCCCTGTACCTTAGTTTCCTTATCTGTAAAATGGGAAGAGTAATAGTACTTATCTCAAAGGGTTGTTATTACAATTGAATTATTTAATCCATAAAAAACACTTTTAAAAGTACCTGGCATATAACTGGTCAACTGTCGCTATCTATGAATTATTAACTATGTGCCTTTCTAAGCACTGGGAATATAGAAGTGGACAAAAGACGCCCCTGTCCTCATAAGCTCTGTTTATTAACAGAGAGTTCTCTCAGCCAATGGATATCAGTGTAAGTGTCTTTCTTATGAACAGGTAGAAACAGGAAGTCCCCGGGGCTTGCTTTCCTTGTTTTTTAATTGCTAAGGGTAATTTCACAGTCACTAGGTAACTTGTCTCAATTTCCTGTAAATGAGTTCTGAACAAGGAGGATTTTATTAATTTTTAAAAATTTTTACTGAAAGTAAACAGCTATGTTAGGCACTGACTGGAGTTGGGCAACAAAGACAAGAAATGATCTTTCTTCAGGGGCTCACAAACTAGTGAGAGAGTCAGATACACATATACAAGACTTAAATCAAGACGAACTTTGATAAACGTAGTAAAAGAGCAAAGAAGCAAGAGAGAGAAAAGTGCTATGGGCACAGAGAAAAAGAAGAAGAAAAGTAACAATGCGAAAACGAAGGATAAAGAAAGAAGGGAAAGAGGAGAGATACTGGAAGGGTATGTTTGATTTTCAGTGAGAGTTTTGGCATTTAGTGACTGCAGGGGAGTTTGCAACATTTCAAAGGTGGAGACTGAGACCTGGGTTGGGAGCAGATGATGTCTTAGTTATGCTGAAATAAATTTCTACATCCAGGATGGAGCCACTCCCATCCGGAGTGCCATATCAGCAAACCGAAACTTAGATCACGTTTGTGTCCTTGTAAATGTTCTGCTTCAAAAACGCAGTATATCCAGTTAGCTAATCCCCAAATGCCAAGCCAACTATTCTTCCTCCCCTGTTCCTTCTCACCCTCAACAATGTTGACTCTGTGGCTCCAGCCAATCAGATATTTTCTATTTTTTTCTTCCTTGTTCTTTATTCTTTGTCCTATAAAAGCTTCCTGTCTTCCGCCCCATTTGGCAGTTCCCTGAAAGGAGACCATCCACTTCATGAAGTGTTATATAAAGTGTATATATCCCTAAACCGTCTTCATGGTTGTTAACAGTTCCCTCATTACGAGTATGTTCTGCTTTTGGAGAAAAGCATTGTTAGTAAGTAAATACGAAATGTAATTTTTTTTGGCAACTTATACTTGACTTTCTTCATTATTTTTAGTGTCTTTTCACACTCAAATGATATTCATGTGAGTTTAAAAAATAAAACATTTTTTGAGTACGAACAGGGAAAACTAAGAATTGGGGGAGTATGATTAACTAAACAGAGAATATCTAACTAATTATAACCAACAAGCAGTATGTTTTCTTCCCCATACCCCTCTCATCACTCACATACACACACAGAAACAGAAGACAACAATAGCAGGGTCTTATTTTTATATATAATTTTGATGTGAAGGTTATTATTCCCTGTGGTGAGGAATTTTTTAAATGTGTGTATGCACTTAATTTTAGTATATGTAAGTTACTTGAAAGATAGTATAACCTATCTATACAGCTGTATAACACAAACAGTAGCATTTCAAAACAGCTAAAAATGTAAGCAATTATCTTTCCAGATCCTTATTTTACAGATGAGAAAATAGGATTAAGAAAGGTCTGAGCCAAACTCAAATTTTTGAACACTTAGGCCAGGCCTTTTTTCTAAGCAAAGGTCACTGGTAACAATACTATGTGTTTGACCTTAGATATTTGCAGACAACCACATACTAAGCAGCTTAACTCCTTTTCTGATTCACAGACCAATGCTTCTAACACAATGAGAACTTAAACAGAATCACTTTTTTCAGAGAAAGGTATGAATATTAATCATTTGTGTATTAATTATAGGTTAGAAATACAGTGTATCTTTGATTGACAGGAAATGTAAGGTTTAGATGCCATAAATTAAAGATGGCTGAAGCACCAATATTAAAGATGGAGGAGAATATGAATATTGGAATAAGCTGAGGGGTAAGATTCTCTCATAGCTCTCTGAGCACTGAGGTGCCTTAGCTATTAGCTGGTGCACCACCAGATCTACTTGAATCACCTTTACCTGTTCCTGCTCCCATGCCCCAGCTTCTATATGTTTTGCTTTTTAAAGGTTTGTACCTGCCATATTGTTAAGACACCTAACCTTGGGCTTCTGGAGCCAGTCCAGAGAACCAGAAGTGCCTAAGACTTTTTCCTGCACACCACATATATGCCTCCATTCAGGTCTGTATTCAATGACAGACTGAAGCCAGAGTATGGAAGCTCAGCTTCTTTGTCTCCATAGAATGAAACTCTGAGATGTAATTTAGACTCCAGCGTTCCCCTTAGTCGCTGAATTTGATTGGCATCTTCCTTCCCGGCAGGTCCTGCTTCCCCCATTGTCTTACCAGTTCTCCTGGGAGCTTTCTTAACTAATCACTTGCACACAAATTCCCATCTCAGGATCTGCTTTTGGGCAACTAGGTCTAAGATAACTACCAGAACTATTTACGATCTATCCATTCCTGCATCCATCCATATTTATTTATATTTGAGACCTCCCTCTCTCTTTCTTGCCTCTGTCTATGTACTTCCATACACTTGTCCCACTCTAACCCAACAGGTCACTTGAAACAGCATGTTTTCATTCTATACTCTCTCTATTTGTATAATCATACAAATATCTAGGGCGATATTTGTTTTCCCAAAATAAGATCATTTGTACATATATTTCTTTGTATCTTGCTTTTCTTACTGAGCAATATTTCAATTTCTAGTAAATAAGGAAATTAGCACTTTAACTGAGTTCTATTTTAAGCTGCCCTAGTTCAAAGCTTTATAAAAATATTCCTTGGAAGGAGAAACCATGTTATAGATGTAGATATGTAAAATGTATAGTAAGAATTTGAAGTCACAGTTGGGAAAAGGTTTAATGTTGTCAATCATTTTATGCTCTCTCTGAAAGGTCTGATATTCTAACATCTTTCATTGGTTGCCTACACATTATGTATTTATGTATGAAGAGATCATGATTTCTGTTTAGTTTGTACATAATTCCCATGCTATTGTGTCCTGACTTTATATTGTATTATACGTCAAATAATTCACTAAAGCTTTCTTAAATGATACTGATTTAGTGCACTCTTCATCTTTAGGTCTGTTTACAATTAATCTTTAAAACCCACTAGAAGGGTTGATATCTTTATTTCCAGTTTGTAAATGTGAAGTCTGAGACATAGGGAGATTAATTGACTTTTTCCTGGCCACAGGCATAATGAGAGTCAGAGTAACATTAATCAGGAATCCTTGGCTTCCAACTCTAGGTTTACTCCATTAGCGCTGGCTCATTGCCATTTTCTTACAAAATAAACTCCTTCATAACATTATTTATTCTATCATTAAAACATGGATATTATGTTAATGACCATCTTTCAGGATCTTATTATTTTCTAAAATTCTGATTGGATGAATGTTGTTTCCTTTTTATGGAATCTGTTTAATTTGTCTTTAACTAGAAATACTGCAAGTTATCCATCTTCAAACATATGAAGTATAAATGACTATAGAATGAGAGTAATTTTCTGTGTGAAATGTAACCTTTATAAAACACAGAGAAATATTTTCATCCTAAAAATTTGGTTATAAATATGTGTGCATTGCTTTTTAAATAATCAGAAGGTTTGAGTACATGAGTATATTTAAACTAGGTGACAGAAAATATGTATATTCTTGTGACAGGTTGTAACATTTGAAAGGACAGCCCAATAGGATTTCTGAGCACATGATGGCCAGACTAATGTATAGAATCTGTAATCCAATTTAAACAGAGTAAATTCCTCCATTCTCAGACTATGAATTTATCCTAATCAGTTAATAACAATGATAGTTTCCACTTACTACATAATGCTGAAATTACTAGATACAGCTATGCTACTGAGTTGGTCTTCTCCCTTTTTCAAACTTACATTTGCTCCGAAGCAGTGGAATAGAAAAATATAGACTTCTGTTTCTCTTCTTGCCCTATATTTCTTCATAGGAAATCTAAGTTTATTTGTATGTTCCTTTGCTTCTAAAAAGTTACAAAAATTCAAGAAGTTCTTTCTTATTTTGGTATACCACTGGGGAATTACATATAATTTTTAAATTTTAATTTTTTAATGTAATTCTCCCTTATCAATATTCCAGGGTAGTAGAAGCTCAATGAGATATATTATCAGAATTGACTATGTGGTCTGCGATAATATGTATAGCAGCAATATCTTAGTGGTGACAGACAGTGGGGGGAAGCAGAAAGAAAGAATATGAATACAATAAAGCTAAGCAAGTATATAATTTGGGAAAATGTAATTCAGAAAAGTTTTAAATGACAGAAATGGAAATTAAGGTTAACAACTGATTTATTTACCAGATTTATCTTGCTAGCTTATAAAATAAAACAGGTAAATGTAAAGAAAAAATTAAATTCATCAGCTATTTCCATTTATAACTTAAATCATCCTTCTAAATTATAGCAGACCATAACTTTAAACTTATTGGCAAAGGATATGACCTACACGAACTTGCTTTAGGTTATGGTAATTCCATTCTGTTATTTCTTCCCAACTGAGTTTTAGAAACAATGTTATGTCAATTAAACTGTAAGTTGGAGTTGCTACTTCTTACTATACTGTAAAAAACTCCCTAGAGTAGGTCAAGATAAGAGATGAATATGTTGTACCTTCTATTTTAATCTGACATAAAACAAAACAAAATAATTAAGAAATTATAAGCACAATAGTAAATTGGAGAGTATTCAAAGACATAGTAGGTATGAGATTAGGCCAAAGAAGAACAGGTTTTAAAGTAAAATAATATTGTATATCAACATGCTTAATATATACATATATGCATATATATGTATATGTAGTTTTTTTAGGAAGCTCCAAATAAGACCTACTTTCTCATAGTACTTGATCTCGTAGTCCAGTATGGCTCCATTGGAAAAAGCAGGTGCTTGCCATGATAGGGCAATGCTATTTTGAGATGCCCAGTCCTTCCTTACCATACCTATCAGGGAAGGTGCTGAAAGGAAAGAAAATAACTAAGAATTAATTGGCAGGAATCATTCTCCATAATCTTTTCTTTAATATTTTGTCTTCCAAGGAAAACATAATTCTTGTTGAAGAGGACAGCAATTGTTGATGTCAGATTAATATGATAGCCTTAGGATATACTTGACTCAATCCAAATAAAGTATTAAGATATATTTAGAAGCACTACTAGGGAACATAGGAAAAAACTCAAATAGTCTAAGAATAAGGGCCAGAACTCATCATCTCTGGTTTTTTTAGAGGATGACAATTTTCCTTAAACTGGTTTTGGTTTTGTGCTACAACATGAAGTACAATACACTTGATTCTTATATTTTATAAAATCTAAAGCTGCTATAGAAAAGTCCTCTGCAATCACAAGATCATTTAAGGCTTTTTCTTTCCTTTTGACTTAGTACTTCATAAAATCTTAGTACTTAATAGAAGTTTATATCACAATCTTAACTACAGTAAATTATTGCTTATCAACGTGAAGATTATTTCTTTTGCATGTTTTCTGTGACATCTGAATACAACTGAAATATTTAAGTTCTGAAGTTTATTTTCATCATCATGTTTATCTCCTTTTCCTATATAACATTTTAACAATCCAATCCTAACCCAAAGTTATCTTGTATTAAAATTCCAAAATTTACCTAGAATGTAAAAGTGTAGGTTCTTTTATCTAACAAAATATTTCTCATTTTTAAGTATTCTAATTATTTTCAAAAGTAGTTTTCTACATAGATTTTAAAACTCACTCTTAAAAATACAATAAATATACTGAGATTGGTGAAAAAAATCAACCTAGGTAATTGGCAAAATTCCAAAAATTTGACACGGGGCTCTGTTGGTCAGACTAAGGGGAAAAGCACTTTAATACACTGGTGATGTAAATGCAAAAAACCACAACCCTTATGATGGGAAATTTAATAATTTAAGGTAAATTATATATTCATTTACACTAGTTTGGGAATCTATCCCAAAGATATACTGCACAAATACAAAGTGACATATTTACAAGACTACTCACTGAGATTCATTTATAAAGATTGGAAACAATTTAAATGCCCATCAATAGGGAATCAGTTAAAAAAACTATGCTACATGCACTATAGAATTATGAAGCTGTAAAAATGAATTGTGACTGTCTATAAATACTACAATGGAGTTATTTCAGGATATATTTCTAAGTGAAAAAAGTAAGGTGAAAATGTATAAAAACAACGTAAGGATAGACCTAAGAATAAAAATAATAACAATGGTTACCCTTAGAGGGTGGGAAGCAACAGGATGGACTCTACAGGGTTAGAAGCAAAACATGTCTGACTATATCTCCCCTTGGAGGTTTACTTTGGAACCCTGAAAATATTTTAAATAATTTTAAAAAATGAACATTAAAAAAAAAATCTCAAAAAAATTAAAAGAAAAATAAAAGAAATCTGTGTATTGAGTTTAAAGCAGAGCTTCCAAGAGGAACTACTTAAAATGATGTTAAAACACAGTAACAACATGTATCCCAATGGGACATATTTTTAGTATTTTAAAAATACTGCAAAAATTATTAAACTATTTTTTAGTAATGATACTGTTAGAGGTAGTGTTGGTGTTATGATTCTGAATATGTTTGTGTAAATTGAGGGATAAAGCAAATGAGTAATTATGTTGGTGTTACTGAGAATTAGGGTATTTTTCTTATGAGAAAAGGAGATACAGGTATCGGACCAATGAAGGTAAGTAAAAATCCTGTACTAGTAAACTCGAATTAGAAATAACGTTATGAACTCATGACATCTTTCCAGTTTATTTTCAGATATCCATCCAAATATACCAATTGCAGTTGAGAATAGGATTTGAAAAATTGACTATGATTACAATGAATATACTTTAAATTTCTAAAAATGACTCAGGTATTAAATTTTGTATTTAATTTCTCAATGTTGTTTTTATATATTAAGGATAAAGTATTATCTTAAATTTGTAAGAATGACAAGTTTAGTTTTCTTAAGGAAATAAATACTTTAGAATCTATATTTAAAACTCTTTCCAGCTATTCAATGAAAGCATTATTGTTGGACTGAAATATATCCTTAAAATGAGTAATAATTATAGAAATTGCTAAGAAATATCAAAGTTTATGCCATAAGCTAAGACAGAAATACATAACATGCTAAATAAGAAAGTGTTCAGAATTTACTATTTAAGTTGGGTCACATTCACTAC
Organism: Camelus ferus; assembly: GCF_009834535.1. NCBI lineage: Eukaryota > Metazoa > Chordata > Mammalia > Artiodactyla > Camelidae > Camelus > Camelus ferus. The sequence continues at coordinate 38,630,832 of NC_045696.1, read as the reverse complement.
TAATAAACTATCTCTAATAAATTTATCCCACTGCATTAATGATCTTGAATTATAATATAATAATTAAATGGTGATCTATGGAAAAATTATAACTCTAAAGTGAATCATACAAATTAGAAGCTGATTTAAGTATACCAATTCATTACAACTTTGGAAAATGTCCTTTTCCATGTATACAATCTTATGGTTAATTTTCAGTCTAATATACAATGTCACAAAGCACTATTATCAACGTATGACATTTTGCCTCATAATTATTTAGCACTCAAGGTCAAATGATATAATCCTTGCAAAACTTATATGACATTCAATTATGGCAGCAGCATATTAGAATGACTATTGATTAAAACATAGGTACTATCTTTTCAATTTCCAGTTCTCCAATGGTTAATTAATTGTACAGACATATCATTTAAATTTTATAGGAGTCTGCTCCAATACTTTTATAAAATAGAAATAAAGATAATCTATCCCTGACTACACAGATTCTTACTTATACATGGACTTCAGGGTCTAAGAACTTTATAAATCCTAAACTCTCTTCACTTTTGCACATGCCTTTTATATGGAAATATCCATATTTTACATAGTTTTAAAATATAAATAATTTTGGATAATTCTGTTTTCAAACCCTAGTCCTATTCTAAACCCTAGTCCGTATTTTAATATAGTTTGCATAATTTCTACTTTAATGACTATTACGTTGATAATGTTAGATGAAGTTTCCAATATTGCCCTGTGAGAGTTGATATTTTATGCACTAATTTTTTGTGCATATATTTTCACTTTGATAAACTATTTTATAGAGAAAATTATGATTATCATTTGGATTTTGTGCCATATTATTATTAGCATATTGCTTTTGAAAAAAGTTGTATCAATTTACACTAAGCATACATTTTAACCCCTTAAGTTTTAAAGCAGAGGATGTGGGAAACAATTTATAGGTCAATATACACCCCAAATGCTGCATTTTATGTTTTGAGAGGACAATACTTTATGGAATTCCATTTTAAAATAAGGTTTCAATAGATAAAGCTTCAGGCATTTGTTCTGAATATATTTAATGAGTTTGCTTTCTTAATAATCCAAGTTTATATAACATCTGAATTTGGCATACTGTGACAACACTGTAGTTCCAACGAATATAAAGCAGAAAATACATTTGTTCTTCCACATGAGAAAAACTGATTTTAGGACACAAAAGAGCAACTGTTGATTTTGACTTCTGGTTCTAAAAAGTCAGAGAAGGAAAGAAATAGTCAGGATAATAATGTCTTTTGGAGTTTGTAAGATCAGAAGTTAACTGAAAGACCTGAAGACTCAAGTACTATTTCCCGAGTAAGAATTAATGTATTCAGTATAACCTTCAGTAGAATTGTATTTTTGACATACATCCTTTCTTAAGTTATCAAAAATCTTAGCTTTGACCTTCAACATAAATGATTGTTGAATAGACTACCACATTCTTGAAAACGGTTCTAATACAAACCTTTCTGAATACTATATTTTCTGAATCACAAATAGTTTACCAAAAAGTATGTAACAAATATTGAAAAGAAAAGTACCAAGCAGAGTTAGTTAACCAAAAAGATCTCACTTACATTTAGAAAAGTATTGCTTTCTTACGCTTATGTGGAGGTACCTGAAGAAATAGTGAATTACTCTAGATAATTATTTTGCTCCTAATTAGGAACTAATGCATTTTTATTAAACATTTACTTTATACCATGTATGCTATCTTATTTCATTCTCATAAATCTATGGGAAAAGGACTGTCTCCACTTGAAAGATGAGGATGTTGAGGCTCAGAGAAGTGAGTAATTGTTTAAAGACAAGATGTGAAGGCCAATTTTGACATTAACTCAAAATGCCAAGAAAGAAGTGGAACATTAACATTTTTGCTGCACTTTCCCTTAAAATTCACCCTATTTAGTACTGTAATATGTTCAAAATTAAAATGTGTTCTCAAAACTAGAAGCAAGGAATAAGGCAATGTCACAAATATCCTTGTTGCCTTTGAGTTTGCTACTTCTTGAAATTTTAAAACATCAAACACTAACACTGCTGCTAAAAATCTCACTGTGGATTATTACAAATATGTCTTATTTTGAGCATGTAATCAAGATTTATGACATGGGTCACGAGGTGATGATTTTTCCTAAAGATCTGTCAAACGCTGCTAATTCTTGGTCATCTACTGAGCATATGAAGATTTATATCTTAGGATATCTCTGTGCGTGAGTGTGTGTGTGTTTTGGTGAGAAAGAGGTCAAAGGGAGAGAGAGTGAGAGGACATTTTTATACACATGTGTTTGTGACAATGAAAATCTTAATGGAGAATGCTAAATCATAGAATCTTAGTATTAGGACAGATCTTATAAGTCATTTAATTCGTTTTTTCAGCAATGCAGAAAATCCTTCAACACATCCCTGACAGCTGAGTCTCCACTTCTTGCTGTAGCTATTGCACTAAAGAGAACACCATTTCACAGGGCTATCCATTCCCTGTTGAAAATCTTTAACTGATAAAAATTCTCACTTGGAGTCATTGTTTTCTTCCTATAATTTCCACTTAGATTCCTAGCACTGAGCTTTCATTTAAGTAGAAGTAACTCTTCCACTTTGCTTATCTATCAACCTCTTTCTTCTCCTTTTTAATTCTTTCTCTCTCTTCTTCCTCTATCCCTCTTCCTTCCTTTCTCTCTTCATTTCCTTTTTCAGTGCTTTTCAGGGTCTCTTTGCTTTATCTTCTCCTTTCTTTTCTTCCCTGTGTCTTCTTCTGGAAAAATATGTGTGTGTGTATGTGTATGTTTTAAGGAATTACAATCAACAGCACGAGGAAGTGTGAATTAAAAACAATAATATAATAAATAAATGATATAAATAAGAAAGTACAACTCAGAAGAGACTTTAAGACTATATGAGTTTTCCGTTTTGTTTGCTAATGAACCAATGAGTACTATTGCAGAGCTAAATTATGTAATAGTATTTCTTCCTGTGTATGGTCAGGAAAGAGACATGTTATATTTAATATGATAATTTTACTTCTGAAATTTTGTAAATGGGTTATCATGTGAATTGATATTTTTTGAAAGCTAAGAACATGCTTCAAAATATCTCTGATCAATATCTTGTTTTGGAAATGTTTGTTAAATACATTGTACTATAGATAGCATAATATATGCTAATGATACTTGCCTCATATGCGTTTCTTTTGTTGTATTTTTTTTCCTGTAATCACAGTTTAACAGTAATATATATGTGTGTGTATATTGTTATCTACTTTCCCCCCTGTGGTTAAAACCTGATCATGAGCTTCAAATTCACATGTGATACTTATACATAGCAGAAATGGTGATTTACTTTCTTTCTAATTTCTGTTTCGTATCTATACACGAGAGTAACACTGTGGTATGTTAAACCATATGACAGCCGTGATAGGATGAATGATGACCTCCAAATATGTCCACATTGTAATTCCCAGAACCTGTGAATGCTTCTTCTCTGGTAAAAGGGACTTTGCAGTTTTGATTAAGTGAAGGATTTTGAGATGAGAGGATCTTGGATTATCCAGGTGGGCCCAAAGTAATCATAAGCGTACTTATAAAAGGGAGGTAGGAGGAGATTTATCTACACAAGAGAAGGCTGAGCACCAAGGTATGTGGAAGCTGAAAGAGGGAAGGAATGGATTCTTTCTGGAGCCTCCAGAAGAAATCAGCCCTTCTAACACCTTTATTTTAGCTCTGTAAGACTTATTTTCGATTTCTGACAGGTAGAACTGTAAGATAATAAATATGTGCTGTTTTTGAAACAGTAACTTGGTGGTGATTTATTACGGTAGCAATAAACATCTTAACAACAGTTCAACTGATTTATCTTTGAAGATCTTAATTTTGGATACATTTATGATTCAGCAGAGAAAGTGGGTAAGTTTTTTAAAAAAAATATGTCTAAAGCAGTAATCAAGACATCTATTTAAGTAACTAACTCATTTGATGTATTACTTTTAAAAAGGATATGTTTCTTTAAAAAATATTTTGGATACTCTCGTCCTATAGATTTTCCTTATTTAATCTACAGTGTCAGGATTTTCTCTTCTCTGCCTTTCTTATTCAAAAAGGGAGAAATTTCCCTCTTTCTGATGATATTACCTTAAGTTACAGGTGATACAGGACTAATTTTTACCCAGCATTTGCTCAGTGTTAATGTTGTTCTATTTTTTTAAGAAGCCTTTAGCTATGAATTTCAAGTCTTTCCCAAGGAAAAATTAATATCGCATTTAACACAAAGCTTGCTCACTCCTTCTCCTTCTTCCTGCCATGCCAACCTGATGCTGGCAGGTAGTTTGACAAGACATTAGTGAAAAATGTGTGGAAATATTTGTTCAGAACACTCTCACTACCTGTGGAGGCCACATTAAAAAATCACTATTAATAATGAGTCAAAGTGACACAGCACTGTCAGCATTTAATTTTACAGAGTAAAACCTGAACTGTTATCTTTAAAGTTCTTTTCAGTATAATCTGTGTGTTTTAAATTTCTATTTTACGAATCTTATGACTGGCTGATTTAATGTGCTCACTATTATGCTTCTCTTTAGACTGCTGTTTTCAGTAATTTATACCATATACCTATACTGACTATATCATTTCAGAGTCATTTGAGAAATGGTTTATGTGACAGGTGCTATAAAATGCAGTTTCTTTGAAATATATGGGGAAAAAAAATCCTCAAATTAGACCAGTCTTAGATTCTTTTGACCTTATTATTACCTGTCAGGTTTCAGTAAAAGATATATGTTATATCAGTATTTTCTAGGAATCTAGCAAATGCTGTTCACGAAAATCTCAGAAAGACCTGGTCCTAGAGAAAAATCCCTTCTCATCTTAATTTCAAACAATTTCCTTATTCACAGCATCCATTGTATTAAAATTAAAATATTGGTTTTTAGTAATTATTCTAGGTAAAAGTACTATTATTTGAATTATACAATTACATAAATTATATATAAAATTACATAAATATAAAATATAATATCCTAGCTATATTTGAATATGGCTTGTAACTTCTGGGTCTCAGGTGATTCAACAAAAAGTTTGTATCATGTTCCAAGTATAGGAAAAAAATGAGCCAACTTAAGAACTATCAAAAAAGAGGAAAAAATTCTGTTAAACTGACCAGGAATGTCATTTATAAGTAAATGACTAAAATTATCCTAATATATATTGTGAAATGGAAGCAGCTAAGTGATAAAGATTGCAAAAGCATACATTTTAAAAATAATATAATGGATAAAATTTTACACACAAATTTTATTGCTTCATTTAAAAAAATTCAGACTTTTAAAAGAAATCCATACAATAGATTCCAATGAAGCTGCTTAAAAATAACATAGGTACACAGGCATGGGAAAATAAGTGTAATATTTAAAATAGCAAAAATAAGTTGCAAAATGACATACAGGCCATGATACAATTAATTTTTGTAAATAGTAAATACCTCCCAAATTGTATAACTCAATTGTGTAACTATTGTATAACCAAGTTGTGTAACTATCAAGACCATTTTGGAAGATTTGGAATGGACCATGAAGAGGATGATGACCAGTTCCTCTCCCCATCTTAATTCTGCAATATTAAAAAAAGGTCACTCAGTGGTACACCCACAAGGATGACCCACCTCTTGAGGATGATGAGAACAAAGAAAAGCAAAGAGATAAGGGAGGAGGGTATAGCTCAAGTGGCAGAGTGCATACTTAGCATGCACAAGGTCCTGGGTTCAATCCCCAGTATCTCCCCTAAAAATAAATAAATAAATAAATAAATAAGTGAGCCTAATTAAAGCAAAGGGATGAGATTCTTGTTTGGGACTAAGAATTCCTGAAAGTTTCCCAAGGAATACTTTTTGAACTTACTCTGCCTGCAAACTATTTAGACATCAAAGATTTGGTTGATGGTATGTGCAAGTCTGTTGCCAATATGATCAGGGGGAAAGCTCATGAGGAGATTCCGAAGACTTTCAATATCAAAAATGACTTTATTGAAGAAGAGGAAGCCCAGGCAAACAAAGAGAACCAGTGGTGAGAAGAGAAGTGAAACGTTGTGCCTGAAACTGTAACACCGAAAGGATTGTTCCAAATAATTGCTGCGCTGTTGGGTTTACAATTGTTAATATTAGACAAACAGCAGACATATGCAGCAGTGAATCAACTCTATTTGCAAAATACTGTCCTCATTGCATGTATTGTTTTAGAACAGATTCCAAATCTATGGCTGAGTTTCACTTAGTGCGATCAAAAGTTTATCTTGTCTTTGCTCTGAATAAAACTGAACTGTGGGTCCTCTAAATTAAAAAAAAAAAAAGGAAAGAAAAGAAAAACAACCCCCCCCCACATATATATATATGTAATCACCTGTAATACCATAAAATTATTAGTAGTGGTTTTACCATGCTGGTCTAGTAAAGTTAGATGTAACAAGAGCAAAACAGAAATAAATCTAATAATAGTCCAATAGTTATTGGTTTTTAAATTACATTAACAGATTATTATATTATTCATAATTTTTGAAACTGTTTTAAAAGGAATATGATTTTATTTCAAAAAGCCTCACTAGCCTTAGTCTTAGCTCATGTGATATTCTGAAGATTGTTTTCAAAAATATAATTCAAAATTTTAATAAATTTCAAAAGGTTGAACCTAAATATGAATATATTTATAAGCTATGACTATAAAGTAATACATGTGGTTTATGGTGGAGTCATTGAATTTTAGTCTTGTCCTTTCTTTGTCATCCTTGAATTTACATGATGATACAAAATTGCAAAGAAAGCTAGCTGAAAGACCACTGGCTTCAGAAGTATTTTAAATGAAGAAGCTTTATGAAAATGAGTCTCATAAGAATGAAAAAAAATTTTTCTATGCTATTGGGCCCCTAAGGTGCATAAAGAAAGAAAAAAATTTCAGTCACATTTTGGGGCTGTGAAACAACCCATGGATAACCTTGGGAATTTTAGAGGAGGATTCACGTGTAAGGACTTCTATTCATATTCATAGATAAAATAGCAGCAATTACCTTTTTTCCCTTAAGATAGAACCCGGACTAGCTTAAGACTTCTTTGATCACTTCAGATGGAATTGATTTTGATGTCTGAACTCCTAAAACATCTATTGTCTATTCCACATGGCATGTAGCGATTGACTGCCTTTATCTTAAGCTCTTGCTATTCCTCTTTATCGAGTAAATAATAATGTATTGTACTTGACTTTTCAACTTCCCATGCTCTTTCACATACATTCAATCACCTAAAATACACTGTAACTTTCTAAGTACAGCTATTCTCATTTTAAAGATGAGGAAAGAGGATCAGACTGGAAATGAATTACACTTACATAAGAGATAAGGAGCAGACTCCAGACTAAGTCAAGCATTTACTGACTGTACCTTAGTGACTGTGGCACATTACAAGATCTGAACCTCCCACAGGACCTAGGAGAGTACCACACAAACACATTATGTACCTTGCACGTGACTATCTCCTTTATTCAGAACTTGTTTAATCTTGTTTCAGGCTTGTCAGACAATTGTCCCGCACTCTGGTTTTGTTCTATAAATCCTTTATGGCACCATATGAACACCATCCAATTAATTCACATACTTCAGGTATATAAACATCATTTTGTGAGAGTAGAGTTAATGTAATAAAATAATATCAACATACAATATATAGTAACAATAATACTAGAACATAAGGAAAGATTATTGCAAAGTGATGAGTTTGAACATACAGTGATGATGAAAGTGAGTATTATGCAATAATTTGATTGTATAATATTAAAACACATCTTGGGTTAGTTTCTTGAATTTTCAGTGTTTTCCATTATTTAACTGTCTCATTTGAAAAAAAGCATTTGGATTGAGAAATAAATGCACAATCAAAATATTCTAAGTTATTTGATTATTGATTTCGAGTGCTCCCAATATCAACTGCCTTTTCACTAATTCTAAATTCATTTTCCTTATTCCCATACCTGCTTCACCCCATAATTTTAGCTCTCACTTTTCCCAGTCACAGTGTAACACCTCCTGGTCCATACAATTCTACTAGATTCCATAGATTTTCTATGTTATAAAGCAAAGATTCTACGTGCTTTCTATATAATCCACCCATAAAATGTTTAAGAAGCTGTGTTTGGGATTTTTTTTCCTCTATTACTTTTGGGGCATGAAAGCTATAGTCACAATTATATATATTTATACATTTGTTGTAGAAAAGCAAAATTTGCCACCCCAAAATGTGTCTCTTTGGCATGAGGATTCATTTAGGCTAAGTATTAATTTTTAATTGAAGTATAGTTGATTTTATAATAATTTCAGGTATACAGCATAGTGATTCAATATTTTTATAGAATATACTCCATTTAAAGTTATTACAAAATAATGGCTATATTTCCCTATGCTGTACAATATATCCTCATTGTCTATTTGTTTTATACATAGTAGTTTGTATCTCTTAATTCCATGCCCTTATCTTGTCCCTCCTCCCTTCTCCCATTTCCTCTCCCCACTGGTAATCAGTGGTTTGTTCTTTATATCTGTGAGTCCATTCCTGTTTTGTTATACATACTCATTTGTGTTATTTTTTAGATTCCATATATAAGTGATAACAAAGAGTATTTGTCTTTCTCTGTCTAACTTATTTCATTAGAGGGCCCAGAAATAAACCCATGTGCCTATGGTCAACTAATCTATGATAAAGAAGACAAGAACATACAATGGAGAAAAGATAATCTCTTCAATAAGTGGTGCTGGGAAAATGCGACAGCTACATGTAAAAGAATGAGATTACAACAGTAACTCATACTATATACAAAAATAAACTCAGAATGGATAAAGACCTAAATGTAAGATGTGAAACCATAAAAATCCTAGAAAAGAACATAGTCAGAATACTCTTTGACATAAATTGTACCAATATTTTTTTGGATCTGTTTCCTAAGGCAAAAGAAATAAAAGGAAAAATAAATAAATGGGACCTGATTTAACTTAAAGGCTTTTGCAAAGGAAACTACTGACAAGATAAAAAGACAACCTACTAAGTGAGAGAAAATATTTCCAAATGATACAACTGATTAGAGGTTAATATCAAAAATATATAAACAGTGAATACAACTCAATATCAAAAAAACAAACAGCCTGATTAAAGACTGGGCAGAAGATCAGACATTTTTCCAAAGAAGACACAGAGATAGGTAACAGGCACGTGAAAAGATGCTCAGCATCATTAATTATTAGAGAAATGCAAATCAAAACCACAATAAGATATCACCTCACACCTGTCAGAATGGTTATCCTCAAAAAGTCTACAAGTAACAAATGTTGGTGAAGGTGTAGGAAAAAGGGAACCCTCATACACTTCTGGTATGAATGTAAATTGGTGCATCTACTGTGGAAAATGGTATGGAGTTTCCTCAAAAAGCTGAAAACAGAACTACCATATGATCCAGCAATTCCACTCTTGGGTATATATATAACTGAAAAAAAAAAAAACCCCACCAATTTGGAAAGATACATGTACCCCATTGTTCATGGTAGCATTATTTAAACTAATGGAAGTAACCTAAGATATGGAAGCAGCCCAAGTGTCCATTAACAATTGAATGGATAAAGAAGATGTGGTATATATATATAATGGAATATTACTCAGCCATAAAAAGGAGTGGAATTCTGCCATTTGCAGCAACGTGGATGGACCTAGAGGGTATATGCTTAGTGAAATAGATTGATTACTTTTAACGAACAGAAGACTCAGGAAGCCTTTTACCTCCTCCTTAGCTGTCTAAAGAATTTAGGTAAAAGCCTGTTCCCTGAATAGAGGTATCACTGCAGATACCTGCAAAGAATATGGGCTAGATGTGGTGGGAGAAACTTGTTAGGCCTGTCAGAATTCACTAAGTCCCTTTTTTTCTATTGCATGACACAGAAAACCTATGCTTTTCCATCTCCATATGAATTGCCTTCCTCTGTTCTGAAGCCCCAAATCACTACCCCAAGTGTCCTCTTTTGTATTTAGCTGAAGATGGTACGTAAGGTGAAAATTTCAAACATTTTGGTAAATTACTCAGTTTTCCTGAATATCCCTCATGCATACATGTTATAAAACTTTTGTTTGATTTTTCTCTTTTAATCTATCTCGTCAATTTAATTCTCAGACCAGCCAGAAGAACCTAGAAGGGTAAAGGAAAATTTCTTCCTTACCAATACTGTGTGTGTGTGTGTGCGTGTGCGCACGTGCACATGCGCATGTGCATGCACTTTTATAGAAAATACAGAAAGGGAGAAGGTACTCATGCTGCTGGTAGCTCTAGGGAATGTTGAATGATCCTGTCACACAGATGCAAGAGGATGCAAGTGTATTCCTGCCAATTCACCAGAAAAGGGACTATAAAACTGCTTTCGTTCTCCCATTAAAGAACTAATGCAAAGCAACAGCAGATTTATTGGCAAGGTTTCTGGTTCAAGCCGAGAGAAATAAATCTTGATTCTTCCTTGATGGAGGTAGTGTTTGTGCAGGACAAGTAGCCAGGTGTTCCCACAGCTGCCTTGAAAAATTCATGACTTCCTGAGGATATGGGTGATTTTGTTTTCATCATTGATCAAACAGAGTAAATCACTGACGTAAAATAACACCTGGCTGAGCCTTTTGTTTTCCTTTCATTTTCTCTAGTTAGTCGCTGTTATTTACAAATCATTACTGCATGTGGAGAAAAAGCTTGTGTTTTCTCATATTGGCTGCTAGCTCATAATTTCTCCTTCATGTTCTCACAGTAGCTTCAAAGGTATTTAGCGCATACGTTATACTTTTTCCTCCTGATTTTTGTGACTACTTTGTGAACAAGCCAAATGGCATTGTTCCATATTTATTACAGGAATTAATAGGATTACAAACATGTTTAAAACTAAAAATGATCTAATTATTATTACTTATTATGTATAATGCAAATCTTAGCCACGTTTTTATACTTTATTTAAAATGCAACATGATGTGCTAAATAGTTATGTTTTTTGTTCCGTAAATTCTGTTTCTAGGGGAAAAATACACGGATAAAACAATTTTTTTTTAGCCTACACATTTGCAAGTTGAGTTCATGCAACAGAGTAGTATTTGTTTTCTTAACATTAACTTATAATTAATTGTATAGTATATATGGAAAACACATGAGTATACATTTTAAAAACTAAAATTGCAATTCAGCAACGAATACTTTCTGAATATTCAAATTATATTAGGCTAATGTAAGCAAAGTGATAGGATAACAAGGAAATAGTTCTGATGTTTTAATGATGGTATTTTAATGATACACACACACTATCAAAGCCATATCAATGGCTTATAGCCAGCACTCTGCTATCTGGATAAAGCCCATGTCATAAAATTTGAAAGTATTTTGCGTGTCACCCTGAATATATGTACCACTGTCCTTAAAAACTTTAGAATTATGTCATTTACTGTACTTCTTATTGTGGTTTTCTGGCTTAACTTAAGAGATCAATTTCAATTAACGGGCAGGTTTTGTTTTTTTTTTTTAAACTACATACATACCGATGTGTATATAGTTGTCTGATTTTTATTTGCAGACTTCAATTGCATGACTTTGCCTGGTGCTTAAGGAAACCAAGTATTTGTTTAAAGAGAAGGGGCCTATCAGGCTAAAAACTGGCCCACATCATAAATCCACTAAGAAATGATCTCTGCTTGCTGGACATTTTGTTTCCCAGATACTCACAGGGATGTTCTCTTGCTTGCAGCTGTGCTTCAGAAAAACCTGAGAATGCTTAGTTCAGATCACCTTCCTAACTTTAGTCGTTATCTTCCCACATTTGGGCTGTTCTGCTGCCCTCTACACTTTATATACATCACTGTCCATTTAAATTTTGAAGGGATCCATAATATACACCACTATAAAAGTTTTGCTTTTCGTTTTTTTTCAACTTCTAAACTCTACTTATCTGTCTAAAAACAGAGCTTCCCAAAAGAATTCAACTGTCATAAAGGATCCCCTCCCCAGGAGTTTTGCAACCAGGGAGGACTGACCCCGAACACCAGAGAGGAGAAGTCACATGGGGATAAGAAATCACCTAAACAGACATTTTCACAGAACTATCATATCTGCCATCTATTCTCCTAAGGTCTCATTTATCTTTTCTAAAAGTCATTTGTTTTCCCATAAGTACTCTTATTTCCCTCCCCTTCCCCTGTTAAGACATGTTATAAGCCCCCAATTGTAATCATCTCCTTGAGTCATGATTTTCTGTAAACTCTTATGTACGTACATGAATAAAAATGTCTTTTCTGTTGATAACCTGTCTTCTATCAATTTAATTTGCAGGCCCCCAAACAATAAAACAGGAGGTAGAGGACTTTTTTTTTTCCTTCCTGACAGTTTCCGTGCAACAGGCCTGGCCTCAGCGTTAGTAGTATAATTGCAGATGGTATTGCTGGCTTAGATGTTTCATGAGAACATGACTGAAATGCTTATACCTATCAATGTGCCATTTTATGATAATGTTTGAGGGGTTTAAATAAAGTTATATTTATAAGGAATTAGAAGGAACTCCACAGGATGCTACAGTTTAGGGAGCAAAGATCTTTAGATAGTGGATCCTTGAAATAAACCTAGGTCTAAATTTCTTTCCTCTTTTCTTTCCTTATGGATGTCCCTTTGGAGTTTTCCCATGTAGATGTGCATTGTCCTTTATTACAGACTCCTACATAATGGCTTTTTGTGATAGGAGTACATTTTAAACAGCTATAGCTAGAATTATCAGGGTAGAGGCAATCTTGATATGCAACTAATGTTGGAATTTTGGAAGAAAGCCTATAGGTCACAATTATATTGATAGTGACTTAGTCCAACTGTGACTTTTCAAGGACTAATGTCAAGTGAGTGGCCACTTAAAGATAATCAGATAAGATCCTTGAATATAATCCTTAAAAATCCCTTGACCTTTTGTATAATGGCTTCCACATCAAGAGACACTAATTTATGATGATGTAAGAGGTAATGCTAGATTTTGAGAAGACTGAGAAACATATGGTGTGTTGGAACTGGCATTTGTCAGCTTATCAGAACCTACTTTGCCTATCTTTTAACAACAACATTCAAACTATGTCACAATCAGTCTTTTAAAAAAATTTCTTTCTATTTTGCTCTGGAGAGCCAGTTTTTAAGCACCAGCATATCTCTGGTCATAACTCATATTTACCAAACTTAGGGTAGTTGTAATTTTGTTCTTTAAGACACTGATAGGTGTTCCATGAAGAAGATACTCTATCTTCAAATAAGTTTGGATAATGCTTAAACAATGTTACTGTGAATATCCAAAAAAGAGGCAGCAACATATTTCTTTTATTTCATATTATCTAAAATAAAAAATTTTACTGGCACTACGCTCATAAAAATATCAGAATGCTAGAAAACTACTTTTGGAAACAACATTAGCCTAAGCTTTGGAAACTTTATTCTGTTGACTCTGGCTCAAGAATTTGTACTAACTACCATGTTCCTGGTGTGTAAGAGTCAGAAAGACTATAAAGTGTCTTAAGCTTCTGAAGCAAGACTAGGTTTCCCCTCCACTGAGATATCTGAGTAACCACTGGAAGCCTCAAGCTACAAATGAGTTGGGATGGAGGGAGATCAGGAGAGCCCCAGTGCAGGCTCTCATAAGTGCTGGTGGGGTGCTGTGACTAAGCACAAGGGCTTTGGAGCCAAGATGCTTGGTTCTGAATCCTAGCTCCGCTACTCACTGGTCATGTGACTGTGATCAATTTACTTCACCTCTCTATTTCCTCAGATTTTTCTTCCAAAAAGTAGAAATAATAATATCCACCCTTCAGGGTTATTGTGAGGATTAAATATATTATTTCATTTAAAGCACTTAAAGTAATTTCTGTCACATGCCAAGCACTCAAAATTGTTGGATACTGTTACTGCTGTGAACAAAAAACAACACTGAACAAACATTGTTATTGTCATAAAAGAGCTATTTCATCAATAAAGGCTATAGAAGATTTTGCAATAGTCAACATCACAAATCCAAGAAAACCTTACATATCTTACATGCTAAAAAGCCCTGTAGGAAACAACTTGTTTCTTTAGTATGAAAGGATTTTGGCAAAAATTTCCTGAAGGATATTTCTTAAATTTGAATAGCTTCGGTAAATGCCACATTAAGAATAATATTCCAGAAAATTATATGCCTAGAATTTTAATAAATGTCACACAGGAAAAAGGTTTTGTAGTTTAACACATTTTGGTGAACCCTACATGGAAAAAATAAAAGCAAAAAAGTTTTCTTATTGAAGGAATTATCAAAGCTTTTAGTGTGTTATTCTGCTTTATAAGTAGTGAAGAAGGTCATATAGCATGCACATTTCCTTAATACAACTGACCAAGGAATCACTTTTTTGAAAAGCATGTCATAGGATTAATCCTCTGTAGAAATACTCTGTAGACTGCTGATCTAGAAGATCAGCTCAGGAAAATCAAACATTTATTCAAACTTATATACTTGAAATGCTTCAGGTCCTGTTAATTGCATACCAGTGACATATATAAATCTCATGTTCCCCATTGGTACCGGATTAGTTAAAAACATGCCAATATGCTAGAACCTAATTTTCAGGGCATGTTTTCGATAAATAATTTCAATAATATGGGCTTGATATTTTTCCCTGTCTTAATTCTGCAAGTACATATTCACCAAATATGGGTAATGTCCTTCTTCCAATGTTTATGGATGTGTCCAGCATATGTCAGAAAATTTTGGCAGAAAACAGATATAATTCCCAAAACAGGTTTACAATTATTCCTTGTCTGGGGATGTGTGATGTTACTTTCTCTATTAAAATCAAATTTTCACGTTAAAATATTATAAAAATTTACATTATAAAAATATTAATGAATCCATTGTTTATTCACTATATCTACATACTGAAGTTCTAATTAATCTTTCACTACCATGGAATAAATTCCTATCTCTTGGGCAGTCCATTAAGTAAACTACTGGTTAAATGCATCAATGGTTTCCTATCACTACAAAGTCAATGTGGTACTTTCCTTTGAACCAGATGATACCTTATTTGTTAAAAGGGTGTGGTGGAACACATGCTGTTTTAACAAACGTTCAGATCTTCAGTACACGAATAGATAAATCTTATTTACCTTTACTGCTGCTGTTTTCTGAACATACTTCAGTAGAAAATAATACTGTCTTTCTTCAAAAGGAATACAAAAACTTAAGCAAGAAGCACAAATACTAAAATTGAACCTGGATTGAATCTCTAGTACAAATGGTTGAAAGTAATCCAATCCATGGTTTCCTGTTTATTTTGTCTTCGTATTAAAATCTGAAGTATGTTCGATTTTATCCTCATAAAGTTTTTTTTTTTTTTTCAATACCTGAGTTGTTGATTCGTCTCTGTGTGAACCATCAGGTGGCTGACTGTGTGACTAGCACAGATCACTAAAGTTAAAAATGCTTTAGTTATGTGAAAGAGCACATCAATTGAGCACTACTGTGTTTGCCCAAGTCAGGGTGGATCCTAATTGCTTTGACAAATTTCCTGCTGGGAAATTGATCTTCAAAGATTTCTTAATGCCTTTTCTTTTTAACCCATTTACTTCATTTTAAAACTTCAAAGTCTTCCTTTCTATTAATTATCACATATGCTGGAAAACACAAAGAACAAAATGCTATGTTTTATTCATCTAAGCAGGGCAGCTAAACACTAAGTTACAGCAAAGATGGGAACTTATTGAAGCAAAGGTCATCCTCTGTCAAACAAGACCATAAGAGACTTTTCTTTTAGTAGAGAATTCATGAATATTTCATCTGAACACTTCTATAAACTTGCTGTAAAAGCGATGTTTCTTGGCATTTACTGAGGATGTCAAAATCAGTTACTGTAATTTAAATCTTTTGCTAATATGCTTATCAGACTTTCCTTTAAAACTCGTTCATGATCCATACACTAGTTCAC